>NC_092334.1:689764166-690088750 GCF_046630445.1 Rutidosis leptorrhynchoides
AATCCTAAAGATAGATCTATTGGGCCTGACAAACCCCATCCTGACTATGGGATGCTTTAGTACTTCGAGGTTATATTAAACACACCTGATCTGGTGTACTTCAGAGGGTAAAACATGAACGTTAAGGCTTGTTACCGGGTGCCTACAACTTATAGAATACTTTTATACACTCGCGAGTGTACGGATATTTATAGAAACAGAAATCTTGTGGTCTATTACTATTACGAAAATGATTGATTATGATAAACTAATGAACTCACCAACCTTTTGGTTGACACTTTAAAGCATGTTTATTCTCAGGTATTAAAGAAATCTTCCGCTGTGCATTAGCTCATTTTAAGGATATTACTTGGAGTCATTCATGACATACTTTGAAAGACGTTGCATTCGAGTCGTTGAGTTCATCAAGATTAATATTAAGTCAATTATAGTTGGATGTAATATGAAATGGTATGCATGCCGTCAATTTTAGATGTAAAGAAAGTTTGTCTTTTAAAAATGAATGCAATGTTTGTAAAACGTATCATATAGAGGTCAAATATCTCGCGATGTAATCAACTATTGTGAATCGTTTATAATGTATATGAACGGGTCCTTTCAGGCATGTAGAATGGCTCACAAACTAGTGAACCAGATTGAAGAAAGAATTAAAGAACAGACTGCTGAAGAGGCCAATGTAAAGCAAGTCAAAAGAAAGTGGGAGGAAAACGGTGATAAGAATCACCAATACAACAACAACAGCAATTACAACAATAATCGCAACAATTATCCCAACAATCGCAACATCAATCGCAACTACAACAAACGGCCCAATAACAACAACAACAACAACAACAACAATAACTACTACAACAATCATCCCAACAACAATAATAACCGCAACAACAACAACAATCAGAAGCAGCTATGCCAAAGGTGTGAAAAGTATCACTCGGGGTTCTGCACCAAATTTTGCAACCAGTGTAAAAGAAATGGTCATAGCGCGGCGAAGTGTGAGGTCTACGGACCAGGGGTTAATAGAACGAAAGGAACAAATGGTGTCGGAACGAGTAATGGCGGAGCAAGTAGTGTCGGAGCAAGTTATGCCAATGTAGTTTGTTATAAATGTGGAAAACCGGGCCACATTATTAGAAATTGCCCGAACCAGGAGAACATGAATGGACAAGGCCGCGGAAGAGTTTTCAATATTAATGCGGCAGAGGCACAGGAAGACCCGGAGCTTGTTACGGGTACGTTTCTTATTGACAATAAATCTGCTTACGTTTTATTTGATTCGGGTGCGGATAGAAGCTATATGAGTAGAGATTTTTGTGCTAAATTAAGTTGTCCATTGACGCCTTTGGATAGTAAATTTTTACTCGAATTAGCAAATGGTAAATTAATTTCAGCAGATAATATATGTCGGAATCGAGAAATTAAACTGGTTAGCGAAACATTTAAGATTGATTTGATACCAGTAGAGTCAGGGAGTTTTGATGTGATAATCGGTATGGACTGGTTGAAAGAAGTGAAAGCAGAGATCGTTTGTTACAAAAATGCAATTCGCATTATACGAAAAAAAGGAAAACCCTTAATGGTATACGGAGAAAAGGGCAACACGAAGCTACATATTATTAGTAATTTGAAGGCACAAAAACTAATAAGAAAAGGTTGCTATGCTGTTCTAGCACACGTCGAGAAAGTACAAACTTAAGAAAAGAGCATCAATGATGTTCCCATTGCAAAAGAATTTCCCGATGTATTTCCGAAAGAATTACCGGAAATACCCCCACAGCTATCCGTTGAATTTCAAATAGATCTTGTACCAGGAGCTGCACCAATAGCTCGTGCTCTTTACAGACTCGCACCCAGCGAGATGAAAGAACTGCAAAGCTAATTACAAGAACTTTTAGAGCGTGGTTTCATTCGACCAAGCACATCACCGTGGGGAGCTCCTGTTTTGTTTGTCAAGAAGAAAGATGGTACATTCAGGTTGTGTATCGACTACCGAGAGTTGAACAAACTTACCATCAAGAACCGCTACCCACTACCGAGAATCGATGACTTATTTGATCAACTACAAGGCTCGTCTGTTTATTCAAAGATTGACTTACGTTCCGGGTATCATCAAATGCGGGTGAAAGAAGATGATATTCCAAAGACTGCTTTTAGAACACGTTACGGTCATTACGAGTTTATGGTCATGCCGTTTGGTTTAACTAATGCACCAGCTGTGTTCATGGACCTTATGAACCGAGTGTGTGGACCATCCTTGACAAGTTTGTCATTGTTTTCATTGATGACATACTTATTTACTCAAAGAATGACCAAGAACACGGTGAACATTTGAGAAAGGTGTTAGAAGTATTGAGGAAGGAAGAATTGTACGCTAAGTTTTCAAAGTGTGCATTTTGGTTGGAAGAAGTTCAATTCCTCGGTCACATAGTGAACAAAGAAGGTATTAAGGTGGATCCGGCAAAGATAGAAACTGTTGAAAAGTGGGAAACCCCGAAAACTCCGAAACACATACGCCAGTTTTTAGGACTAGCTGGTTACTACAGAAGGTTCATCCAAGACTTTTCCAGAATAGCAAAACCCTTGACTGCATTAACGCATAAAGGGAAGAAATTTGAATGGAATGATGAACAAGAGAAAGCGTTTCAGTTATTGAAGAAAAAGCTAACTACGGCACCTATATTGTCATTGCCTGAAGGGAATGATGATTTTGTGATTTATTGTGACGCATCAAAGCAAGGTCTCGGTTGTGTATTAATGAAATGAACGAAGGTGATTGCTTATGCGTCTAGACAATTGAAGATTCACGAACAAAATTATACAACGCATGATTTGGAATTAGGCGCGGTTGTTTTTGCATTAAAGACTTGGAGGCACTACTTATATGGGGTGAAAAGTATTATATATACCGACCACAAAAGTCTTCAACACATATTTAATCAGAAACAACTGAATATGAGGCAGCGTAGGTGGATTGAATTATTGAATGATTACGAGTTTGAGATTCGTTACCACCCGGGGAAGGCAAATGTGGTAGCCGATGCCTTGAGCAGGAAGGACAGAGAACCCATTCGAGTAAAATCTATGAATATAATGATTCATAATAACCTTACTACTCAAATAAAGGAGGCGCAACAAGGAGTTTTAAAAGAGGGAAATTTAAAGGATGAAATACCCAAAGGATCGGAGAAACATCTTAATATTCGGGAAGATGGAACCCGGTATAGGGCTGAAAGGATTTGGGTACCAAAATTTGGAGATATGAGAGAAATGGTACTTAGAGAAGCTCATAAAACCAGATACTCAATACATCCTGGAACGGGGAAGATGTACAAGGATCTCAGGAAATATTTTTGGTGGCCGGGTATGAAAGCCCATGTTGCTAAATACGTAGGAGAATGTTTGACATGTTCTAAGGTCAAAGCTGAGCATCAGAAACCATCAGGTCTACTTCAATAACCCGAAATCCCGAAATGGAAATGGGAAAACATTACCATGGATTTCATCACTAAATTGCCAAGGACTGCAAGTGGTTTTGATACTATTTGGGTAATAGTTGATCGTCTCACCAAATCAGCACATTTCCTGCCAATAAGAGAAGATGACAAGATGGAGAAGTTAGCACGACTGTATTTGAAGGAAGTCGTCTCCAGACATGGAATACCAATCTCTATTATCTCTGATAGGGATGGCAGATTTATTTCAAGATTCTGGCAGACATTACAGCAAGCATTAGGAACTCGTCTAGACATGAGTACTGCCTATCACCCACAAACTGAAATGTCCCGTTCTTATTGATTAAAAACGT
Organism: Rutidosis leptorrhynchoides; assembly: GCF_046630445.1. NCBI lineage: Eukaryota > Viridiplantae > Streptophyta > Magnoliopsida > Asterales > Asteraceae > Rutidosis > Rutidosis leptorrhynchoides. The sequence continues at coordinate 689,767,969 of NC_092334.1, forward strand.
TCCATATTAATTGATTTCGTTGCGAGGTTTTGACCTCTATATGAGACGTTTTTCAAAGACTGCATTCATTTTTAAAACAAGCCATAACCTTTATTTCATAGATAAAGGTTTTAAAAAGCTTTACGTAGATTATCAAATAATGATAATCTAAAATATCCTGTTTACACACGACCATTACATAATGGTTTACAATACAAATATGTTACAACAAAATAAGTTTCTTGAATGCAGTTTTTACACAATATCATACAAGTATGGACTCCAAATCTCGTCCTTATTTAAGTATGCGACAGCGGAAGCTCTTAATAATCACCTGAGAATAAACATGCTTAAAACGTCAACAAAAATGTTGGTGAGTTATAGGTTTAACCTATATATATCAAATCATAATAATAGACCACAAGATTTCATATTTCAATACACATCCCATACATAGAGATAAAAATCATTCATATGGTGAACACCTGGTAACCGACATTAACAAGATGCATATATAAGAATATCCCCATCATTCCGGGACACCCTTCGGATATGATATAAATTTCGAAGTACTAAAGCATCCGGTTCTTTGGATGGGGTTTGTTAGGCCCAATAGATCTATCTTTAGGATTCGCGTCAATTAGGGTGTCTGTTCCCTAATTCTTAGATTACCAGACTTAATAAAAAGGGGCATATTCGATTTCGATAATTCAACCATAGAATGTAGTTTCACGTACTTGTGTCTATTTCGTAAATCATTTATAAAACCTGCATGTATTCTCATCCCAAAAATATTAGATTTTAAAAGTGGGACTATAACTCACTTTCACAGATTTTTACTTCGTCGGGAAGTAAGACTTGGCCACTGGTTGATTCACGAACCTATAACAATATATACATATATATCAAAGTATGTTCAAAATATATTTACAACACTTTTAATATATTTTGATGTTTTAAGTTTATTAAGTCAGCTGTCCTCGTTAGTAACCTACAACTAGTTGTCCACAGTTAGATGTACAGAAATAAATTGATAAATATTATCTTGAATCAATCCACGACCCAGTGTATACGTATCTCAGTATTGATCACAACTCAAACTATATATATTTTGGAATCAACCTCAACCCTGTATAGCTAACTCCAACATTCACATATAGAGTGTCTATGGTTGTTCCGAAATATATATAGATGTGTCGACATGATAGGTAGAAACATTGTATACGTGTCTATGGTATCTCAAGATTACATAATATACAATACAAGTTGATTAAGTTATGGTTGGAATAGATTTGTTACCAATTTTCACGTAGCTAAAATGAGAAAAATTATCCAATCTTGTTTTACCCATAACTTCTTCATTTTAAATCCGTTTTGAGTGAATCAAATTGCTATGGTTTCATATTGAACTCTATTTTATGAATCTAAACAGAAAAGTATAGGTTTATAGTCGGAAAAATAAGTTACAAGTCATTTTTGTAAAGGTAGTCATTTCAGTCGAAAGAACGACGTCTAGATGACCATTTTAGAAAACATACTTCCACTTTGAGTTTAACCATAATTTTTGGATATAGTTTCATGTTCATAATAAAAATCATTTTCTCAGAATAACAACTTTTAAATCAAAGTTTATCATAGTTTTTAATTAACTAACCCAAAACAGCCCGCGGTGTTACTACGACGGCGTAAATCCGGTTTTACGGTGTTTTTCGTGTTTCCAGGTTTTAAATCATTAAGTTAGCATATCATATAGATATAGAACATGTGTTTAGTTGATTTTAAAAGTCAAGTTAGAAGGATTAACTTTTGTTTGCGAACAAGTTTAGAATTAACTAAACTATGTTCTAGTGATTACAAGTTTAAACCTTCGAATAAGATAGCTTTATATGTATGAATCGAATGATGTTATGAACATCATTACTACCTTAAGTTCCTTGGATAAACCTACTGGAAAAGAGAAAAATGGATCTAGCTTCAACGGATCCTTGGATGGCTCGAAGTTCTTGAAGCAGAATCATGACACGAAAACAAGTTCAAGTAAGATCATTACTTGAAATAAGATTGTTATAGTTATAGAAATTGAACCAAAGTTTAAATATGATTATTACCTTGTATTAGAATGATAACCTACTGTAAGAAACAAAGATTTCTTGAGGTTGGATGATCACCTTACAAGATTGGAATTGAGCTAGCAAACTTGAAAGTATTCTTGATTTTATGTAACTAGAACTTGTAAAATATATGAAGAACACTTAGAACTTGAAGATAGAACTTGAGAGAGATCAATTAGATGAAGAAAATTGAAGAATGAAAGTGTTTGTAGGTGTTTTTGGTCGTTGGTGTATGGATTAGATATAAAGGATATGTAATTTTGTTTTCATGTAAATAAGTCATGAATGATTACTCATATTTTTGTAATTTTATGAGATATTTCATGCTAGTTGCCAAATGATGGTTCCCTCATGTGTTAGGTGACTCACATGGGCTGCTAAGAGCTAATCATTGGAGTGTATATACCAATAGTACGTACATCTAAAAGCTGTGTATTGTACGAGTACGAATACGGGTGCATACGAGTAGAATTGTTGATGAAACTGAACGAGGATGTAATTGTAAGCATTTTTGTTAAGTAGAAGTATTTTGATAAGTGTCTTGAAGTCTTTCAAAAGTGTATGAATACATATTAAAACACTACATGTATATACATTTTAACTGAGTCGTTAAGTCATCGTTAGTCGTTACATGTAAATGTTGTTTTGAAACCTTTAGGTTAATGATCTTGTTGAATGTTGTTAACCCATTGTTTATTATAACAAATGAGATGTTAAATTGTTATATTATCATGATATTATGATATATAATATATCTCAGTATGATGTATATACAGTTAAATGTCGTTACAACGATAATCGTTACATATATGTCTCGTTTCGAAATCATTAAGTTAGTAGTCTTATTTTTACATATGTATTTCATTGTTAATACACTTAATAATATATTTACTTATCATTTAACATAATTAACCAAGTGTATCAATATCTTAATATGATTCATATGTACCTAGTAAGACGTTGTTATAACGATAATCGTTATATATATCGTTTTCGAGTTTCTTAAATTAATAGTCTCATTTTTATGTATATAACTCATTGTTAAAATACCTAATGAGATACATACTTATAATAAAAACATGTTAACTATATATATAACCATATATATGTCATCGTATAGTTTTTACAAGTTTTAACGTTCGTGAATCACCGGTCAACTTGGGTGGTCAATTGTCTATATGAAACATATTTTAATTAATCAAGTCTTAACAAGTTTGATTGCTTAACATGTTGGAAACATTTAATCATGTAAATATCAATCTCAATTAATATATATATAAACATGGAAAAGTTCGGGTCACTACAGTACCTACCCGTTAAATAAATTTCGTCCCGAAATTTTAAGCTGTTGAAGGTGTTGACGAATCTTCTGGAAATAGATGCGGGTATTTCTTCTTCATCTGATCTTCACGCTCCCAGGTGAACTCGGGTCCTCTACGAGCATTCCATCGAACCTTAACAATTGGTATCTTGTTTTGCTTAAGTCTTTTAACCTCACGATCCATTATTTCGACGGGTTCTTCGATGAATTGAAGTTTTTCGTTGATTTGGATTTCATCTAACGGAATAGTGAGATCTTCTTTAGCAAAACATTTCTTCAAATTCGAGACGTGGAAAGTGTTATGTCCAGCCGCGAGTTGTTGAGGTAACTCAAGTCGGTAAGCTACTGGTCCGACACGATCAATAATCTTGAATGGTCCAATATACCTTGGATTTAATTTCCCTCGTTTACCAAATCAAACAACGCCTTTCCAAGGTGCAACTTTAAGCATGACCATCTCTCCAATTTCAAATTCTATATCTTTTCTTTTAATGTCAGCGTAGCTCTTTTGTCGACTTTGGGCGGTTTTCAACCGTTGTTGAATTTGGATGATCTTCTCGGTAGTTTCTTGTATAATCTCCGGACCCGTAATCTGTCTATCCCCCACTTCACTCCAACAAATCGGAGACCTGCACTTTCTACCATAAAGTGCTTCAAACGGCGCCATCTCAATGCTTGAATGGTAGCTGTTGTTGTAGGAAAATTCTGCTAACGGTAGATGTCGATCCCAACTGTTTCCGAAATCAATAACACATGCTCGTAGCATGTCTTCAAGCGTTTGTATCGTCCTTTCGCTCTGCCCATCAGTTTATGGATGATAGGCAGTACTCATGTCTAGACGAGTTCCTAATGCTTGCTGTAATGTCTGCCAGAATCTTGAAATAAATCTGCCATCCCTATCAGAGATAATAGAGATTGGTATTCCATGTCTGGATACGACTTCCTTCAAATACAGTCGTGCTAACTTCTCCATCTTGTCATCTTCTCTTATTGGCAGGAAGTGTGCTGATTTGGTGAGACGATCAACTATTACCCAAATAGTATCAAAACCACTTGCAGTCCTTGGCAATTTAGTGATGAAATCCATGGTAATGTTTTCCCATTTCCATTCTGGGATTTCGGGTTGTTGAAGTAGACCTGATGGTTTCTGATGCTCAGCTTTGACCTTAGAACACGTCAAACATTCTCCTACGTATTTAGCAACATCGGCTTTCATACCCGGCCACCAAAAATATTTCCTAAGATCCTTGTACATCTTCCCCGTTCCAGGATGTATTGAGTATCTGGTTTTATGAGCTTCTCTAAGTACCATTTCTCTCATATCTCCAAATTTTGGTACCCAAATCCTTTCAGCCCTATACCGGGTTCCGTCTTCCCGAATATTAAGATGCTTCTCCGATCCTTTGGGTATTTCATCCTTTAAATTTCCCTCTTTTAAAACTCCTTGTTGCACCTCCTTTATTTGAGTAGTAAGGTTATTATGAATCATTATATTCATAGATTTTACTCGAATGGGTTCTCTGTCCTTCCTGCTCAAGGCATCGGCTACCACATTTGCCTTCCCCGGGTGGTAACGAATCTCAAAGTCGTAATCATTCAACAATTCAATCCACCTACGCTGCCTCATATTCAGTTGTTTCTGATTAAATATGTGTTGAAGACTTTTGTGGTCGGTATATATAATACTTTTGACCCCATATAAGTAGTGCCTCCAAGTCTTTAATGCAAAAACAACCGCGCCTAATTCCAAATCATGCGTCGTATAATTTTGTTTGTGAATCTTCAATTGTCTAGACGCATAAGCAATCACCTTCGTTCGTTGCTTTAATACACAACCGAGACCTTGCTTTGATGCATCACAATAAATCACAAAATCATCATTCCCTTCAGGCAATGACAATATAGGTGCCGTAGTTAGCTTTTTCTTCAATAACTGAAACGCTTTCTCTTGTTCATCATTCCATTCAAATTTCTTCCCTTTATGCATTAATGCAGTCAAGGGTTTTGCTATTCTGGAAAAGTCTTGGATGAACCTTCTGTAGTAACCAGCTAGTCCTAAAAACTGGCGTATGTGTTTAGGAGTTTTCGGGGTTTCCCACTTTTCAACCGTTTCTATCTTTGTCGGATCCACATTAATACCTTCTTTGTTCACTATGTGACCGAGGAATTGAACTTCTTCCAACCAAAATGCACACTTTGAAAACTTAGCGTACAATTCTTCTTTCCTCAATACTTCTAACACCTTTCTCAAATGTTCACCGTGTTCTTGGTCATTCTTTGAGTAAATAAGTATGTCATCAATGAAAACAATGACAAACTTGTCAAGGTATGGTCCACACACTCGGTTCATAAGGTCCATGAACACAGCTGGTGCATTAGTTAAACCAAACGGCATGACCATAAACTCGTAATGACCGTAACGTGTTCTGAAAGCAGTCTTTGGAATATCATCTTCTTTCACCCGCATTTGATGATACCCAGAACGTAAGTCAATCTTTGAATAAACAGACGAGCCTTGTAGTTGATCAAATAAGTTATCGATTCTCGGTAGTGGGTAGCGGTTCTTGATGGTAAGTTTGTTCAACTCTCGGTAGTCGATACACAACCTGAATGTACCATCTTTCTTCTTGACAAACAAAACAGGAGCTCCCCACGGTGATGTGCTTGGTCGAATGAAACCACGCTCTAAAAGTTCTTGTAATTGGCTTTGCAGTTCTTTCATCTCGCTGGGTGCGAGTCTGTAAGGAGCACGAGCTATTGGTGCAGCTCCTGGTACAAGATCTATTTGAAATTCAACGGATCGATGTGGGGGTAATCCCGGTAATTCTTTCGGAAATACATCGGGAAATTCTTTTGCAATGGGAACATCATTGATGCTCTTTTCTTCAGTTTGTACTTTCTCGACGTGTGCTAGAACAGCATAGCAACCTTTTCTTATTAGTTTTTGTGCCTTCAAATTACTAATAAGATGTAGCTTCGTGTTACCCTTTTCTCCGTACACCATTAAGGGTTTTCCTTTTTCTCGTATAATGCGAATTGCATTTTTGTAACAGACGATCTCTGCTTTCACTTCTTTCAACCAGTCCATACCGATTATCACATCAAAACTCCCTAACTCTACTGGTATCAAATCAATCTTAAATGTTTCGCTAACCAGTTTAATTTCTCGATTCCGACATATATTATCTGCTGAAATTAATTTACCATTTGCTAATTCGAGTAAAAATTTACTATCCAAAGGCGTCAATGGACAACTTAATTTAGCACAAAAATCTCTACTCATATAGCTTCTATCCGCACCCGAATCAAATAAAACGTAAGCAGATTTATTGTCAATAAGAAACGTACCCGTAACAAGCTCCGGGTCTTCCTGTGCCTCTGCCGCATTAATATTGAAAACTCTTCCGCGGCCTTGTCCATTCGTGTTCTCCTGGTTCGGGCAATTTCTAATAATGTGGCCTGGTTTTCCACATTTATAACAAACTACATTGGCATAACTTGCTCCGACACTACTTGCTCCGCTATTACTCGTTCCGACACCATTTGTTCCTTTCGTTCTATTAACCCCTGGTCCGTAGACCTCACACTTCGCCACGCTATGACCATTTCTTTTACACTTGTTGCAAAATTTGGTGCAGAACCCCGAGTGATACTTTTCACACCTTTGGCATAGCTGCTTCTGATTGTTGTTGTTGTTGCGGTTATTATTGTTGTTGGGATGATTGTTGTAGTTGCTGTTGCTGTTGTTGTTGTTGTTGTTGTTGTTATTGTTGGGTCGTTTGTTGTAGTTGCGATTGATGTTGCGATTATTGGGATAATTGTTGCGATTATTGTTGTAATTGCTGCTGTTGTTGTATTGGTGATTCTTATCACCGTTTTCCTCCCACTTTCTTTTGACTTGCTTCAGATTGGCCTCTTCAGCAGTCTGTTCTTTAATTCTTTCTTCAATCTGGTTCACTAGTTTGTGAGCCATTCTACATGCCTGTTGTATAGAGGCGGGCTCGTGTGAACTTATATCTTCTTGGATTCTTTCCGGTAATCCTTTCACAAATGCGTCGATCTTCTCTTCCTCATCTTCGAATGCTCCCGGACACAATAGGCACAATTCTGTGAATCGTCTTTCGTACGTGGTAATATCAAATCCTTGGGTTCGTAACCCTCTAAGTTCTGTCTTGAGCTTATTGACCTCGGTTCTGGAACGGTACTTCTCGTTCATCAAGTGCTTGAATGCTGACCACGGTAGTGCGTACGCATCGTCTTGTCCCACTTGCTCTAGATAGGTATTCCACCATGTTAACGCAGAACCTGTGAAGGTATGCGTAGCGTACTTCACTTTGTCCTCTTCAGTACACTTACTTATGGCAAACACCGATTCGACCTTCTCGGTCCACCGTTTCAATCCGATCGGTCCTTCGGTTCCATCAAATTCCAAAGGTTTGCAGGCAGTGAATTCTTTGTAGGTGCATCCTACACGATTTCCTGTACTGCTAGATCCAAGGTTATTGTTGGTATGTAGCGCAGCCTGTACTGCGGCTATGTTTGAAGCTAGAAAAGTACGGAATTCCTCTTCATTCATATTCACGGTGTGTCGAGTAGTCGGTGCCATTTCCTTCAAAATAGTCAAATGGAACAAGTTAATCATACAGAATATTAAGAGTAGTTAATAGTATTTCGTAGCATAATATGAACTCATTTATAAAAGCTTTTTCTTCATATTAGCGTTTTATAAGTTTAAATTCGGGTAGTACCTACCCGTTAAGTTCATACTTAGTAGCTAATATACAATTCAACTACTACAATTCTATATGAAAAACTGATTATAATAATATTTCTCGTTCAAACTTTTATACAATATTTTACAAACTTACAATACCGCTTATTTTACATAAAGCATGAAATATAGCACACAATAACTTTGATACAAGATAGTTGTGAAGATAATTCTAGCTAGTACACAAGTCGTTCAGCAAAGGCAATAAAGACACGTAATTCATACGTCCAGAAACAAGTCATGCATTCTGGTTTTACTAGGACTACTTCCCATCCTTGGTCTTGTGGAACATAACCGTTATGGCCGTTGATAAGACAGCGTGTTGTAACGTCGTCAAAGGGACGAGGGTTACGTAATGTCCAACAGTCCCGTAATAATCTAAAAACCTCATTTCTTATCCCAATTACCGACTCCGTCACTTGTGGAAACGTTTTGTTTAATAGTTGTAGCCCGATGTTCTTGTTCTCACATTGATGAGAAGCGAACATTACTAATCCGTAAGCATAACATGCTTCTTTATGTTGCATGTTAGCCGCTTTTTCTAAATCACGAAGTCCAATATTCGGATATATTGAGTCAAAATAATTTCTTAACCCGTTGCGTAAAATAGCATTTGGGTTCCCCGCAATATATGCGTCAAAGTAAACACATCGTAACTTATGGGTTTCCCAATGTGATATCCCCCATCTTTCAAAAGAAAGTCTCTTATAAACCAAGACATTCTTGGAACGTTCTTCGAATGTCTTACAAACTGATCTCGCCTTAAATAGTTGTGCCGAGGAATTCTGACCGACTCTAGACAAGATTTCATCAATCATGTCTCCGGGTAGGTCTCTTAAAATATTGGGTTGTCTATCCATTTTGTGTTTTTAAACTGTAAAATAGACAAGAGTTAGATTCATAAAAAAAAATACTTATTAATACAAGCAATTTTTACATATATCATAAAGCATAAGCACACTATATTACATATATTACACCACACGAATACAACTATCTTATTCTGACTCGCTCGTTTCTTCTTCTTCGGTTTTGGTTCGTTTTGCCAGGTTTCTAGGGATATATGATGTTCCCCTAATACGAGCCGTAATTTTCCACATTGGTTTAGAAAAACCTGGTGGTTTAGAGGTTCCCGGGTCATTGTTACAACTTAAGGACTTCGGGAGTTGACGATACATATAAAGTTCATCGGGGTTGGAATTAGATTTCTCTATTTTTATGCCCTTTCCATTATTATTTTCTTTTGCCTTTTTAAATTCAGTTGGGGTAATTTCTATAACATCATCGGAATTCTCGTCAGAATCCGATTCATCGGAGAATTGGTAATCCTCCCAATATTTTGCTTCCTTGGCGGAAACACCATTGACCATAATTAACCTTGGTCGGTTGGTTGAGGATTTTATTTTACTTAACCGTTTTATTATTTCCCCCACTGGTTCTATTTCTTCATCCGGTTCCTCCTCTTCCGGTTCTGATTCTTCTTCCGGTTCCGACTCTTCTTCCGGTTCCTCTTCGGGAACTTGTGAATCATTCCACGAATCATTTCAATTTACATTTGACTCTTCGTTATTATTAGGTGAGTCAATGGGACTTGTTCTAGAGGTAGACATCTATCACATAATATCAAACGCGTTAAGAGATTAATATATCACATAATATTCACATGTTAAAAATATATAGTTTCCAACAAAATTTGTTAAGCAATCATTTTTCAAGTAAACACGGTCGAAGTCCAGACTCACTAATGCATCCTAACAAACTCGATAAGACACACTAATGCAAAATTCTGGTTCTCTAAGACCAACGCTCGGATACCAACTGAAATGTCCCGTTCTTATTGATTAAAAACGTTCCATATTAATTGATTTCGTTGCGAGGTTTTGACCTCTATATGAGACGTTTTTCAAAGACTGCATTCATTTTTAAAACAAGCCATAACCTTTATTTCATAGATAAAGGTTTTAAAAAGCTTTACGTAGATTATCAAATAATGATAATCTAAAATATCCTGTTTACACACGACCATTACATAATGGTTTACAATACAAATATGTTACAACAAAATAAGTTTCTTGAATGCAGTTTTTACACAATATCATACAAGTATGGACTCCAAATCTCGTCCTTATTTAAGTATGCGACAGCGGAAGCTCTTAATAATCACCTGAGAATAAACATGCTTAAAATATCAACAAAAATGTTGGTGAGTTATAGGTTTAACCTATATATATCAAATCATAATAATAGACCACAAGATTTCATATTTCAATACACATCCCATACATAGAGATAAAAATCATTCATATGGTGAACACCTGGTAACCGACATTAACAAGATGCATATATAAGAATATCCCCATCATTCCGGGACACCCTTCGGATATGATATAAATTTCGAAGTACTAAAGCATCCGGTTCTTTGGATGGGGTTTGTTAGGCCCAATAGATCTATCTTTAGGATTCGCGTCAATTAGGGTGTCTGTTCCCTAATTCTTAGATTACCAGACTTAATAAAAAGGGGCATATTCGATTTCGATAATTCAACCATAGAATGTAGTTTCACGTACTTGTGTCTATTTCGTAAATCATTTATAAAACCTGCATGTATTCTCATCCCAAAAATATTAGATTTTAAAAGTGGGACTATAACTCACTTTCACAGATTTTTACTTCGTCGGGAAGTAAGACTTGGCCACTGGTTGATTCACGAACCTATAACAATATATACATATATATCAAAGTATGTTCAAAATATATTTACAACACTTTTAATATATTTTGATGTTTTAAGTTTATTAAGTCAGCTGTCCTCGTTAGTAACCTACAACTAGTTGTCCACAGTTAGATGTACAGAAATAAATTGATAAATATTATCTTGAATCAATCCACGACCCAGTGTATACGTATCTCAGTATTGATCACAACTCAAACTATATATATTTTGGAATCAACCTCAACCCTGTATAGCTAACTCCAACATTCACATATAGAGTGTCTATGGTTGTTCCGAAATATATATAGATGTGTCGACATGATAGGTCGAAACATTGTATACGTGTCTATGGTATCTCAAGATTACATAATATACAATACAAGTTGATTAAGTTATGGTTGGAATAGATTTGTTACCAATTTTCACGTAGCTAAAATGAGAAAAATTATCCAATCTTGTTTTACCCATAACTTCTTCATTTTAAATCCGTTTTGAGTGAATCAAATTGCTATGGTTTCATATTGAACTCTATTTTATGAATCTAAACAGAAAAGTATAGGTTTATAGTCGGAAAAATAAGTTACAAGTCGTTTTTGTAAAGGTAGTCATTTCAGTCGAAAGAACGACGTCTAGATGACCATTTTAGAAAACATACTTCCACTTTGAGTTTAACCATAATTTTTGGATATAGTTTCATGTTCATAATAAAAATCATTTTCTCAGAATAACAACTTTTAAATCAAAGTTTATCATAGTTTTTAATTAACTAACCCAAAACAGCCCGCGGTGTTACTACGACGGCGTAAATCCGGTTTTACGGTGTTTTTCGTGTTTCCAGGTTTTAAATCATTAAGTTAGCATATCATATAGATATAGAACATGTGTTTAGTTGATTTTAAAAGTCAAGTTAGAAGGATTAACTTTTGTTTGCGAACAAGTTTAGAATTAACTAAACTATGTTCTAGTGATTACAAGTTTAAACCTTCGAATAAGATAGCTTTATATGTATGAATCGAATGATGTTATGAACATCATTACTACCTTAAGTTCCTTGGATAAACCTACTGGAAAAGAGAAAAATGGATCTAGCTTCAACGGATCCTTGGATGGCTCGAAGTTCTTGAAGCAGAATCATGACACGAAAACAAGTTCAAGTAAGATCATTACTTGAAATAAGATTGTTATAGTTATAGAAATTGAACCAAAGTTTGAATATGATTATTACCTTGTATTAGAATGATAACCTACTGTAAGAAACAAAGATTTCTTGAGGTTGGATGATCACCTTACAAGATTAGAATTGAGCTAGCAAACTTGAAAGTATTCTTGATTTTATGTAAATAGAACTTGTAAAATATATGAAGAACACTTAGAACTTGAAGATAGAACTTGTGAGAGATCAATTAGATGAAGAAAATTGAAGAATGAAAGTGTTTTTAGGTGTTTTTGGTCGTTGGTGTATGGATTAGATATAAAGGATATGTAATTTTGTTTTCATGTAAATAAGTCATGAATGATTACTCATATTTTTGTAATTTTATGAGATATTTCATGCTAGTTGCCAAATGATGGTTCCCTCATGTGTTAGGTGACTCACATGGGCTGCTAAGAGCTGATCATTGGAGTGTATATACCAATAGTACGTACATCTAAAAGCTGTGTATTGTACGAGTACGAATACGGGTGCATACGAGTAGAATTGTTGATGAAACTGAACGAGGATGTAATTGTAAGCATTTTTGTTAAGTAGAAGTATTTTGATAAGTGTCTTGAAGTCTTTCAAAAGTGTATGAATACATATTAAAACACTACATGTATATACATTTTAACTGAGTCGTTAAGTCATCGTTAGTCGTTACATGTAAATGTTGTTTTGAAACCTTTAGGTTAATGATCTTGTTGAATGTTGTTAACCCATTGTTTATTATAACAAATGAGATGTTAAATTGTTATATTATCATGATATTATGATATATAATATATCTCAGTATGATGTATATACAGTTAAATGTCGTTACAACGATAATCGTTACATATATGTCTCGTTTCGAAATCATTAAGTTAGTAGTCTTATTTTTACATATGTATTTCATTGTTAATACACTTAATAATATATTTACTTATCATTTAACATAATTAACCAAGTGTATCAATATCTTAATATGATTCATATGTACCTAGTAAGACGTTGTTATAACGATAATCGTTATATATATCGTTTTCGAGTTTCTTAAATTAATAGTCTCATTTTTATGTATATAACTCATTGTTAAAATACCTAATGAGATACATACTTATAATAAAAACATGTTAACTATATATATAACCATATATATGTCATCGTATAGTTTTTACAAGTTTTAACGTTCGTGAATCACCGGTCAACTTGGGTGGTCAATTGTCTATATGAAACATATTTCAATTAATCAAGTCTTAACAAGTTTGATTGCTTAACATGTTGGAAACATTTAATCATGTAAATATCAATCTCAATTAATATATATATAAACATGGAAAAGTTCGGGTCACTACACAAACTGATGGGCAGAGTGAAAGGACGATACAAACGCTTGAAGACATGCTACGAGCATGTGTTATTGATTTCGGAAACAGTTGGGATCGACATCTACCATTAGCAGAATTTTCCTACAACAACAGCTACCATTCAAGAATTGAGATGGCGCCGTTTGAAGCACTTTATGGTAGAAAGTGCAGGTCTCCGATTTGTTGGAGTGAAGTGGGGGATAGACAGATTACGGGTCCGGAGATTATACAAGAAACTACCGAGAAGATCATCCAAATTCAACAACGGTTGAAAACCGCCCAAAGTCAACAAAAGAGCTACGCTGACATTAAAAGAAAAGATGTAGAATTTGAAATTGGAGAGATGGTCATGCTTAAAGTTACACCTTGGAAAGGCGTTGTTCGATTTGGTAAATGAGGGAAATTAAATCCAAGGTATATTGGACCATTCAAGATTATTGATCGTGTCGGACCAGTAGCTTACCGACTTGAGTTACCTCAACAACTCGCGGCTGTACATAACACTTTCCACGTCTCAAATTTGAAGAAATGTTTTGCTAAAGAAGATCTCACTATTCCGTTAGATGAAATCCAAATCAACGAAAAACTCCAATTCATCGAAGAACCCGTCGAAATAATGGATCGTGAGGTTAAAAGACTTAAGCAAAACAAGATACCAATTGTTAAGGTTTGATGGAATGCTTGTAGAGGACTCGAGTTCACCTGGGAGCATGAAGATCAGATGAAGAAGAAATACCCGCATCTATTTTCAGAAGATTCGTCAACACCTTCAACAGCTTAAAATTTCGGGACGAAATTTATTTAAAGGGTAGGTACTGTAGTGACCCGAACTTTTCCATGTTTATATATATTAATTGAGATTGATATTTACATGATTAAATGTTTCCAACATGTTAAGCAATCAAACTTGTTAAGACTTGATTAATTGAAATATGTTTCATATAGACAATTGACCACCCAAGTTGACCGGCGATTCACGAACATTAAAACTTGTAAAAATGACATGACGATATATATATGGATATACATATGGTTAACATGAGATTATGATAAGTAAGTATCTCCATAAGTATATTAACAATGAGTTATATACATATAAACAAGACTATTAACTTAAGGATTTCGAAACGAGACATATATGTAACGATTATCGTTGTAACGACATTTAAATGTATATATATCATATTAAGATATATTAATATATCATAATACCATGATAATATAATAATTTAACATCTCATTAGATATAATAAACAATGGGTTAACAACATTAATTGAGATCGTTAACTTAAAGGTTTCAAAACAACACTTACATGTAACAACTAACGATGACTTAACGACTCAGTTAAAATGTATATACAAGTAGTGTATTTAGATGTATTAAAATACTTTTGGAAGACTTCAAGACATATATCAAAACACTCATACTTAACGAAAATGGTTACAGTTACTTTTCCATTCTTTTCTTTCATCAAGAATTCTAGTCGTATTCTTACCCGTATTATACACAGCTTCAAAACGTACTTACTATGAGTATATACCAATAGGAACTATCATGGGATTCCACTCTTGATTATGTCATGTATGACTAATCAATTTTAACTTCTACCATGAGCTAGTCAACTAACTAGAACTCCTTTTAACCCCACTCACCACTCACCAATTACCACTCATCATTCACTCCATTTCACTTCCAATTCTCTTTCTAATTCTCTCTCAACACACACACACACACACTATTATGAATGTATTTTTCCAGTAGTTAATCATCATCTTCATCAAAAATCACTTCAAGAATCAAGCTATAATCATCATAGGAAGAACACTTCAATAACACTTCAAAAATCCCTTCAAGTTTACTAATTTACTTCCAAGCTTTCTAATCCATTCCAAGTAATCATCTAAGATCAAGAAACCTTTGTTATATACAGTAGGTTATCTTTCTTATTCAAGGTAATATTCATATTCAAACTTTGATTCAATTTCTATAACTATAAACTATCTTAATTCGAGTAAAAATCTTACTTGAACTTGTTTTTGTGTCATGATCCTACTTCAAAAACTTTCAAGCCATCCAAGATCCTTTGAAGCTAGATCATTTCTTGTCACTTCCAGTAGGTTTACCTACTAAACTTGAGGTAGTAATGATGTTCATAACATCATTCAATTCATATATATAAACTATCTTATTCGAAGGTTTAAACTCGTAATCACTAGAACATAGTTTAGTTAATTCTAAACTTGTTCGCAAACAAAAGTTAATACTTCTAACTTGACTTTTAAAATTAACTACACACATGTTCTATATCTATATGATATGCTAACTTAATGATTTAAAACTTGGAAACACGAAAAACACCGTAAAACCGGATTTACGCCGTCGTAGTAACACCGCGGGCTGTTTTGGGTTAGTTAATTAAAAACTATGATAAACTTTGATTTAAAAGTTGTTATTCTGAGAAAATAATTTTTATTATGAACATGAAACTTTATCCAAAAATTATGGTTAAACTCAAAGTGGAAGTATGTTTTCTAAAATGGTCATCTAGACGTCGTTCTTTCGACTGAAATGACTACCTTTACAAAAATGACTTGTAACTTATTTTTCTGACTATAAACCTATACTTTTCTGTTTATATTCATAAAATAGAGTTCAACATGAAACCATAGCAATTTGATTCACTCAAAACGGATTTAAAATGAAGAAGTTATGGGTAAAACAAGATTGGATAATTTTTCTCATTTTAGCTACGTGAAAATTGGTAACAAATCTATTACAACCATAACTTAATCAACTTGTATTGTATATTATGTAATCTTGAGATACCATAGACACGTATACAATGTTTCGACCTATCATGTCGACACATCTATATATATTTCGGAACAACCATAGACACTCTATATGTGAATGTTGGAGTTAGCTATACAGGGTTGAGGTTGATTCCAAAATATATATAGTTTGAGTTGTGATCAATACTGAGATACGTATACACTGGGTCGTGGATTGATTCAAGATAATATTTATCGATTTATTTCTGTACATCTAACTGTGGACAACTAGTTGTAGGTTACTAACGAGGACAGCTGACTTAATAAACTTAAAACATCAAAATATATTAAAAGTGTTGTAAATATATTTTAAACATACTTTGATATATATGTATATATTGTTATAGGTTTGTGAATCAACCAGTGGCCAAGTCTTACTTCCCGAAGAAGTAAAAATCTGTGAAAGTGAGTTATAGTCCCACTTTTAAAATCTAATATTTTTGGGATGAGAATACATGCAGGTTTTATAAATGATTTACAAAATAGACACAAGTACGTGAAACTACATTATATGGTTGAATTATTGAAATCGAATATGCCCCTTTTTATTAAGTCTGGTAATCTAAGAATTAGGGAACAGACACCCTAATTGACGCGAATCCTAAAGATAGATCTATTGGGCCTAACAAACCCCATCCAAAGTACCGGATGCTTTAGTACTTCGAAATTTATATCATATCCGAAGGGTGTCCCGGAATGATGGGGATATTCTTATATATATGCATCTTGTTAATGTCGGTTACCAGGTGTTCACCATATGAATGATTTTTATCTCTATGTATGGGATGTGTATTGAAATATGAAATCTTGTGGTCTATTGTTACGATTTGATATATATAGGTTAAACCTATAACTCACCAACATTTTTGTTGACATTTAAAGCATGTTTATTCTCAGGTGAATACTAAGAGCTTCCGCTGTTGCATACTAAAATAAGGACAAGATTTGGAGTCCATGTTTGTATGATATTGTGTAAAAACTGCATTCAAGAAACTGATTTCGATGTAACATATTTGTATTGTAAACCATTATGTAATGGTCATGTGTAAACAGGATATTTTAGATTATCATTATTTGATAATCTACGTAAAGCTTTTTAAACCTTTATTTATGAAATAAAGGTTATGGTTTGTTTTAAAAATGAATGCAGTCTTTGAAAAACGTCTCATATAGAGGTAAAAATCTCGCAACGAAATCAATTAATATGGAACATTTTTAATCAATAAGAACGGAACATTTCAACCTTGGCCGTGAATTCGGAGTCTTCACTCGTACCCCCGTTATCGGTATCATGTCCATTTATCATCTTCATTCTATAAAATGGAATAGGTTAAACAACGAAACAAATGGTAACGACATATAAACATACCAAACCACCCCATCTTGCTCAACACTCGTCGTACATCGCTTGTTTCACACGATTTGCACCCGTAACAATGGTAGCTAGTCATTATTACACGAGCACGTCGCATTAACTCGCTAGTACAACACCTATCTCGCTTAATGATTTCAAACACACAATGAAACAATTAACACAAAGTTAGTTCACCTAAACCTAGGCACTAACCAAACCCGGTCCGACCCGTCTCCTACAAGTCCCGCATAAAACGCATACACAATAAAGTCTAAGTCTAGGCACCTATCTCAAGTCACCTAAATCCCTTAGACCATACTCTGATACCACTTGTACATCCCAACTACGATTACCCATAAACGCGACATTTTTTTAATATAAAAAGTATTCTGCCTGGGGAATTGTGCGGTGCACCCAGAGATGCGCAGCGCGCACTATAGCGTGTAACCAGGTCAGAAATCACGCCAGACCATAGATATTTACCTTAGCCTAATTACGCGGTGCACATACTATTGCGTGACGCACTTTAGTACGTGGAGGAGGCTGTTGGCCAAACCTCACATTTTAAGCCAACTTTCGAAACCAAAACATCACACCATTAATTCGATTACCACCAAATGTAGTTTACATAATTTCGAAGATTAGAGTTTACAAAAGGGCACGACGACCCGTACAACACCAAAAGTATTTTTGACCCGCGGGTTTAAATACCAAACAAAAGACGAGCATGGTGTTTGGGATTAAACTACCCAAAACCTAGGTCCAATCACAAAAGCCTCCACTAACAAATCCAAAGAGGGGAAATCTCTAATCCAAACATATACCCTTGCCTTTGTCCACGCTGGAACCTAAAAAAAGGTAAATAACGAGAGGGTAAGCATAACGCTTAGTGAATGCAATAATTATGCACATACATATATAACCTACTTACTTGCAATCACTTACACATTTACCGCATACATGCTAGCAATATAATTAGCGTACCATCACAAAGTATAACACTAAATCTCCGAAAAAACAAGCTAGCCCAACAATAGCATATAACACGAACAATATAATATGCTACGCTACATCACACAACCATGGTTAACCAAAATCCAAAAGGGAACGATTCTCGCGAATGAATCGTTAGCCACACATACGCCACTAGTATGCATCACTAGTCCCTTGAGTGGTATCGACGCCCGAACTTTAAACCCACCCATCACGTGAAATGTGGTATCGAACGCCCGAACTTGAAACCCACACTTCACGCCCGCACACACACGATGATATGGTATCGAACGCCCGAACTTTAAACCCATATCACATGTCAACATGATGTGGTATCGCATATCCGAACTTAAAACCTACATCTCATTTTGCATAAGTAAATACATTACATACACACATGTATAATTATTCCACTCACCTTAACGCCTTTGGTGAAAGATAATCAAGATTGCAACCTTCAATGTAACGCACCTATTACATTATGTTATATAATCAATCACATAATCAAGTCGGTTAACCAACTTACTCACCATCCTAGTGTTATTTGACCCATAGTGCAATTTCGACCCAATTGCACCTTTAACCCTAACACTAGGTCAAGATTTCGTCAAAACCCCAACACTAACTAATCATGGCCTTAATGCACTTATTAACACAAGGTTAGTGTAATTTCATATTCAATTGAAACTTAAACTCATTTTAGCCCATTTCATTCACAAAATTCATTTTGACACCCAAAATGGGTCAAACTTAAGCTTTCACTAGTCATTCACACAAAACTCTTTTAAATCAATTTAACTAAGTGTTTTGACGCTTGCGAGTTCAAGAGTATACATAATAAAACTTTTAAACACAAAAACACAACAAATCGGGTTCTCCTACAACCTATCAAACCCATAAACCCCAAATCTTGCACCAATTAGGGTTTAAACACAAACAAGTCTCTTTTATGAACTTCAAACATAAATAAACCTCAAACTTGGTTTAGAGACTTACCACAACACAAAAGGAGATGCTAGGAAGCAAGAACGCCAAGATTTAAGCTCGATGAAATGACCCGTTCATATACATTATAAACGATTCACAATAGTTGATTACATCGCGAGGTATTTGACCTCTATATGATACATTTTACAAACATTGCATTCGTTTTTAAAAGACAAACTTTCTTTACAATGAAAGTTGACGGCATGCACACCATTTAATAATACATCCAACTATAATTGACTTAATAATAATCTTGATGAACTCAATGACTCGAATGCAACGTCTTTCAAAATATGCCATGAATGACTCCAAGTAATATCCTTAAAATGAGCTAATGCACAGCGGAAGATTTCTTTAATACCTGAGAATAAACATGCTTTAAAGTGTCAACCAAAAGGTTGGTGAGTTCATAGGTTTATCATAACAATCATTTCAATATATTAATAGACCACAAGATTTCCGTTTATAATTATATGTACACTCACAAGTGTATAAAGTATTCTATAAGTTGTAGGCACCCGGTAACAAGCCTTAACGTTCATGTTTTACCCTCTGAAGTACACCAGATCAGGTGTGTTTAAAATAACCTCGAAGTACTAAAGCATCCCATAGTGAGGATGGGGTTTGTCAGGCCCAATAGATCTATCTTTAGGATTCGCGCCTACCGTACATAGACAAGTAGTTTAATGTTACCAAGCTAAGGGTATATTTCTGGTTTAAACCCACGTAGAATTAGTTTTAGTACTTGTGCCTATTTCGTAAAACATTTATAAAAACAGCGCATGTATTCTCAGTCCCAAAAATATATATAAAAGGGAGCAAATGAAACTCACAATACTGTATTTTGTAGTAAAAATACATATAACATCATTTAACAAGTGCAAGGTTGGCCTCGGATTCACGAACGTATCAATATTGAGATTCAATATTGCAGGAAAGTACGTAGATGCAACGGAGATGATAAACACTAGATTGACCTCACGAGCATACCCATGAACCATACCCATCACCTCCATAGCTATAACCCATAATTTCCTTAGCTTCGACTCAATCAAAAAAACTATTTTGAAATCACTCGGACAGCACTCCGTCGTAATATTTTATGTATACTAATAATATCTTGAAATAATACAGAGCAAATATATATATATATATATATATATATATATATATATATATATATATATATATATATATATATATATATATATATATATATATATATATATATATATAAATTGATTGAGAGAGTTTAGAGAAATATATTTTCAAGTTTCTATGAAATAATGAAACCTATTGAATTCTATTTATAATAGATTTTTGAATTATTAAAGTAAATTATTAAAGTATGAATTATTAAAGTGAATTATTAAAGTATGAATTATTAAAGTGAATTATTAAAGTATGAATTATTAAAGTGAATTATTAAAGTATGAATTATTAAAGTGAATTATTAAAGTATGAATTATTAAAGTGAATTATTAAAGTATGAATTATTAAAGTGAATTATTAAAGTTAAAGTAAAGTAAAAGTAAAGTCAAGGTAAAGTTAAAGTATAGTAAAAGTATAAAAACTATGTATGTATAATACGCGTATAAATATATATAATATTAATTTAAATCATTATATATATTTAATGAAATAAAATATAAATATCATTATATTTATTATACTGGTTAAGTAATGAGTTGTCAAAAGTGATTCTAGATATTTATAAAAGTTATATACGTTTTAATAATAAAGTTCTTTTTAAACTGAAAACGTCTTTGTACGTTTGAAAATAGATTAATAGAATATTATGGAAACCAATTCTCCACTAACTTTTTTCTAACTTTCATAAATGACACTTTTTGTTTTTATTTATAAATAGCTTTACAAATTATCCTGAATATCGTTAAGAGGAATAGATTTTCTCAAATCATAGTGGACCTCTCAATAGAGACTTGTAATCATAATTCAATGTTTCTGATAATTCAATCATTTAATATATATTTTTTTAATTTCGTCGAAAATCATATTGAAACAAATACGTTCGTGTAAAGTATTATACATTTAATACTTTATTAATATTCTCAAGTTATAATATATATATATATATATATATATATATATATATATATATATATATACATATACATATCTATTTATATATAACGGTTCGTGAATCGTCGGAATTTGGTCGAGGTTATAATGAATGTATGAACACAGTTTAAAATTCTTGAGATTTAACTTAACAAACTTTGCTTATCGTGTCGGAATAATATAAAGATTAAAGTTTAAATTTGGTCGGAAATTTCCGGGTCGTCACAGTACCTACCCATTAAAGAAATTTCGTCCCCGAAATTTGATAGAGGTCGTCATGACTAACAATGAGAATGTTATTATAACAATTATAGAGTTTTATCATGTTCAAGAAGAATGGATAAAATAATTCGATACTCGAAGCGTGTGAGTGAAGTTATCGTAAATGAATGAAATAAGATAATAGTGATTCGTCGTATCTTTTGACGTCATCATGATTGATCTCCGAAAAGAAAATCTTTGTAATCTATATTGGATTTGATTATTCGGCGATTAAGGAAATTATGATCCTCTTCGAATTAATGCGATAATCCATTTTGATTTCTCTGTCGGATATTTCACTATAAATTCACCTCATTTGTTTTCTTACAACTCACACCTTCTCAACTCATATTTTAAAGTATTTGTCAATATGCTTCATCCAGTGCTGATTCTTGATATACTCCTCACTTTCATATCTGTCGCTCTTCTTTTTCATCTGCCTCCGGAAGAATCTATTTACTTCTACTATACTCTTGGTTTTATAGTGTTTTTAGTTCTCCCGTGTCTTTATATTGCTATATGCATTGATATATACGGTTTGTGATTTCTGGGTTGTTGTTGGGTTTTATATCTTCCCTTATATTTCAAAGTCCTTGCTTCTTCTATAATCATTGTCATCCACAGTTAATGCTCTCTTCTATTTGCTATGATTTATTCTCCCATTTCTAGTTCGGAGCTTTGTCCTTTCGTTTCTTCTTCTTGCAATTAAGCACCGCTTGTAATGGTCCAGAATTCGCAGATATAAATTTCGGAATGAACATTGTTAATGTTCTAGGAAGAAAATTGTAATGGCATGATCTTGACTTGTCAAATTACTAGAATACCTCAGAAAAGGCCGAATCATCAAGATATATTTTCTTGATATTTAGAGATCAAAGAGAATACAAGAGTCGTGTAACATAGCACATGATGACGTTATGATCTGTGAATCATCATGTTCCATTTAGAAACTCAGCATGAATTACTGTAATATAATCACGTTGATCAAGTGTCATTATATTATACTAACTCATGCTTCAGCTCCCAACACTTCTTCAAGAATATTCCTATTTTAAACACGAATGTTTCAGAATTTATAAACTAAAATAGTTTCTTTTATGATATAATACAGATAGCGTGAATAGGTAAATGATTTCAGATAAGAATAATTATAAAAATATCTTCAGAAGTATGGATGATATTTATAATGAAAGATACGATGATATCTTAGAATGTCTAATATCAGAGGATGATGAAGGATATTGTCCGCAGGGGTTTAGAGTCAGGAGCAAGGTATTCGTTAATGACTTCAGCAAGTACTGAATCATTTGGATTCTTTGAAGGCAGGTTCAGCCTTTGTGATTTGTCCACAGCCTCCTTCATACTTTGCTCAATCCGTTTTCCAGTTCCAAAGCTTCTCTTTTTCTGAGCTTTGCCAATATACTATCCTTTATCATCCAACTTTTTACTGTTAAGGTCGTTTACAGTTTTTGCTGCTTCATCAGCATTTTTCAAAATTTCAAGAACTGGTTCGCAGTTTAGGGTGTTTTTCAGAAATTTCTCATTCAAAGAATGTAAGTCTTGGAGGTAGACGTTGTGTGTATATGTAATTGTTGATGTAGACATGCTGCGAGGTTTCAAAATACTGATTGCTGATTCTCAATAATTGGTATGACAATTCTTGTTATAAGGTACGAATGAGTATATGATAGGGTTTCGATAATTATAATGATTTTTTTTTTTTTTAGAAAGTCAAAGATCAGTGAAGTTGTTGGTAAGTTTATTGCTAATGTGGTGAATATAAACGATTCCCCAGTAACGTTGGCGAAAGGGCAACGTATCTATCGAGGTTATAATAAGACAGTTTTGATTGAGAAGTCGAAGTTGACTTGCTGGAGCTGTGACAAAACTGTCTATTTTGAAACGGAATTGAAAAGTTATTTTAGCTAGTAAATGCCAAAGGGTCTAACACGGATACGTGTCGAACTATGACTTGGGTTTTGAGAGTTTTTCAGGTGTATAACTGTGGGTAACATGTGGTTGGATCATCATCTCGATTGTTCCTTAGTTGAAGTGTCTTCAGGAATTTCGAAGGTTTTGAGCACATATTGTAATCGTTAATACATATGATGTTCTAACACAGTTTTGAAGTCAAAGTATAGCTTTGAAAGATATAGGAATCTAAGAGTGATGATACTGGTTATATTTCGAATTGAATTATGCGATTTCAAAATTAGAATACGTAATTGAATTTGAATGAGTATGATTGTTTTGATTTATATGAAAGAATGGATATTGTTGTGAAAGTAGGGAGTATAGTTGATGATTCCTGAATCAGTTTCAAAGAATGTAATATATTAATTGTGAATTTATATATCTCTCGGGTATTACCTACCCGTTAAAAAAATTTTCACAATTAATATTTTGTACAAAAGAAGTTTATTACAGTCTTTATGAAAATATATGTGTATATTTTCTTTAGATGTAATATGGATTTAATGAGTTAATATTAAATTAAACTCATTTGTTTTATGGTTGGAACTAGAATTGAGTAATCCCTAAAACTTTATAAATTGCATAAGTATTTCTTCAATAATATTGAAATTATGAATCATTACTTTGTTATTTGTTGGTTTTTCGTGAAATTCTTGTGAACTTCGCAAGGTACGAATGATGTTATTTGAAAAGTTTCGAGTACATCAATGATGAAAGTGTAAAATCAAACATATATTCGAATAATACACTTGATTTATTATGAATTGGATTTTTATTGAATTGAGACAGAGATTGTAATTAACGATGGTTAAGTTGCGGACGAAGGACGTACATCATTGCATATTTGTAATATGAATTAAATGAGTAGTTAAGATTCACACATAATAGCTTAGTACGGGAAGATTTATTATGGTTTAAAATTTTATACATATAAAATATACATATAAATCTTTCGATTGGAAATGAGTTAATACTTCATAATTCGTTGATACAATATATTTGTTGTTGATTCGTAATGATGTCCACAATGATTCTTGAACTGACAGAGTTTGTGATGTTACATGTGCTGTTGATTCTGACAATACTGACGGCACTGACTATGTGGATGATGCTACGGTCATGTTGATGCTGTTGGTTAAACAATTCTAGCTTGTAAATTGTACACCATTTTCGATCAAAGTTTCTACTCTACCATCTCCGTTCACTCATCCGATTTACGGTCAGAATTAAATAATCTCTAAGATTTTGGAGATTACATAACTGCCGCAGAGATATCTCTTCAATGAAGTTTATGAATTAATACTTCATCGTTTGTTGTTGTTGATATTCCTGGATATTTACAGGGCGAATGACGTTGATGTTTGAGATACAGATTGTAATGTTGCGGTGTGGGATGTGGATGTTGTTGTTGGTGGTGGTGATGGTACTGTTGGTGTTGCTGATGGTGGTAATGTTTATGCTGCTGGTGCTGCTGCTGGTGTTTGTAACCTTTACACCATATTCTCCAAAGCCACTACCCGAGAGCGAAGCTCGTTGACTTCTTCTATTACACCGGGGTAATTGTCGGTTCGGACGAGCGGATAGATAAAATCTAGAATTTGGTGTAGTATGTAATCGTGACGAGATACTCTAGAAATAAGAGAGAAAATGGTGTTTCGAATAGGTTCGCTGATAAGTGCTTCAGTTTCTTCGCCAAGAGGGCAATGTGGTGGATGGAAGGGACCACCTTCTTCTTCTCTCCAATGATTAAGGAGGCTACGAACCCATCCCCAATTCATCCAGAATAGATGATGACTAATTGGTTGATCCATTCCGGTCACACTGCTTTCGGAACTTGAGTTGGATTCCATTTTGGAATCCGAGGGTCTTGAACTAATGACGAATTCCATTTCGTAAGATTGAATAAAGAATTTTTCGATATGAAATGATTTTCCGGCTATCGGGTGGTATTCTAATTATATAGAGCAAAAGGTTTCGTAGATTACAGAGGAATTTACGGAATATGTCAGGCAAAGTTTACAGTAACAGATACGCTAAGATATGAATTAGCAGATACGCTAAGATATGAATTTTGTCTATACACTATTCATGCAATCAATGCAATAAGATGTGTCTAGACTAAGAATGATAAGCAGGTAATTTCTGACAAAAATGATGAGCAAAACTTTTGACATGCAGACACGGTCGAAGTCCAGACTCACTAATGCATCCTAACGACTATCAGTTAGACACACTAATGCAGACCTGGTTCGCTAAGACCACCGCTCTGATACCAACTGAAATGACCCGTTCATATACATTATAAACGATTCACAATAGTTGATTACATCGCGAGGTATTTGACCTCTATATGATACATTTTACAAACATTGCATTCGTTTTTAAAAGACAAACTTTCTTTACAATGAAAGTTGACGGCATGCACACCATTTCATAATACATCCGACTATAATTGACTTAATAATAATCTTGATGAACTCAATGACTCGAATGCAACGTCTTTCAAAATATGCCATGAATGACTCCAAGTAATATCCTTAAAATGAGCTAATGCACAGTGGAAGATTTCTTTAATACCTGAGAATAAACATGCTTTAAAGTGTCAACCAAAAGGTTGGTGAGTTCATAGGTTTATCATAACAATCATTTCAATATATTAATAGACCACAAGATTTCCGTTTATAAATATATGTACACTCGCAAGTGTATAAAGTATTCTATAAGTTGTAGGCACCCGGTAACAAGCCTTAACGTTCATGTTTTACCCTCTGAAGTACACCAGATCAGGTGTGTTTAAAATAACTTCGAAGTACTAAGGCATCCCATAGTGAGGATGGGGTTTGTCAGGCCCAATAGATCTATCTTTAGGATTCGCGCCTACCGTACATAGACAAGTAGTTTAATGTTACCAAGCTAAGGGTATATTTCTGGTTTAAACCCACGTAGAATTAGTTTTAGTACTTGTGCCTATTTCGTAAAACATTTATAAAAACAGCGCATGTATTCTCAGTCCCAAAAATATATATAAAAGGGAGCAAATGAAACTCACAATACTGTATTTCGTAGTAAAAATACATATAACGTCATTTAACGAGTGCAAGGTTGGCCTCGGATTCACGAACGTATCAATATTGAGATTCAATATTGCAGGAAAGTACGTAGACGCAACGGAGATGATAAACACTAGATTGACCTCACGAGCATACCCATGAACCATACCCATCACCTCCATAGCTATAACCCATAATTTTCTTAGCTTCGACTCATTCAAAAAAACTATTTTAAAATCACTTGGACAGCACTCCGTCGTAATATTTTATGTATACTAATAATATCTTGAAATAATACAGAGCAAATATATATATATAAATTGATTGAGAGAGTTTAGAGAAATATATTTTCAAGTTTCTATGAAATAATGAAACCTATTAAATTCTATTTATAATAGATTTTTGAATTATTAAAGTGAATTATTAAAGTATGAATTATTAAAGTGAATTATTAAAGTATTAATTATTAAAGTGAATTATTAAAGTATGAATTATTAAAGTGAATTATTAAAGTATGAATTATTAAAGTGAATTATTAAAGTATGAATTATTAAAGTTAAAGTAAAGTAAAAGTAAAGTCAAGGTAAAGTTAAAGTATAGTAAAAGTATAAAAACTATGTATGTATAATACGCGTATAAATATATATAATATTAATTTAAATCATTATATATATTTAATGAAATAAAATATAAATATCATTATATTTATTATACTGGTTAAGTAATGAGTTGTCAAAAGTGATTCTAGATATTTATAAAAGTTATATACGTTTTAATAATAAAGTTCTTTTTAAACTGAAAACGTCTTTGTACGTTTGAAAATAGATTAATAGAATATTATGGAAACCAATTCTCCACTAACTTTTGTAAAACTTTCGTAAATGACACTTTTTGTTTTTATTTATAAATAGATTTACAAATTATTCTGAATATCGTTAAGAGGAATAGATTTTCTCAAATCATAGTGGACCTCTCAACAGAGACTTGTAATCATAATTCAATGTTTCTGATAATTCAATCATTTAATATATATTTTATTAATTTCGTCGAAAATCATATTGAAACAAATACGTTCGTGTAAAGTATTATACGTTTAATACTTTATTAATATTCTCAAGTTATAATATATATATACATATACATATCTATTTATATATAACGGTTCGTGAATCGTCAGAATTTGGTCGAGGTTATAATGAATGTATGAACACAGTTTAAAATTCTTGAGATTTAACTTAACAAACTTTGCTTATCGTGTCGGAATAATATAAAGATTAAAGTTTAAATTTGGTCGGAAATTTCCGGGTCGTCACACTCGATCTAGCAAAAACCCACTTGAATCACTCAAAATCTCACTTTCTCGCTCTACTCTCTCTCTAAACTTAAATGAGGAGAAGATAAGGTTGGTGTGTGAGAGTGAATGAGTTTTGGATAACCCTTGACCAGTTTTGTAGCCTCAAACCCGGACTTAATGTGAAAAAGACCAAAATACCCACTTTAAAATGGAATAAAAATGAGATGAGCTATCAGCGGGTTCTGTGCGCCGCGCGTCCAGATACGCACCGCGTACCTCCCTGTCACAGATTCCCTATAACAATTTATTTATATACAAACATGTACAAATCGGATTCGAGTCTTACAACTTTCGATTTTTTTCTTTTGATTTCATCACTTAAGCACAAAATCTTTTAGAAGTGGGAGACTTTACTCCCTCTTGAAAATTGCAACTTGGAACAAAAGGAAGACTTTACTTCCTTAAGTTTTGAAATAACAAGGAAAAGACTTTACTTTTCCATAATTTACAAGCTCTAGCCATTTGATGTTTATGATTTGTGTTAATGTAATGGCTAGAGACTTGTTCCAAAAAATTATATCAACATTGCAAGCTTGATCTTTATAAGTATGTGTGATAAGTTTAACCCGAAAAGTTTAAAATAACCCAAGATTTTAACTCTCCCCCTACATTTAGTTTGATGCAATGCCCTCATTGTATTAAACGATATAATTGTTAAAAGTGAGGGACATTTAGAATTAGAATAGAGAAGAGAAGAGAAAGTAAAACCAGATTAGATCAAATGATCTTTGTTGTCACCAATCGAGAAAACTTATTCACCAATAATTTGCAAGTTGATGAGCTTGATGCCTAAACTTAATGCCAGGCTTGGATCAATCATCACAAAGTTTCCTGCCACTAAGATCCGCATACAAGCAAGAGATACCACAAACAAATCCGCAAGCAATCACAAAGTTATTACAAGCATAAGTATGATGTTGTGCGAGAGTAGTAATACAAGTGTACTACCTCGCCCCAAATCAATGATCCTTGGATCTCACCAAATTATCAAATTAGTTTAAATTACAGACCAAATCATAAGCTTGTTTCATAAATCACGATGATCATTAGTTACCATTTTAACCTTTATGTGCCGAGGTTCCTTCACCTTCACAACGAGTCATCGAATTGCGTGATTTTTCCTTCAAAACATGCCTTTGCTTGTATTCCTTGACACTAAATCGTGTCATTGGAATTTTCTCCAACCCATCTAAGTTAATCCTTAGGTACTTAGCAATGCGAGTTACATAGTGACCACCAACACTTGGGAGCTTATATTTATCTCCAGTTGCATCAAAGAGGTAGCTTTCAATGAGATTAGGAACATGAACATGCTTTCGCTTGTGAATTTTATGAATCAACCAAATATCGAACAATGTCATCTTTTCCTCATCCTCCATTCGGTGAAAAACCGTATTTGCAAAGAACCCTTGAACACATCTAAGTATAGGACTTGAAAGTGCTTGAGACACTTGGTTGGCGGGTGTGAACTCGGCTTGCTAATCTTATGCCACACCTTCTTTGGATGAAACTCATTTGGATTGAAAGTTACACAATCGTCCAAGTACATGAAAGTGCTATTGGGGTATTCCTCAACCTTAAATGCATCCCGAATCTCACTAACCATCTCCGCTTGTTCTAGTGGAGCCTAATCAATGTACTTGGACGGGCACACTGACATTTGAATTCTATTAAACATTTGAGACTTTAGAGCTTCATTTTGAAGAACCTCTTGTAACCATTCTGTAGTGACCCGAACTTTTCCATGTTTATATATATATATATATATATATATATATATATATATATATATATATATATATATATATATATATATATATATATATATATATATATATATATATATATATATTATGAAATTAATATTTACATGATTGAGTGTTTCCAACATGTTAAGCAATCAAACTTGTTAAGACTTGATTAATTGAAATAGGTTTCATATAGACAATTGACCACCCAAGTTGACCGGTGATTCACGAACGTTAAAACTTGTAAAACCTATACGATGACATATATATGGTTATATATATAGTTAACATGATTTTATTATAAGATGTATCTCATTAGGTATTTTAACAATGAGTTATATACATAAAAATGAGACTATTAATTTAAGAAACTCGAAAATGATATATATAACGATTATCGTTATAACAACGTCTTACTAGGTACATATGAATCATATTAAGATATTGATACACTTGGTTAATTATGTTAAATGATAAGTAAATATATTATTAAGTGTATTAACAATGAAATACATATGTAAAAATAAGACTACTAACTTAATGATTTCGAAACGAGACATATATGTAACGATTATCGTTGTAACGACATTTAACTGTATATATATCATACTAAGATATATTATATATCATAATATCATGATAATATAACAATTTAACATCTCATTTGTTATAATAAACAATGGGTTAACAACATTCAACAAGATCGTTAACCTAAAGGTTTCAAAACAACATTTACATGTAACGACTAACGATGACTTAACGACTCAGTTAAAATGTATATACATGTAGTGTTTTAATATGTATTCATATACTTTTGAAAGACTTCAAGACACTTATCAAAATACTTCTACTTAACAAAAATTCTTACAATTACATCCTCGTTCAGTTTCATCAACAATTCTACTCGTATGCACCCGTATTCGTACTCGTACAATACACAGCTTTTAGATGTATGTACTATTGGTATATACACTCCAATGATCAGCTTTTAGCAGCCCATGTGATTCACCTAACACATGTGAGAACCATCATTTGGCAACTAGCATGAAATATCTCATAAAATTACAAAAATATGAGTAATCATTCATGACTTATTTACATGAAAACAAAATTACATATCCTTTATATCTAATCCATACACCAACGACCAAAAACACCTACAAACACTTTCATTCTTCAATTTTCTTCATCTAATTGATCTCTCTCAAGTTCTATCTTCAAGTTCTAAGTGTTCTTCATAAATTCCAAAAGTTCTAGTTTCATAAAATCAAGAATACTTCCAAGATTGCAAGTTTACTTCCAAGTTTTCTAAATCCATTCCAAGTAATCATCCAAGATCAAGAAACCTTTGTTACTTACAGTAGGTTATCTTTCTAATACAAGGTAATAATCATATTCAAACTTTAATTCAATTTCTATAACTATAACAATCTTATTTCGAGTGGAAATCTTAATTGAAATTGTTTTCGTGTCATGATTCTGCTTCAAGAACTTTCAAGCCATCCAATGATCCTTTGAAGCTAGATCTATTTTTCTCATTTCCAGTAGGTTTATCCAAGGAACTTGAGGTAGTAATGATGTTCATAGCATCATTCGATTCATACATATAAAGCTATCTTATTCGAAGGTTTAAACTTGTAATCCCTAGAACATAGTTTAGTTAATTCTAAACTTGTTCGCAAATAAAAGTTAATCCTTCTAACTTGACTTTTAAAATCAACTAAACACATGTTCTATATCTATATGATATGCTAACTTATTGATTTAAAACCTGAAAACACGAAAAACACCGTAAAACCGGATTTACGCCGTCGTAGTAACACCGCGGGTTGTTTTGGGTTAGTTAATTAAAAACTATGATAAACTTTGATTTAAAAGTTGTTATTCTGGGAAAATGATTTTTATTATGAACATGAAACTATATCCAAAAATCATGGTTAAACTCAAAGTGGAAGTATGTTTTCTAAAATGGTCATCTAGACGTCGTTCTTTCGACTGAAATGACTACCTTTACAAAAATGACTTGTAACTTGTTTTTCTGACAATAAACCTATACGTTTTCTGTTTCGATTCATAAAATAGTGTTCAATATGAAACCATAGCAATTTGATTCACTCAAAACGGATTTAAAATGAAGAAGTTATGGGTAAAACAAGATTGGATAATTTTTCTCATTTTAGCTACGTGAAAATTGGTAACAAATCTATTCCAACCATAACTTAATCAACTTGTATTGTATATTATGTAATCTTGAGATACCATAGACACATATACAATGTTTCGACCTATCATGTCGACACATCTATATATATTTCGGAACAACCATAGACACTCTATATGTGAATGTTGGAGTTAGCTATACAGGGTTGAGGTTGATTCCAAAATATATATAGTTTGAGTTGTGATCAATACTGAGATACATATACACTGGGTCGTGGATTGATTCAAGATAATATTTATCGATTTATTTCTGTACATCTAACTATGGACAACTAGTTGTAGATTACTAACGAGGACAGCTGACTTAATAAACTTAAAACATTAAAATGTATTAAAAGTGTTGTAAATATATTTTGAACATACTTTGATATATATGTATATATTGTTATAGGTTCATGAATCAACCAGTGGCCAAGTCTTACTTCTCGACGAAGTAAAAATCTGTGAAAGTGAGTTATAGTCCCACTTTTAAAATCTAATATTTTTGGGATGAGAATACATGCAGGTTTTATAAATGATTTACAAAATAGACACAAGTACGTGAAACTACATTCTATGGTTGAATTATCGAAATCGAATATGCCCCTTTTTATTAAGTCTGGTAATCTAAGAATTAGAGAACAGGCACCCTAATTGACGCGAATCCTAAAGATAGATCTATTGGGCCTAACAAACTCCATCCAAAGTACCGGATGCTTTAGTACTTCGAAATTTATATCATATCCGAAGGGTGTCCCGGAATGATGGGGATATTCTTATATATGCATCTTGTTAATGTCGGTTACTAGTGTTCACCATATGAATGATTTTTATCTCTATGTATGGGATGTGTATTGAAATATGAAATCTTGTGGTCTATTATTATGATTTGATAATATATATAGGTTAAACCTATAACTCACCAACATTTTTGTTGACGTTTTAAGCATGTTTATTCTCAGGTGATTATTAAGAGCTTCCGCTGTCGCATACTTAAATAAGGACGAGATTTGGAGTCCATGCTTGTATGATATTGTGTAAAAACTGCATTAAAGAAACTTATTTCGTTGTAACATATTTGTATTGTAAACCATTATGTAATGGTCGTGTGTAAACAGGATATTTTAGATTATCATTATTTTATAATCTACGTAAAGCTTTTTAAACCTTTATTGATGAAATAAAGGTTATGGTTTATTTTAAAATGAATGCAGTCTTTGAAAAACGTCTCATATAGAGGTCAAAACCTCGCAACGAAATCAATTAATATGGAACGTTTTTAATCAATAAGAACGGGACATTTCAGTTGGTATCCGAGCGTTGGTCTTAAAGAACCAGAAAATTTGCCTTAGTGTATCTTATCGAGTTTGTTAGGATGCATTAGTGAGTCTGGACTTCGACCATGTTTTCTTTAAAAATGATTGCTTAACATTTTTGTTGGAAATTATATATTATTAACATGTATATATTATGTGATATATTAATCTCTTAACATGTTTGATATTGTGTGATAGATGTCTACCTCTAGCACAAATCCCATTGACTCACCTAATAATAACGAAGAGTCGAATATATATTGGACTGATTCACAAGTTCCCGAAGAAGAACCGGAAGAAGAATCAGAACCGGAAGAAGAATCAGAACCGGAAGAGGAGGAACCGGAGGAGGAAATAGAACCGGTGGGGGAAATAATAAAACGGTTAAGTAAAAGAAAATCCTCAACCAATCGACCAAGGTTAATTATGGTCAATGGTGTTTCTGCCAAGGAAGCAAAATATTGGGAGGATTACCAATTCTCCGATGAATCGGATTCCGACGAGAATTCCGATGATGTTATAGAAATTACCCCAACTGAATTTAAAAAGGCAAAAGAAAATAATAAGGGAAAGGGCATAAAAATAGAGAAATCTAATTCCAACCCCGATGAACTTTATATGTATCGTCAACCCCCGAAGCCCTTAAGTTGTAACAATGACCCGGGAACCTCTAAACCACCAGGTTTTTCTAAACCGTTGTGGAAAACGACAGCTCGTATTAGGGGAACATCATATATCCCTAGAAACTTGGCAAAACGAACCAAAACCGAAGAAGACGAAACGAGCGAGTCAGAATAAGATAGTTGTATTCGTGTGGTGTAATATATGTAATATAGTGTGCTTATGCTTTATGATATATGTAAAAATTGCTTGTATTAATAAGTATTTTTTTTTATGAATCTAACTCTTGTCTATTTTACAGTATAAAAACACAAAATGGATAGACAACCCAATATTTTAAGAGACCTACTCGGAGACATGATTGATGAAATCTTGTCTAGAGTCGGTCAGAATTCTTCGGCACAACTATTTACGGTGAAATCAGTTTGTAAGACATTCGAAGAACGTTCCAAGAATGCCTTGGTTTATAAGAGACTTTCGTTTGAAAGATGGGGGATATCACATTGGGAAACCCATAAGTTACGATGTGTTTACTTTGACGCATATATTGCGGGGAACCCAAATGCTATTTTACGCAACGGGTTAAGAAATTATTTTGACTCAATGTATCCGAATATAGGACTTCATGATTTAGAAAAAGCGGCTAACATGCAACATAAAGAAGCATGCTATGCTTACGGGTTAGTAATGTCCGCTTCTCACCAAAGTGAGAAAAAGAACATCGGGCTACAACTATTAAACAAAACGTTCCCACAAGTGACGGAGTCGGTAATTGGGGTAAGAAATGAGGTTTTTAGGTTATTACGAGACTGTTGGTCATTACGTAACCCTCGTCCCTTTGACGACGTTACAACAAGCTGTCTTATCAATGGCCATAAGGGTTATGTTCCACAAGACCAAGGATGGGAAGTAGTCCTAGTAAAACCAGAATGCATGACTTGTTTCTGGACGTATGAATTACGTGTCTTTATTGCCTTTGCTGAACGAATTATGTACTAGCTAGAATTATCTTCACAACTATCTTGTATCAAAGTTATTGTGTGCTATATTTCATGCTTTATGTAAAATAAGCGGTGTTGTAAGTTTGTAAAATATTGTATAAAAGTTTGAACGCGAAATATTATTATAATCAGTTTTTCATATAGAATTATAGTAGTTGAATTGTATATTAGCTACTAAGTATGAACTTAACGGGTAGGTACTACCCGAATTTAAACTTATAAAACGCTAATATGAAGGAAAAACTTTTATAAATGAGTTCATATTATGCTACGAAATACTATTAACTACTCTTAATATTCTGTATGATTAACTTGTTCCATTTGACTATTTTGAAGGAAATGGCACCGACTACTCGACACACCGTGAATATGAATGAAGAGGAATTTTGTACTTTTCTAGCTTCAAACATAGCCGCAGTATAGGCTGCGCTACATACCAACAATAACCTTGGATCTAGCAGTACAGGAAATCGTGTAGGATGCACCAACAAAGAATTCACTGCCTGCAAACCTTTGGAATTTGATGGAACCGAAGGACCGATCGGATTGAAACGGTGGACCAAGAAGGTCGAATCGGTGTTTGCCATAAGTAAGTGTACTGAAGAGGACAAAGTGAAGTACGCTACGCATACCTTCACAGGTTCTGCATTAACATGGTTGAATACCTATCTAGAGCAAGTGGGACAAGATGATGCGTACACACTACCGTGGTCAACATTCAAGCACTTGATGAACGAGAAGTACCATCCCAGAACCGAGGTCAATAAGCTCAAGACAGAACTTAGAGGGTTACGAACCCAAGGATTTGATATTACCACGTACGAAAGACGATTCACAGAATTGTGCCTATTGTGTCCGGGAGCGTTCGAAGATGAGGAAGAGAAGATCGACGCGTTTGTGAAAGGATTACCGGAAAGAATCCAAGAATATATAAGTTCACACGAGCCCGCCTCCTGTAGTGACCCGAACTTTTCCATGTTTATATATATATTAAAAGAAATTGTTATTTACATGATTAAGTGTTTCCAACATGTTAAGCAATCAAACTTGTTAAGACTTGATTAATTGAAATAGGTTTCATATAGACAATTGACCACCCAAGTTGACTGGTGATTCACGAACATTATAACTTGTAAAAACTATACGATGACATATATATAGTTATATATATAGTTAACATGATTTTATTATAAGTATGTATCTCATTAGGTATTTTAACAATGAGTTATATACATAAAAATGAGACTATTAATTTAAGAAACTCAAAAACGATATATATAACGATTATCGTTATAACAACGTCTTACTAGGTACATATGAATCATATTAAGATATTGATACACTTGGTTAATTATGTTAAATGATAAGTAAATATATTATTAAGTGTATTAACAATGAAATACATATGTAAAAATAAGACTACTAACTTAATGATTTCGAAACGAGACATATATGTAACGATTATCGTTGTAACGAAATTTAACTGTATATATATCATACTAAGATATATTATACATCATAATATCATGATAATATAACAATTTAACATCTCATTTGTTATAATAAACAATGGGTTAACAACATTCAACAAGATCGTTAACCAAAAAGTTTCAAAACAACATTTACATGTAACGACTAACGATGACTTAACGACTCAGTTAAAATGTATATACATGTAGTGTTTTAATATGTATTCATACACTTTTGAAAGACTTCAAGACACTTATCAAAATACTTCTACTTAACAAAAATGCTTACAATTATATCCTCGTTCAGTTTCATCAACAATTCTACTCGTATGTACCCGTATTCGTACTCGTACAATACACAGCTTTTAGATGTATGTACTATTGGTATATACACTCCAATGATCAGCTCTTAGCAGCCCATGTGAGTTACCTTACAAATGTGGGAACCATCATTTGGCAACTAGCATGAAATATCTCATAAAATTACAAAAATATGAGTAATCATTCATGACTTATTTACATGAAAACAAAATTACATATCCTTTATATCTAATCCATACACCAACGACCAAAAACACCTACAAACACTTTCATTCTTCAATTTTCTTCATCTAATTGATCTCTCTCAAGTTCTATCTTCAAGTTCTAAGTGTTCTTCATAAATTCCAAAAGTTCTAGTTTCATAAAATCAAGAATACTTCCAAGATTGCAAGTTTACTTCCAAGTTTTCTAAATCCATTCCAAGTAATCATCCAAGATCAAGAAACCTTTGTTACTTACAGTAGGTTATCTTTCTAATACAAGGTAATAATCATATTCAAACTTTAATTCAATTTCTATAACTATAACAATCTTATTTCGAGTGGAAATCTTAATTGAAATTGTTTTCGTGTCATGATTCTGCTTCAAGAACTTTCAAGCCATCCAAGGATCCTTTGAAGCTAGATCCATTTTTCTCATTTCCAGTAGGTTTATCCAAGGAACTTGAGGTTGTAATGATGTTCATAACATCATTCAATTCATACATATAAAGCTATCTTATTCGAAGGTTTAAACTTGTAATCACTAGAACATAGTTTAGTTAATTCTAAACTTGTTCGCAAATAAAAGTTAATCCTTCTAACTTGACTTTTAAAATCAACTAAACACATGTTCTATATCTATATGATATGCTAACTTAATGATTTAAAACCTGGAAACACGAAAACCACCGTAAAACCGAATTTACGCCGTCGTAGTAACACCGCGGGTTGTTTTGGGTTAGTTAATTAAAAACTATGATAAACTTTGATTTAAAAGTTGTTATTCTGAGAAAATGATTTTTATTATGAACATGAAACTATATCCAAAAATTATGGTTAAACTCAAAGTGGAAGTATGTTTTCTAAAATGGTCATCTAGACGTCGTTCTTTCGACTGAAATGACTACCTTTACAAAAATGACTTGTAACTTATTTTTTCGACTATAAACCTATACTTTTTCTGTTTAGATTCATAAAATAGAGTTCAATATGAAACCATAGCAATTTGATTCACTCAAAACGGATTTAAAATGAAGAAGTTATGGGTAAAACAAGATTGGATAATTTTTCTAATTTTAGCTACGTGAAAATTGGTAACAAATATATTCCAACCATAACTTAATCAACTTGTATTGTATATTATTTAATCTTGAGATACCATAGACACGTATACAATGTTTCGACCTATCATGTCGACACATCTATATATATTTCGGAACAACCATAGACACTCTATATGTGAATGTTGGAGTTAGCTATACAGGGTTGAGGTTGATTCCAAAATATATATAGTTTGAGTTGTGATCAATACTGAGATATGTATACACTGGGTCGTGGATTGATTCAAGATAATATTTATCGATTTATTTCTGTACATCTAACTGTGGACAACTAGTTGTAGGTTACTAACGAGGACAGCTGACTTAATAAACTTAAAACATCAAAATATATTAAAAGTGTTGTAAATATATTTTGAACATACTTTGATATATATGTATATATTGTTATAGGTTCGTGAATCAACTAGTGGCCAAGTCTTACTTCCAGACGAAGTAAAAATTTGTGAAAGTGAGTTATAGTCCCACTTTTAAAATCTAATATTTTTGGGATGAGAATACATGCAGGTTTTATAAATGATTTACAAAATAGACACAAGTACGTGAAACTACATTCTATGGTTGAATTATCGAAATCGAATATGCCCCCTTTTATTAAGTCTGGTAATCTAAGAATTAGGGAACAGACACCCTAATTGATGCGAATCCTAAAGATAGATCTATTGGGCCTAACAAACCCCATCCAAAGTACCGGATGCTTTAGTACTTCGAAATTTATATCATATCCGAAGGGTGTCCCGGAATGATGGGGATATTCTTATATATGCATCTTGTTAATGTCGGTTACCAGGTGTTCACCATATGAATGATTTTTATCTCTATGTATGGGATGTGTATTGAAATATGAAATCTTGTGGTCTATTGTTACGATTTGATATATATAGGTTAAACCTATAACTCACCAACATTTTTGTTGACATTTAAAGCATATTTATTCTTAGGTGAATACTAAGAGCTTCCGCTGTTGCATACTAAAATAAGGAAAAGATTTGGAGTCCATGTTTGTATGATATTGTGTAAAAACTGCATTCAAGAAACTGATTTCGATGTAAAATATTTGTATTGTAAACCATTATGTAATGGTCGTGTTTTAAACCTTTATTTATGAAATAAAGGTTATGGTTTGTTTTAAAAATGAATGCAGTCTTTGAAAAACGTCTCATATAGAGGTCAAAACCTCGCAACGAAATCAATTAATATGGAACGTTTTTAATCAATAAGAACGGGACATTTCAGTTGGTATCAGAGCCTTGGTCTTAGAGAACCAGAATTTTGCATTAGTGTGTCTTATCGAGTTTGTTAGGATGCATTAGTGAGTCTGGACTTCGACCGTGTTTACTTGAAAAATGATTGCTTAACAAATTTTGTTGGAAACTATATATTTTTAACATGTGAATATTATGTGATATATTAATCTCTTAACGTGTTTGATATTATGTGATAGATGTCTACCTCTAGAACAAGTCCCATTGACTCACCTAATAATAATGAAGAGTCAAATGTAAATTGGAATGATTCATGGACTGATTCACAAGTTCCCGAAGAGGAACCGGAAGAAGAGCCGGAACCGGAAGAAGAATCGGAACCGGAAGAAGAATCGGAACCGGAAGAAGAAATAGAACCAGTGGGTGAAATAATAAAACGGTTAAGTAGAAGAAAATCCTCAACCAACTGACCAAAGTTAATTATGGTCAATGGTGTTTCCGCCAAGGAAGCAAAATATTGGGAGGATTACCAATTCTTCGATGAATCGGATCCCGACAAGGATTCCGATGATGTTATAGAAATTACCCCAACACAATTTAATAAGGCAAAAGAGAACAATAAGGGAAAGAGCATAAAAATAGAGAAATTTGATTCCAAACCCGATGAACTTTATATGTATCATCAACACCCGTATTTCTTAAGTTGTGACAATAACCCGGGAACCTCTAAACCACCAGGTTTTTCTAAACCAATGTGAAAAACGATGGCTCGTATTAGGGGAACATCATATATCCCTAGAAACTTGGCAAAACGAACCAAAACCGAAGAAGAAGAAACGAGCGAGTCGGAATAAGATAGTTGTATTCGAGCGAGCCTGCAAACCTTTGGAATTTGATGGAATCGCAGGACCGATCGGATTGAAACGGTGGACCGAGAAGGTCGAATCGGTGTTTGCCTTAAGTAAGTGTACTGAAGAGGACAAAGTGAAGTACATTACGTATACCTTCACAGGTACTGCGTTAACATGGTGGAATACCTATCTAGAGCAAGTGGGACAAGATGATGCTTACGCACTACCGTGGTCAGCATTCAAGCACTTGATGAACGAGAAGTACCGTCCCAGAACCGAGGTCAATAAGCTCAAGACAGAACTTAGAGGGTTACGAACCCAAGGATTTGATATTACCACGTACGAAAGATGATTCACAGAATTGTGCCTATTGTGTCCGGGAGCGTTCGAAGATGAGGAAGAGAAGATCGACGCGTTTGTGAAAGGATTACCGGAAAGAATCCAAGAAGATATAAGTTCACACGAGCCCGCCTCCATACAACAGGCATGTAGAATGGCTCACAAACTAGTGAACCAGATTGAGGAAAGAATTAAAGAACAGGCGGCTGAAGAGGCCAATGTGAAGCAAGTCAAAAGAAAGTGAGAGGAAAACGGTGATAAGAATCACCAATACAACAACAACAGCAATTACAAAAATAATCGCAACAACTATCCCAACAACCGCAACAACAACAACAATCAGAAGCAGCTATGCCAAAGGTGTGAAAAGTATCACTCGGGGTTCTGCACCAAATTTTGCAACAAGTGTAAAAGAAATGGTCATAGCGCGGCGAAGTGTGAGGTCTACGGACCAGGGGTTAACAGAACGAAAGGAACAAATGGTGTCAGAACGAGTAATGGCGGAGCAAGTAGTGTTGGAGCAAGTTATGCCAATGTAGTTTGTTATAAATGTGGAAAACCGGGCCACATTATTAGAAATTGCCCGAACCAGGAGAACACGAATGGACAAGGCCGCGGAAGAGTTTTCAATATTAATGCGGCAGAGGCATAGGAAGACCCGGAGCTTGTTACGGGTACGTTTCTTATTGACAATAAATCTGCTTACGTTTTATTTGATTCGGTTGCGGATAGAAGCTATATGAGTAGAGATTTTTGTGCTAAATTAAGTTGTCCATTGACGCCGTTGGATAGTAAATTTTTACTCAAATTAGCAAACGGTAAATTAATTTCAGCAGATAATATATGCCAGAATCGAGAAATTAAACTGGGTAGCGAAATATTTAAGATTGATTTGATACCAGTAGAGTTAGGGAGTTTTGATGTAATAGTTGGCATGGACTGGCTGAAGAAGGTGAAAGCAGAGATCGTATGTTATAAAAATGCAATTCGCATTGTACGAGAAGAAGGAGAACCCTTAATGGTGTACGGAGAAAAGGGCAACATGAAGCTATATCTTATTAGTAATTTGAAGGCACAAAAACTAATAAGAAAAGGTTGCTATGCTGTTCTAGCACACGTCGAGAAAGTACAAACTGAAGAAAAGAGCATCAATGATGTTCCCGTCGCAAAAGAATTTCCCGATGTATTTCTGAAAGAATTACCGGGACTACCTCCACATCGATCTGTTGAATTTCAAATAGATCTTGTACCAGGAGCTGCACCAATAGCTCGTGCTCCTTATAGACT
The DNA here is from genome assembly GCF_046630445.1 of Rutidosis leptorrhynchoides. Classification (NCBI taxonomy): domain Eukaryota; kingdom Viridiplantae; phylum Streptophyta; class Magnoliopsida; order Asterales; family Asteraceae; genus Rutidosis; species Rutidosis leptorrhynchoides. Next base: position 689,809,970 of record NC_092334.1, read on the forward strand.
CGCACCCAGCGAGATGAAAGAACTGCAAAGCCAACTGCAAGAACTATTAGAACGTGGTTTCATTCGACCAAGCACATCACCGTGCGGAGCTCCTGTTTTGTTTGTCAGGAAGAAAGATGGTACATTCAGGTTGTGTATCGACTATCGAGAGTTGAACAAACTTACCATCAAGAACCGCTACCCACTACCGAGAATCGACGACTTATTTGATCAACTACAAGGCTCGTCTGTTTATTCGAAGATTGATTTACGTTCTGGATTGTGACGACCCGGAAATTTCTGACCAAATTTAAACTTAATTCTAGCTTGATTTCGACACGATAAGCAAAGTCTGTAATGTTGAGTCTCAAAAACTTTGAACTGTTTTAATAAACTCATTTGACTCTCGACCATTCCCGACGATTCACAAATAATTAATTGTAAATAAATATGTGTGTATGTATGTGTAGAATTTAAATGCTTCTTTTATATCTATTTATGTTTTGCTCGATATATCACACCAAGATGTAACATATCACTTAGTATAATTATTATCATTATATTTATATTAATATATATATAGATTCATGCATCAACTGTCTTCATGATTCAATCAACATCACCTTTCTCAAAACCACTACTCTTAATTTTTATCATTATATTTATATTATATATATATATATATATATATATATATATATATATATATATATATATATATATATATATATATATATATATATTAGGATCCAATGGTACTACTATTATTAATTCAGAGACATGACAACATTAAAGAACAAAACAAGAAAAAGCCTACATTGCTTTCTGTCAATTTTATGCCACACACACACACACACACACACACACACATATATATATATATATATATATATATATATATATATATATATATATATATATATATATATATATATATAAACGTATCCATCAATCTACTAGCTCTTTTTAAAATTTAGCAACAAAACAAACATCACACATTTTTCTTGACCCCATTATGACCTACACTCCTAAACTTACGGTATGGCTTTTACTAAATCAAATACTACCAATTCAACTTTTTGAGTAAACTAATAGCCATAAATCATCCACTTACATCATTTGATTATTTCGTCCGTGATCAAATTGATAAAGTGAGGTATTACTGTGTTTTCCACTAATTGTTTCCTACCTAATACTCTTCATAAACTTAAATATATACACATATGGAGGATATACTTGAAAGATAATCAATCACACTTCACCTCTCAAACTACCATTGCCACCTTCATTATTTTTCTCGTTTGATGTACCATTAACCACACCACCTTTGAAACCGGCATCCTCCACTCTTACCAAACAAACCACCACACCCGTGAACCACAGCTCACTGCTACACCCGCTTCCTGTTTTCTATTTCGCTACAAACTACATCAACATCTTCAATATCCTCATTAGTCATCACCAAGACTACCTTCATCAAATCATTCTCATCATCGTGTAACCGAGACCACCAACATCTCCGGTTTACTACCTTCACCCATCACCACCGCAGGTTCTTGTTTTCTTTCTGTTTTACTTATATTAACTGCCACCATCTCCATCATTAAACCATGGTTCGACACTCACCACCATTTTCATCATCTTCAAATAGCAACAACAACAAACACCAAGAACATCACTATCACTTTCTTGTTCGATTACTATGGCCACCACTTTGTACAACTTTAATCATCACCGACCTCACATCTTCACCACCCCATTCAGCAACCATGAATCACCACCTTGAAACCTCATCACCATCTTCAAACCGTACACCATCACCACCACCTTTGTTAATTACCACCACACCCCAAATTGCTGCTACGTGTAAAGTATCCCTATATTTTTTTTTACTCGAAACCTCCAACTGCTTCTATGCAGCTGTACCGACGAGAGCCAAACATCACCCTTAAACTCTTTTATTCGATCTCTTAACAAAATTGATGAAGATGAAGACGTTTAAAAAAAAGATAGTGATATAACAATAATAGAGACAAGGGTTAGTTGATAATGGAAGTGGTTGTTGGCTTGTTGTTGCTACCCTTTTCCCTGACAAGAACCCACCACAAAATAAAAAGCAATCCGTTTTTTTCTTTCCCAACATTCACGTACGGTTCATAAAGTGATCTATATTTTGGGCCGTAATTTCTATTTGGTGAATGAACTGTAAATCGATTTCTCCCTGTTGGGCCGAGACATATGAGCCGTCAAACCTTGTTCCATGTTGGGCTTATGAGGTTGTAGGATATGGACTCGTGACTTTTGGCTAAAATACCGAAGTGTTCATTTTTTTGTAATGGTGACGGTTTGATAATATGAATGATGATGAGGTAAACAAAATGATATAAATGATGATTTGATTATGACAATGATGGTGAGACAGTACTGATGATGATATATAAATGAAAACGAATGATAATGGTTATGATATGTATGATGATTATGACAATAATGAGAAAACAACATGTATATTCGAGTTAATATAAATAAAAGCAAGAATTAAATCGAAAATGAACTAGTGGTTAAGTGGTTTGGGTGGATGGTTGTTAAACAAGAGGTCATGGGTTCGAATCTGGGCAGTGACACATTTTTTTATCAACCATGGAAGCTACAACATATTTAAGGTAGTATTATTATTATTATTATTATTATTATTACAAGTACTGGTATTATTATTATTATTAACATGATTTTAAGATTATTATTATTATCATTAGTAATATTATTTTTATTAGCATATTTATTTATAGTATCATTTTTATTAAAATTCTAATAATTATTAAAACTACCATTTTTATTAAAATTATCATTTTCATTATTATTATATTATAACAAATAAAGATTTTTATATAAAATATATTTATAATACCTATAACTATATATTAAACATATTAATATATATATATATATATATATATATATATATATATATATATATATATATATATATATATATATATATATATATATATATATATATATATATATATATATATATATATATATATATATATATATATATATATATATATATATATAAACTTATTTGATTACGATTACGTGTATTAATATATATACACAAATGATATAGGTTCGTGAATCTGAGGCCAACCCTGCACTTGTTCAGTGCCGTTATATGTATTTTTACTACAAAATACAGTATTGTGAGTTTCATATGATCCCTTTTACTCTTTACATTTTTGGGACTGAGAATACATGCGCTGTTTTTACAACTGCTTTATTAAATGCTTTTGAAATATATTTTGAACTGCGAATACATGAAATGCTTTTATAAATGTTTGATGAGATAGACACAAGCAAAACATTTCTCGAATGAATTATTATGCAGACAGAAGTTCTGCGGATTATTGTTGAATTATGTGGACATGATAATTGCCACCGTTGAATTATGTGGACATGATAATTGCCACCGTTGAATTATGTGGACATGATAATTGCCACCATTGAATTATGTGGACATGATAATTGCCACCATTGAATTATGTGGACATGATAATTGCCACCAATTGATATGAATGTTATATATCGAGAGAATGATTTTATACACAAGTTATGTGCATGTTATTTTTGTGCACAAGATATGTGTACGGTTACTATGATTTATGAAAGATGATTTCGTACACGAGAAAGGTGTACTGTATTTAAAAGATATCGCATGTACATTACAGGTGGGTATAGGATTCGGGTCCATTTGTACCATGCAGCATTTAAATCTTGTGGTCTATCAAAATTACAGAATTTTTATTATTTTATGATAAACTTATGAACTCACAAACCTTTTGGTTGACACTTGAAAGCATGTTTATTCTCAGGTACGAAAGAAATCTTCCGCTGTGCATTTATTCATTTTAGAGACATTACATGGAGTCGTTCAAGGCATATAGAGGTCCGTTCATCGCGATGGTACCATATGTTATTGTATTCGTTCGGAAGATTTTGGACGGGGTATGACATGTGGTATCAGAGCGGTGGTCTTAGCGAACCAGGTCTGCATTAGTGTGTCTAACTGATAAGTCGTTAGGATACATTATTGAGTCTGGACTTCGACCGTGTCTGCATGTCAAAAGTTTTGCTTATCATTTCGTGTCGAAAATTACCTGCTTATCATCCTTAGAGAATCACTGCTTATCACTCTTAGTCTAGACACATCTTACTGCATTGATTGCATGAATAGTGTATAGACAAATCCATATCTTAGCGTATCTATTACAGTAAACTTTGCCTGATATCTTCCGTAAATTTCTCCGTAATTTAAGGGATCCTGGTACAATATATATCTATGCATATTATCTATTGAGAATACCATCCAACTATCATTTGCTGTCACTAAACTTTTCATACCAAAAATATTTTCTGTGATCGCGTAAGATGGCCTCTTCGAATCGACCAAGTTCCTCTGACTCCGAAGACAGCGTGACAGGAGCGCACCAACCGATCAACTATCGTGATTTCTTTAGAAAATGGGGATGGGTTCGCGAAATACTTACCCTATGGAGAAATGAAGAAGGTACTCCATATCACGAGCCGAACTTACCTCCTAACGTCGGAGTGCTCGATTCGCTTACCGGCGAACCTGTTCGCAATACCGTTTTCACTCTTTTCGCACGGATTTTCCGCCTCGAAGGTCGACTCGATGTCGTTAAAGATAGTATTCATCCTCTACTCCTGAATTCTAATCAGATAGGATTATTAGAAGAAGTTAGAAGACTTCGAACTAAATATCAAGAATTGACAAACCTTACGGAAGAATGGGTAGAACTAATTCATAGACTCGAGCGTAAATTAGAAACTCTGGAGGTGACGGTGTTCGATTTGGAAGCTAGACTCGCATCTACTACGCAGGTACCACAAGCAGTACCAACACCAACAACAACACCACCAGTACCAGCATCCTCTCCAGCACCACAAGCACTACAATCACCACAAGCTCCGTAGGCACCACATACACCGAAGAGTACCGAGAATGATGAATTATGAAATATTAATTCATTACTTTCAGTTCACGATTAAAAGGATATACGTATATACGTTTATGTATACCTCGAGATCGTAAAAAAAAAAATTTATTTTCATATTAACTATGATGTGTGAATTTTTTTTACTGGTAGGTAATACCCGAGAAAGATAAAAGAAGCTTTAAAGGACTTTTATCATATTTAATTCACATATGTTATCATTCACATCTTTCATCAACGATTTAACAATCGATATCTATAATCTTTAATCTTCGTTCTACATATCGTTATACATCGATTATCTTCATTCTACGTATCGTTCTACCTCATTTATCTTCGTTTGACATGACAATTATGTAATCTCTAATGTTTTAGAGATTATGTATTCTAGTTCTAACAATAAATCAAATGAGTTTAATATTATATTAACTCGTTAAATCCATGATTACATCTGAATAAAATATATATGTACATATATTTCATAAAGATTATAATTAAAAGTTCTCTTGTACAAACTATTGATGATGAGAATATTTTAACGGGTAGGTAATACCTATAAATATTTAGATTTCACATTAATAAGTTACACTGTACATTCTTCAATTCAGATTCAGCAGTCATTAACAATACTGCTCAAATTCACATATATACGTGATCGTTCACCAAAGAACAACTATTTTCATTCAAATTTAATTTCATATTCGGATTTTGACCGATCAAAATCCAAGTCAAGTTTTAACAGAAGACATCACTTTTAGATTCTTACATCTTTCAAAGCCATACTTTGAATTCAAAACTGTGACAGATCCATTGGCATGTTATTACTGAAAATAACTTTACAATACCTTTCCAAAATTAGACAATTTTGTCACAGCTCCAACAAATCAACTTCGACTTTCATTCGAATTAGCCTTATTATAACTTTGATATATAAGTTTGCCACTTGATTACATCCTAAACAATCATTCGTATCTTGACGATTACCATCAGCGTTTAATCATCTAAAAACACAAATTCTCTTGAAACCACCTCAGATTAATAACTGATGATTCAGATATGGTAGCATTAAATGCAGAGGAAACAGCGAAATTGTAGATGGTCTAAATGACCAAAAGTTTGATAATAAAGAATGGAATGTTGGGAACGCTCAATAGAAAATTTAGTACTGAAAAACGGATTGAGTTTACCATGAAGGAGACCAAGGACAAAGACAAGGACCAAACCCTATATTCAAAGAATCCATGTAATTCTGGATCTGATGAAATCTTTAGAGAATACCTTGCTCCGAAGTCATGTTAAAATCTTGCGGAAAATTTTTCTTCATCAATCTTCGAACTTAGAAATTCCAAAATATCATCATAAATATCCTTGATATTTCTGAGGATATTTTTATAAATATTCTCGTCCAAAATTATCTATCTCTCCGTGTTTTCTTTATTCCATTATATTGAAAACTTCCGTAAAATCTTAGTATAAATTATGAATGAATTGTGGAGAAGTGTTGGGAATTGAAGCATGGGTTAATATAATATAATGACGCCCGGCCAACGTGATTATATTACAGTAAGTCATGCTGAGTTTTTTTATGAAACGTGATGATGGTTCACAGTAGATCATATCATCATCATGTGTCATGTTACATAACTCTTTCATTTTACTTAACTTCTGAACATATCAAGAAAATGTATTCTTGACGGTTCTATCTTCCGTGATATTGATAAATTTGAAAATCAAATCGTGCTATCAAGTTCCTTCTTGCTTAGAACATTATAATCATTCGAAATTCTGTATCTACGAATTCTGGACCATTATTCGCTTGACTTGAAGTTGGGAAGAGAAAATAAAAGCATAGAGCTTCGAAAAAATAAAGGAAAATATAAAGCCGATAACAAACACAGGAATTACAAACCGTGTATATAAATGTTTATCGCAACATAAAGACACGGGAGAATTAAAAACACTATAACCCCAAAGGCGAAGTAGAAGTAAACAGATTCCTCCGATGGCAGATGAAAAAGGAGAATGATCGATATGAAAGTCAGGAATATATCCAGAATTAAAACTGGATGAAGCATACTGACTGAGGATTTGAAAGTATGAATTGAGGGAGAAAGAATAGAAGGTGTGAGTTGTGGAAATAAGGAAAAGAAGGGAATGGATTTATAGTGAAATATCCAACAGAGCAATCAAGACAGATCATTGCATTTAATTAAAGAGATCCTAATTTCCTTGAATATCGAAGAATCAGATCTTATAGATTTCGAAGATTTCCTTAATTCATTGAATTCCGGAAATTCAACCAAGACAACGTCAAAAGATTAGATGCACCTTATTTTCTAAATTCAACCGAGACAACGTCAAAAGTTAAGACGAACCTTATTTTCTAAATTCAATAGTGACTACGTCAAAAGATAAGACGAATCTCTACTTCATTATTTCACTATTTTGTGATAGCATCACTCGTACGCTTCGCATAATCGAATCGTTATATCTATATTATTCAATAATGATAAAACTCTATTTATCAACTCATATTCGTCATGAAAACATTTTTATTGTTAGTCATGACCACCTCACTCAAATTTCGGGACGAAATTTCTTTAACGGGTAGGTACTGTGACGACCCGGAAATTTCCGACCAAATTTAAACTTAATTCTAGCTTGATTTCGACACGATAAGCAAAGTCTGTAATGTTGAGTCTCAAAAACTTTGAACTGTTTTAATAAACTCATTTGACTCTCGACCATTCCCGACGATTCACGAATAATTAATTGTAAATAAATATGTGTGTATGTATGTGTAGAATTTAAATGCTTCTTTTATATCTATTTATGTTTTGCTCGATATATCACACCAAGATGTAACATATCACTTAGTATAATTATTATCATTATATTTATATTAATATATAAATATATATATAGATTCATGCATCAACTATCTTCATGATTCAATCAACATCACCTTTCTCAAAACCACTACTCTTAATTTTTATCATTATATTTATATTTATATATATATATTAGGATCCAATGGTACTACTATTATTAATTCAGAGACATGACAACATTAACGAACAAAACAAGAAAAAGCCTACATTGCTTTCTGTCAATTTTATGCCACACACACACACACACACACACACACACACACACACATATATATATATATATATATATATATATATATATATATATATATATATATATATATATATATATATATATATATATATATATATATATAAACGTATCCATCAATCTACTAGCTCTTTTTAAAATTTAGCAACAAAACAAACATCACACATTTTTCTTGACCCCATTATGACCTACACTCCTAAACTTACGGTATGGCTTTTACTAAATCAAATACTACCAATTCAACTTTTTGAGTAAACTAATAGCCATAAATCATCCACTTACATCATTTGATTATTTCGTCCGTGATCAAATTGATAAAGTGAGGTATTACTGTGTTTTCCACTAATTGTTTCCTACCTAATACTCTTCATAAACTTAAATATATACACATATGGAGGATATACTTGAAAGATAATCAATCACACTTCACCTCTCAAACTACCATTGCCACCTTCATTATTTTTCTCGTTTGATGTACCATTAACCACACCACCTTTGAAACCGGCATCCTCCACTCTTACCAAACAAACCACCACACCCGTGAACCACAGCTCGCTGCTACACCCACTTCCTGTTTTCTATTTCGCTGCAAACTACATCAACATCTTCAATATCCTCATCAGTCATCACCAAGACTACCTTCATCAAATCATTCTCATCATCGTGTAACCGAGACCACCAACATCTCCGGCTTACTACCTTCACCCATCACCACTGCAGGTTCTTGTTTTCTTTCTGTTTTACTTATATTAACAGCCACCATCTCCATCATTAAACCATGGTTCGACACTCACCACCATTTTCATCATCTTCAAATAGCAACAACAACAAACACCAAGAACATCACTATCACTTTCTTGTTCGATTACTATGGCCACTACTTTATACAACTTTAATCATCACCGACCTCACATCTTCACCACCCCATTCAGCAACCATGAATCACCACCTTGAAACCTCATCACCATCTTCAAACCGTGCACCATCACCACCACCTTTGTTAATTACCACCACACCCCAAATTGCTGCTACGTGTAAAGTATCCCTATATTTTTTTTTACTCGAAACCTCCAACTGCTTCTATGCAGCTGTACCGACGAGAGCCAAACACCACCCTTAAACTCTTTTATTCGATCTCTTAACAAAATTGATGAAGATGAAGACATTTAAAAAAAAAAGATAGTGATATAACAATAATAGAGACAAGGGTTAGTTGATAATGGAAGTGGTTGTTGGCTTGTTGCTGCTACCCTTTTCCCTGAGAAGAACCCACCACAAAATAAAAAGCAATCCGTTTTTTTCTTTCCCAACATTCACGTACGGTTCATAAAGTGATCTATATTTTGGGCCGTAATTTCTATTTGGTGAATGAACTGTAAATCGATTTCTCCCTGTTGGGCCGAGACACATGAGCCGTCAAACCTTGTTCCATGTTGGGCTTGTGAGGTTGTAGGATATGGACTCGTGACTTTTGGCTAAAATACCGAAGTGTTCATTTTTTTGTAATGGTGACGGTTTGATAATATGAATGACGATGAGGTAAACAAAATGATATAAATGATGATTTGATTATGACAATGATGGTGAGACGGTACTGATGATGATATATAAATGAAAACGAATGATAATGGTTATGATATGTATGATGATTATGACAATAATGAGAAAACAACATGTATATTCGAGTTAATATAAATAAAAGCAAGAATTAAACAAGAGGTCATGGGTTCGAATCTGGGCAGTGACACATTTTTTTATCAACCATGGAAGCTACAACATATTTAAGGTAGTATTATTTTTATTATTATTATTATTATTAACATGATTTTAAGATTATTACTATAATCATTAGTAATATTATTTTTATTAGCATATTTATTTATAGTATCATTATTATTAAAATTCTAATAATTATTAAAACTACCATTTTTATTAAAATTATCATTTTCATTATTATTATATTATAACAAATAAAGATTTTTATATAAAATATATTTATAATACCTATAACTATATATTAAACATATTATATATATATATATATATATATATATATATATATATATATATATATATATATATATATATATAAACTTATTTGATTACGATTACGTGTATTAATATATATACACAAATGATATAGGTTCGTGAATTCGAGGCCAACCCTGCACTTGTTCAGTGCCGTTATATGTATTTTTACTACAAAATACAGTATTGTGAGTTTCATATGATCCCTTTTACTCTTTACATTTTTGGGACTGAGAATACATGCGCTGTTTTTACAACTGCTTTATTAAATGCTTTTGAAATATATTTTGAACTGCGAATACATGAAATGCTTTTATAAATGTTTGATGAGATAGACACAAGCAAAACATTCCTCGAATGAATTATTATGCAGACAGAAGTTCTGCGAATTATTGTTGAATTATGTGGACATGATAATTGCCACCGTTGAATTATGTGGACATGATAATTGCCACCGTTGAATTATGTGGACATGATAATTGCCACCATTGAATTATGTGGACATGATAATTGCCACCATTGAATTATGTGGACATGATAATTGCCACCAATTGATATGAATGTTATATATCGAGAGAATGATTTTATACACAAGTTATGTGCATGTTATTTTTGTGCACAAGATATGTGTACGGTTACTATGATTTATGAAAGATGATTTCGTACACTAGAAAGATGTACTGTATTTAAAAGATATCGCATGTACATTACAGGTGGGTATAGGATTCGAGCCCATGTGTACCATGCAGCATTTAAATCTTGTGGTCTATCAAAATTACAGAATTTTTATTGTTTTATGATAAACTTATGAACTCACCAACCTTTTGGTTGACACTTGAAAGCATGTTTATTCTCAGGTACGAAAGAAATCTTCCGCTGTGCATTTATTCATTTTAGAGACATTACATGGAGTCGTTCAAGGCATATAGAGGTCCGTTCATCGCGATGGTACCATATGTTATTGTATTCGTTCGGAAGATTTTGGACGGGGTATGACATGGATATCATCAAATGCGGGTGAAGGAGGATGATATTCCAAAGACTACTTTTAGGACGCGTTATGGTCATTACGAGTTTATGGTTATGCCGTTTGGATTGACTAACGCACCAGTTGTGTTCATGGACCTTATGAGCCGAGTGTGTGGGCATATCTTGACAAGTTTGTCATTGTTTTCATCGATGACATACTTATTTACTCAAAGAATGATCAAGAGCACGAAGAACATTTGAGAAAAGTGCTAGAAGTATTGAGGAAAGAAAAACTGTACGCTAAGTTTTCAAAGTGTGCATTTTGGTTGGAAGAAGTTCAATTCCTCGGTCACATAGTGAACAAAGAAGGTATCCAGGTGGACCCGGCAAAGATCGAAATCGTTGAAAAGTGGGAAACCCCAAAAACTCCGAAGCATATACGTCAATTTTAGGATTGGCTGGATACTACAGAAGATTCATCCAAGATTTCTCCAAAATAGCAAAACCCTTGACTGCATTAACGCATAAAGGGAAGAAATTTGAATGGAAGGATGAACAAGAGAAGGCGTTTCAATTATTGAAGAAAAAGCTAACTACGGCACCTATATTGTCATTGCCTGAAGGGAATGATGATTTTGTGATTTATTGTGACGCATCAAAGCAAGGTCTCGGTTATGTATTAATACAACGGACGAAGGTGATTGCTTATGCGTCTAGACAATTGAAGATTCACGAGCAAAATTATACGACGCATGATTTGGAATTAGGCGCGGTTGTTTTTGCATTAAATACTTGGAGGCACTACTTATATGGGGTCAAAAGTATTATATATACCGACCACAAAAGTCTTCAGCACATATTTAATCAGAAACAACTGAATATGAGGCAGCGTAGGTGGATTGAATTGTTGAATGATTACGACTTTGAGATTCGTTATCACCCGGGGAAGGCAAATGTGGTAGCCGACGCCTTGAGCAGAAAGGACAGAGAACCCATTCGAGTAAAATCTATGAATATAATGATTCACACTAACCTTACTACTCAAATAAAGGAGGCGCAACAAGGAGTTTTAAAAGAGGGAAATTTAAAGGATGAAATACCCAAAGGATCGGAGAAGCATCTTAATATTCGGGAAGACGGAACCAGGTATAGGGCTGAAAGAATTTGGATACCAAAATTTGGAGATATGAGAGAAATGGTACTTAGAGACGCTCATAAAACCAGATACTCAATACATCCTGGAACGGGAAAGATGTACAAGGATCTTAAAAAACATTTTTGGTGACCAGGTATGAAAGCCGATATTGCTAAATATGTAGGAGAATGTTTGACGTGTTCTAAGGTCAAAGCTAAACATCAGAAAACATCAGGTCTACTACAACAACCTGAAATCCTGGAATGGAAATGGGAAAACATTACCATGGATTTCATTACTAAATTGCCAAGGACTGCAAGTGGTTATGATACTATTTGGGTAATAGTTGATCGTCTCACCAAGTCAGCACACTTCCTGCCAATAAGAGAAGATGACAAGATGGAGAAGTTAGCACGACTGTATTTGAAGGAAGTCGTCTCCAGACATGGAATACTAATCTCTATTATCTCTGATAGGGATGGCAGATTTATTTCAAGATTCTGGCAGACATTACAGCAAGCATTGGGAACTCGTCTAGACATGAGTACTGCCTATCATCCACAAACTGATGGGCAGAGCGAAAGGATGATATAAACGCTTGAAGACATGCTACGAGCTTGTGTTATTGATTTCGAAAATAGTTGGGATCGACATCTACCGTTAGCAGAATTTTCCTACAACAATAGCTACCATTCAAGCATTGAGATGGCGCCGTTTGAAGCACTTTATGGTAGAAAGTGCAGGTCTCCGATTTGTTGGAGTGAAGTGGATGATAGACATATTACGGGTCCGGAGATAATACAAAAAACTACCGAGAAAATCATCCAAATTCAACAAAGATTGAAAACCGCCCAGAGTCGACAAAAGAGCTACGCGGACAGTAAAAGAAAAGATATAGACTTTGAAATTGGAGAAATGGTCATGCTTAAGGTTTCACCTTGGAAAGGCGTTGTTCGATTTGGTAAACGGGGGAAACTAAATCCAAGGTACATTGGACCATTCAAGATTATAGATCATGTCGGACCAGTAGCTTACCAGCTGGAGCTACCTCAACAACTCACGGCTGTACATAACACTTTCCACATCTCAAATTTGAAGAAATGTTTTGCTAAAGAAGATCTCACTATTCCGTTGGACGAAATCCAAATCAATGAAAAACTTCAATTCATTGAAGAACCCGTTAAAATAATGGATCGTGAGGTTAAGAGACTTAAACAAAACAAGATACCGATTGTTAAGGTTCGATGGAATGCTCGTAGAGGACCCAAGTTCACCTGGGAATGAGAAGATCGGATGAAGAAGAAATACCCGCACTTATTTCCAGAAGATACGTCAACACCTCCTACTGCTTGAAATTTCGGGACGAAATTTATTTAACGGGTAGGTACTGTAGTGACCCGAACTTTTCCATGTTTATATATATATTATGAAATTAATATTTACATGATTGAGTGTTTCCAACATGTTAAGCAATCAAACTTGTTAAGACTTGATTAATTGAAATAGGTTTCATATAGACAATTGACCACCCAAGTTGACCGGTGATTCACGAACTTTAAAACTTGTAAAAACTATATGATGACATATATATGGTTATATATATAGTTAACATGATTTTATTATAAGTATGTATCTCATTAGGTATTTTAACAATGAGCTATATACATAAAAATGAGACTATTAATTTAAGAAACTCGAAAACGATATATATAACGATTATCGTTATAACAACGTCTTACTAGGTACATATGAATCATATTAAGATATTGATACACTTAGTTAATTATGTTAAATGATAAGTAAATATATTATTAAGTGTGTTAACAATGAAATACATATGTAAAAATAAGAGTACTAACTTAATGATTTCGAAACGAGACATATATGTAACGATTATCGTTGTAACGACATTTAACTGTATATATATCATACTAAGATATATTATATATCATAATATCATGATAATATAACAATTTAACATCTCATTTGTTATAATAAACAATGAGTTAACAACATTCAACAAGATCGTTAACCTAAAGGTTTCAAAACAACATTTACATGTAACGACTAACGATGACTTAACGACTCAGTTAAAATGTATATACATGTAGTGTTTTAATATGTATTCATACACTTTTGAAAGACTTCAATACACTTATCAAAATACTTCTACTTAACAAAAATGTTTACAATTACATCCTCGTTCAGTTTCATTAACAATTCTACTCGTATGCACCCGTATTCGTACTCGTACAATACACAGCTTTTAGATGTATGTACTATTGGTATATACACTCCAATTATCAGCTCTTAGCAGCCCATGTGAGTCACCTAACACATATGGGAACCATCATTTGGCAACTAGCATGAAATATCTCATAAAATTACAAAAATATGAGTAATCATTCATGACTTATTTACATGAAAACAAAATTACATATCCTTTATATCTAATCCATACACCAACGACCAAAAACACCTACAAACACTTTCATTATTCAATTTTCTTCATCTAATTGATCTCTCTCAAGTTCTATCTTCAATTTCTAAGTGTTCTTCATAAATTCCAAAAGTTCTAGTTTCATAAAATCAAGAATACTTCCAAGATTGCAAGTTTACTTCCAAGTTTTCTAAATCCATTCCAAGTAATCATCCAAGATCAAGAAACCTTTGTTACTTACAGTAGGTTATCTTTCTAATACAAGGTAATAATCATATTCAAACTTTAATTCAATTTCTATAACTATAACAATCTTATTTCGAGTGGAAATCTTACTTGAAATTGTTTTCGTGTCATGATTCTGCTTCAAGAACTTTCAAGCCATCCAATGATCCTTTGAAGCTAGATCTATTTTTCTCATTTCTAGTAGGTTTATCCAAGTAACTTGAGTTAGTAATGATGTTCATAACATCATTCGATTCATACATATAAAGCTATCTTATTCGAAGGTTTAAACTTGTAATCACTAGAACATAGTTTAGTTAATTCTAAACTTGTTCGCAAATAAAAGTTAATCCTTCTAACTTGACTTTTAAAAGCAACTAAATACATGTTCTATATCTATATGATATGCTAACTTAATGATTTAAAACCTGAAAACACAAAAAACACCGTAAAACCGGATTTACGCCGTCGTAGTAACACCGCGGGCTGTTTTGGGTTAGTTAATTAAAAACTATGATAAACTTTGATTTAAAAGTTGTTATTCTGGGAAAATGATTTTTATTATGAACATGAAACTATATCCAAAAATCATGGTTAAACTCAAAGTGGAAGTATGTTTTCTAAAATGGTCATCTAGACGTCGTTCTTTCGACTTAAATGACTACCTTTACAAAAATGACTTGTAACTTATTTTTCCGACTATAAACCTATAATTTTTCTGTTTAGATTCATAAAATAGAGTTCAATATGAAACCATAGCAATTTGATTCACTCAAAACGGATTTAAAATGAAGAAGTTATGGGTAAAACAAGATTGGATAATTTTTCTCATTTTAGCTACGTGAAAATTGGTAACAAATCTATTCCAACCATAACTTAATCAACTTGTATTGTATATTATGTAATCTTGAGATACCATAGACACGTATACAATGTTTCGACCTATCATGTCGACACATCTATATATATTTCGGAACAACCATAGACACTCTATATGTGAATGTTGGAGTTAGCTATACAGGGTTGAGGTTGATTCCAAAATATATATAGTTTGAGTTGTGATCAATACTGAGATACGTATAAAATGTCCCGTTCTTATTGATTAAAAACGTTCCATATTAATTGATTTCGTTGCAACGTTTTGACCTCTATATGAGACGTTTTTCAAAGACTGCATTCATTTTAAAACAAACCATAACCTTTATTTCATCAATAAAGGTTTAAAAAGCTTTACGTAGATTATCAAATAATGATAATCTAAAATATCCTGTTTACACACGACCATTACATAATGGTTTACAATACAAATATGTTACAACAAAATAAGTTTCTTGAATGCAGTTTTTACACAATATCATACAAGCATGGACTCCAAATCTCGTCCTTATTTAAGTATGCGACAGCGGAAGCTCTTAATAATCACCTGAGAATAAACATGCTTAAAACGTCAACAAAAATGTTGGTGAGTTATAGGTTTAACCTATATATATCAAATCATAATAATAGACCACAAGATTTTATATTTCAATACACATCCCATACATAGAGATAAAAATCATTCATATGGTGAACACCTGGTAACCGACATTAACAAGATGCATATATAAGAATATCCCCATCATTCCGGGACACCCTTCGGATATGATATAAATTTCGAAGTACTAAAGCATCCGGTACTTTGGATGGGGTTTGTTAGGCCCAATAGATCTATCTTTAGGATTCGCGTCAATTAGGGTGTCTGTTCCCTAATTCTTAGATTACCAGACTTAATAAAAAGGGGCATATTCGATTTCGATAATTCAACCATAGAATGTAGTTTCACGTACTTGTGTCTATTTTGTAAATCATTTATAAAACCTGCATGTATTCTCATCCCAGAAATATTAGATTTTAAAAGTGGAACTATAACTCACTTTCACAGATTTTTACTTCGTCGGGAAGTAAGACTTGGCCACTGGTTGATTCACGAACCTATAACAATATATACATATATATCAAAGTATGTTCAAAATATATTTACAACACTTTTAATATATTTTGATGTTTTAAGTTTATTAAGTCAGTTGTCCTCGTTAGTAACCTACAACTAGTTGTCCACAGTTAGATGTACAGAAATAAATCGATAAATATTATCTTGAATCAATCCACGACCCAGTGTATACATATCTCAGTATTGATCACAACTCAAACTATATATATTTTGGAATCAACCTCAACCCTGTATAGCTAACTCCAACATTCACATATAGAGTGTCTATGGTTGTTTTCGAAATATATATAGATGTGTCGACATGATAGGTCAAAACATTGTATACGTGTCTATGGTATCTCAAGATTACATAATATACAATACAAGTTGATTAAGTTATGGTTGGAATAGATTTGTTACCAATTTTCACGTAGCTAAAATGAGAAAAATTATCCAATCTTGTTTTACCCATAACTTCTTCATTTTAAATCCGTTTTGAGTGAATCAAATTGCTATGGTTTTATATTGAACTCTATTTTATGAATCTAAATAGAAAAAGTATAGGTTTATAGTTGTAAAAATAAGTTACAAGTCATTTTTGTAAAGGTAGTCATTTCAGTCGAAAGAACGACGTCTAGATGACCATTTTAGAAAACATACTTCCACTTTGAGTTTAACCATAATTTTTGGATATAGTTTCATGTTCATAATAAAAATCATTTTCTCAGAATAACAACTTTTAAATCAAAGTTTATCATAGTTTTTAATTAACTAACCCAAAACAGCCCGCGGTGTTACTACGACGGCGTAAATCCGGTTTTACGGTGTTTTTCGTGTTTCCAGGTTTTAAATCATTTAGTTAGCATATCATATAGATATAGAACATGTGTTTAGTTGATTTTAAAAGTCAAGTTAGAAGGATTAACTTTTGTTTGCGAACAAGTTTAGAATTAACTAAACTATGTTCTAGTGATTACAAGTTTAAACCTTCGAATAAGATAGCTTTATATGTATGAATCGAATGATGTTATGAACATCATTACTACCTTAAGTTCCTTGGATAAACCTACTGGAAAAGAGAAAAATGGATCTAGCTTCAACAGATCCTTGGATGGCTCGAAGTCTTGAAGCAGAATCATGACACGAAAACAAGTTCAAGTAAGATCATCACTTGAAATAAGATTGTTATAGTTATAGAAATTGAACCAAAGTTTGAATATGATTATTACCTTGTATTAGAATTATAACCTACTGTAAGAAACAAAGATTTCTTGAGGTTGGATGATCACCTTACAAGATTGGAAGTGAGCTAGCAAACTTGAAAGTATTCTTGATTTTATGTAACTAGAACTTGTAGAATATATGAAGAACACTTAGAACTTGAAGATAGAACTTGAGAGAGATCAATTAGATGAAGAAAATTGAAGAATGAAAGTGTTTGTAGGTGTTTTTGGTCGTTGGTGTATGGATTAGATATAAAGGATATGTAATTTTGTTTTCATGTAAATAAGTCATGAATGATTACTCATATTTTTGTAATTTTATGATATATTTCATGCTAGTTTCCAAATGATGGTTCCCACATGTGTTAGGTGACTCACATGGGCTGCTAAGAGCTGATCATTGGAGTGTATATACCAATAGTACATACATCTAAAAGCTGTGTATTGTACGAGTACGAATACGGGTGCATACGAGTAGAATTGTTGATGAAACTGAACGAGGATGTAATTGTAAGCATTTTTGTTAAGTAGAAGTATTTTGATAAGTGCATTGAAGTCTTTCAAAAGTGTATAAATATATATTAAAACACTACATGTATATACATTTTAACTGAGTCGTTAAGTCATCGTTAGTCGTTACATGTAAGTGTTGTTTTGAAACCTTTAGGTTAACGATCTTGTTAAATGTTGTTAACCCAATGTTTATAATATCAAATGAGATTTTAAATTATTATATTATCATGATATTATCATGTATGAATATCTCTTAATATGATATATATACATTAAATGTCTTTACAACGATAATCGTTACATATATGTCTCGTTTAAAAATCATTAAGTTAGTAGTCTTGTTTTTACATATGTAGTTCATTGTTAATATACTTAATGATATGTTTACTTATCATAGTATCATGTTAACTATATATATATCCATATATATGTCATCATATAGTTTTTACAAGTTTTAACGTTCGTGAATCACCGGTCAACTTGGGTGGTCAATTGTCTATATGAAACATATTTCAATTAATCAAGTCTTAATAAGTTTGATTGCTTAACATGTTGGAAACATTTAATCATGTAAATATGAATCTCAATTAATATATATAAACATGGAAAAGTTCGGGTCACTACAGTACCTACCCGTTAAATAAATTTCGTCCTGAAATTTTAAGCTGTTGAAGGTGTTGACGAATCTTCTGGAAATAGATGCGGGTATTTCTTCTTCATCTGATCTTCACACTCCCAGGTGAACTCGGGTCCTCTACGAGCATTCCATCGAACCTTAACAATCGGTATCTTGTTTTGTTTAAGTCTCTTAACCTCACGATCCATTATTTCGACGGGTTCTTCAATGAATTGAAGTTTTTCATTGATTTGGATTTCGTCCAAAGGAATAGTGAGATCTTCTTTAGCAAAAAATTTCTTCAAATTTGAGACGTGGAAAGTGTTATGTACAGTCGCGAGTTGTTGAGGTAGCTCCAGTTGGTAAGCTACTGGTCCGACACGATCTATAATCTTGAATGGTCCAATGTACCTTGGATTTAGTTTTCCCCGTTTACCAAATCGAACAACGCCTTTCCAAGGTGAAACCTTAAGCATGACCATTTCTCCAATTTCAAACTCTATATCTTTTCTTTTACTGTCCGCGTAGCTCTTTTGTCGACTCTGGGCGGTTTTCAATCTTTGTTGAATTTGGATATTTTCTCGGTAGTTTCTTGTATTATCTTCGGACCCGTAATCTGTTTATCCCCCACTTCACTCCAACAAATCAGAGACCTGCACTTTCTACCATAAAGTGCTTCAAACGGTGCCATCTCAATGCTTGAATGGTAGCTGTTGTTGTAGGAAAATTCTGCTAACGGTAGATGTCGATCCCAACTATTTCCAAAATCAATAACATAAGCTCGTAGCATGTCTTCAAGCGTTTGTATCGTCCTTTTGCTATGCCCACCAGTTTGTGGATGATAGGCAGTACTCATGTCTAGACGAGTTCCCAATGCTTGCTGTAATGTCTGCCAGAATCTTGAAATAAATCTGCCATCCCTATCAGAGATAATAGAGATTGGTATCCCATATCTGGAGACGACTTTCTTCAAATACAGTCGTGCTAACTTCTCCATCTTGTCATCTTCTCTTATTGGCAGGAAGTGTGCTGATTTGGTGAGACGATCAACTATTACCCAAATAGTATCAAAACCACTTGCAGTCCTTGGCAATTTAGTGATGAAATCCATGGTAATGTTTTCCCATTTCCATTCCGGGATTTCGGGTTGTTGAAGTAGACCTGATGGTTTCTGATGCTCAGCTTTGACCTTAGAACATGTCAAACATTCTCCTACGTATTTAGCAACATCAGCTTTCATACCCGGCCACCAAAAATGTTTCTTGAGATCATTGTACATCTTCCCCGTTTTAGGATGTATTGAGTATCTGGTTTTATGAGCTTCTCTAAGTACCATTTCTCTCATATCTCAAAATTTTGGTACCCAAATCCTTTCAGCCCTATACCGGGTTCCGTCTTCCCGAATATTAAGATGCTTCTTCCATCCTTTGGGTATTTCATCCTTTAAATTTCCCTCTTTTAAAACTCCTTGTTGCGCCTCCTTTATTTGAGTAGTAAGGTTATTATGAATCATTATATTCATAGATTTTACTCGAATGGGTTCTCTGTCCTTCCTGCTCAAGGCATCGGCTACCACATTTGCCTTCCCCGGGTGGTAACGAATCTCAAAGTCGTAATCATTCAATAATTCAATCCACCTACGCTGCCTCATATTCAGTTGTTTCTGATTAAATATGTGTTGAAGACTTTTGTGGTCGGTATATATAATACTTTTGACCCCATATAAGTAGTGCCTCCAAGTCTTTAATGCAAAAACAACTGCGCCTAATTCCAAATCATGCGTCGTATAATTTTGTTCGTGAATCTTCAATTGTCTAGACGCATAATGAAATGTCCCGTTCTTATTGATTAAAAACGTTCCATATTAATTGATTTCGTTGCGAGGTTTTGACCTCTATATGAGACGTTTTTCAAAGACTGCATTCATTTTTAAACAAACCATAACCTTTATTTCATCAATAAAGGTTTAAAAAGCTTTACGTAGATTATCAAATAATGATAATCTAAAATATCCTGTTTACACACGACCATTACATAATGGTTTACAATACAAATATGTTACAACAAAATAAGTTTCTTGAATGCAGTTTTTACACAATATCATACAAGCATGGACTCCAAATCTTGTCCTTATTTAAGTATGCGACAGCGGAAGCTCTTAATAATCACCTGAGAATAAACATGCTTAAAACGTCAACAAAAATGTTGGTGAGTTATAGGTTTAACCTATATATATCAAATCGTAACAATAGACCACAAGATTTCATATTTCAATACACATCCCATACATAGAGATAAAAATCATTCATATGGTGAACACCTGGTAACCGACAATAACAAGATGCATATATAAGAATATCCCCATCATTCCGGGACACCCTTCGGATATGATATAAATTTCGAAGTACTAAAGCATCCGGTACTTTGGATGGGGTTTGTTAGGCCCAATAGATCTATCTTTAGGATTCGCGTCAATTAGGGTGTCTGTTCCCTAATTCTTAGATTACCAGACTTAATAAAAAGGGGCATATTCGATTTCGATAATTCAACCATAGAATGTAGTTTCACGTACTTGTGTCTATTTTGTAAATCATTTATAAAACCTGCATGTATTCTCATCCCAAAATATTAGATTTTAAAAGTGGGACTATAACTCACTTTCACAGATTTTTACTTCGTCGGGAAGTAAGACTTGGCCACTGGTTGATTCACGAACCTATAACAATATATACATATATATCAAAGTATGTTCAAAATATATTTACAACACTTTTAATATATTTTGATGTTTTAAGTTTATTAAGTCAGCTGTCCTCGTTAGTAACCTACAACTAGTTGTCCACAGTTAGATGTACAGAAATAAATCGATAAATATTATCTTGAATCAATCCACGACCCAGTGTATACGTATCTCAGTATTGATCACAACTCAAACTATATATATTTTGGAATCAACCTCAACCCTGTATAGCTAACTCCAACATTTACATATAGAGTGTCTATGGTTGTTCCGAAATATATATAGATGTGTCGACATGATAGGTCGAAACATTGTATACGTGTCTATGGTATCTCAAGATTACATAATATATAATACAAGTTGATTAAGTTATGGTTGGAATAGATTTGTTACCAATTTTCACGTAGCTAAAATGAGAAAAATTATCCAATCTTGTTTTACCCATAACTTCTTCATTTTAAATCCGTTTTGAGTGAATCAAATTGCTATGGTTTCATATTGAACTCTATTTTATGAATCTAAACAAAAAAATTATAGGTTTCTAGTCGGAAAAATAAGTTACAAGTCGTTTTTGTAAAGGTAGTCATTTCAGTCGAAAGAACGACGTCTAGATGACCATTTTAGAAAACATACTTCCACTTTTAGTTTAACCATAATTTTTGGATATAGTTTCATGTTCATAATAAAAATCATTTTCTCAGAATAACAACTTTTAAATCAAAGTTTATCATAGTTTTTAATTAACTAACCCAAAACAGCCCGCGGTGTTACTACGACGGCGTAAATCCGGTTTTACGGTGTTTTTCGTGTTTCCAGGTTTTAAATCATTAAGTTAGCATATCATATAGATATAGAACATGTGTTTAGTTGATTTTAAAAGTCAAGTTAGAAGGATTAACTTTTGTTTGCGAACAAGTTTAGAATTAACTAAACTATGTTCTAGTGATTACAAGTTTAAACCTTCGAATAAGATAGCTTTATATGTATGAATCGAATGATGTTATGAACATCATTACTACCTTAAGTTCCTTGGATGAACCTACTGTAAAAGAGAAAAATGGATCTAGCTTCAATGGATCCTTGGATGGCTCAAAGTTCTTGAAGCAAAATCATGACACGAAAACAAGTTCAAGTAAGATCATCACTTGAAATAAGATTGTTATAGTTATAGAAATTGAACCAAAGTTTGAATATGATTATTACCTTGTATTAGAATGATAACCTACTGTAATAAACAAAGATTTCTTGAGGTTGGATGATCACCTTACAAGATTGGAAGTGAGCTAGCAAACTTGAAAGTATTCTTGATTTTATGAAACTAGAACTTTTGGAATTTATGAAGAACACTTAGAACTTGAAGATAGAACTTGAGAGAGTTCAATTAGATGAATAAAATTGAAGAATGAAAGTGTTTGTAGGTGTTTTTGGTCGTTGGTGTATGGATTAGATATAAAGGATATGTAATTTTGTTTTCATGTAAATAAGTCATGAATGATTACTCATATTTTTGTAATCTTATGAGATATTTCATGCTAGTTGCCAAATGATGGTTCCCACATGTGTTAGGTGACTCACATGGGCTGCTAAGAGCTGATCATTGGAGTGTATATACCAATAGTACATACATCTAAAAGCTGTGTATTGTACGAGTACGAATACGGGTGCATACGAGTAGAATTGTTGATGAAACTGAACGAGAATGTAATTGTAAGCATTTTTGTTAAGTAGAAGTATTTTGATAAGTGTATTGAAGTCTTTCAAAAGTGTATAAATACATATTAAAACACTACATGTATATACATTTTAACTGAGTCGTTAAGTCATCGTTAGTCGTTACATGTAAGTGTTGTTTTGAAACCTTTAGGTTAACGATCTTGTTAAATGTTGTTAACCCAATATTTATAATAACAAAAGAGATTTTAAATTATTATATTATCATGATATTATGATGTACGAATATCTCTTAATATGATATATATACATTAAATGTCGTTACAACGATAAACGTTACATATATGTCTCGTTTCAAAATCATTAAGTTAGTAGTCTTGTTTTTACATATGTAGTTCATTGTTAATATAATTAATGATATGTTTACTTATCATAATATCATGTTAACTATATATATAACCATATATATGTCATCATATAGTTTTTTACAAGTTTTAACGTTCGTGAATCACCGGTCAACTTGGGTGGTCAATTGTCTATATGAAACCTATTTCAATTAATCAAGTCTTAACAAGTTTGATTGCTTAACATGTTGGAAACATTTAATCATGTAAACATCAATCTCAATTAATATATATAAACATGGAAAAGTTCGGGTCACTACAGTACCTACCCGTTAAATAAATTTCGTCCCGAAATTTTAAGCTGTTGAAGGTGTTGACGAATCTTCTGGAAATAGATGCGGGTATTTCTTCTTCATCTGATCTTCACGCTCCCAGGTGAACTCGGGTCCTCTACGAGCATTCCATCGAACCTTAACAATTGGTATCTTGTTTTGCTTAAGTCTTTTAACCTCACGATCCATTATTTCGACGGGTTCTTCGATGAATTGGAGTTTTTCGTTGATTTGGATTTCATCTAACGGAATAGTGAGATCTTCTTTAGCAAAACATTTCTTCAAATTCGAGACGTGGAAAGTGTTATGTACAGCCGCGAGTTGTTTAGGTAACTCAAGTCGGTAAGCTACTGGTCCGACACGATCAATAATCTTGAATGGTCCAATATACCTTGGATTTAATTTCCCTCGTTTACCAAATCGAACAACGCCTTTCCAAGGTGAAACTTTAAGCATGACCATCTCTCCAATTTCAAATTCTATATCTTTTCTTTTAATGTCAGCGTAGCTCTTTTGTCGACTTTGGGCGGTTTTCAACCGTTGTTGAATTTGGATGATCTTCTCGGTAGTTTCTTGTATAATCTCCGGACCCGTAATCTGTCTATCCCCCACCTCACTCCAACAAATCGGAGACCTGCACTTTCTACCATAAAGTGCTTCAAACGGCGCCATCTCAATGCTTGAATGGTAGCTGTTGTTGTAGGAAAATTCTGCTAACGGTAGATGTCGATCCCAACTGTTTCCGAAATCAATAACACATGCTCGTAGCATGTCTTCAAGCGTTTGTATCGTCCTTTCGCTCTGCCCATCAGTTTGTGGATGATAGGCAGTACTCATGTCTAGACGAGTTCCTAATGCTTGCTGTAATGTCTGCCAGAATCTTGAAATAAATCTGCCATCCCTATCAGAGATAATAGAGATTGGTATTCCATGTCTGGAGACGACTTCCTTCAAATACAGTCGTGCTAACTTCTCCATCTTGTCATCTTCTCTTATTGGTAGGAAGTGTGCTGATTTGGTGAGACGATCAACTATTACCCAAATAGTATCAAAACCACTTGCAGTCCTTGGCAATTTAGTGATGAAATCCATGGTAATGTTTTCCCATTTCCATTCCGGGATTTCGGGTTGTTGAAGTAGACCTGATGGTTTCTGATGCTCAGCTTTGACCTTAGAACACGTCAAACATTCTCCTACGTATTTAGCAACATCGGCTTTCATACCCGGCCACCAAAAATGTTTCTTGAGATCCTTGTACATCTTCCCCGTTCCAGGATGTATTGAGTATCTGGTTTTATGAACTTCTCTAAGTACCATTTCTCTCATATCTCCAAATTTTGGTACCCAAATCCTTTCAGCCCTATACCGGGTTCCGTCTTCCTGAATATTAAGATGCTTCTCCGATCCTTTGGGTATTTCATCCTTTAAATTTCCCTCTTTTAAAACTCCTTGTTGCGCCTCCTTTATTTGAGTAGTAATGTTATTATGAATCATTATATTCATAGATTTTACTCGAATGGGTTCTCTATCCTTCCTGCTCAAGGCATCGGCTACCACATTTGCCTTCCCCGGGTGGTAACGAATCTCAAAATCGTAATCATTCAATAATTCAATCCACCTACGCTGCCTCATATTCAGTTGTTTCTGATTAAATATGTGTTGAAGACTTTTGTGGTCGGTATATATAATACTTTTGACCCCATATAAGTAGTGCCTCCAAGTCTTTAATGCAAAAACAACCGCGCCTAATTCCAAATCATGCGTCGTATAATTTTGTTCGTGAATCTTCAATTGTCTAGACGCATAAGCAATCACCTTCATTCGTTGCATTAATACACAACCGAGACCTTGCTTTGATGCGTCACAATAAATCACAAAATCATCATTCCCTTCAGGCAATGACAATATAGGTGCCGTAGTTAGCTTTTTCTTCAATAACTGAAACGCTTTCTCTTGTTCATCATTCCATTCAAATTTCTTCCCTTTATGCGTTAATGCAGTCAAGGGTTTTGCTATTCTGGAAAAGTCTTGGATGAACCTTCTGTAGTAACCAGCTAGTCCTAAAAACTGGCGTATGTGTTTCGGAGTTTTCGGGGTTTCCCACTTTTCAACAGTTTCTATCTTTGCCGGATCCACCTTAATACCTTCTTTGTTCACTATGTGACCGAGGAATTGAACTTCTTCCAACCAAAATGCACACTTTGAAAACTTAGGGTACAATTCTTCTTTCCTCAATACTTCTAACACCATTCTCAAATGTTCACCGTGTTCTTGGTCATTCTTTGAGTAAATAAGTATGTCATCAATGAAAACAATGACAAACTTGTCAAGGTATGGTCCACACACTCGGTTCATAAGGTCCATGAACACAGCTGGTGCATTAGTTAAACCAAACGGCATGACCATAAACTCGTAATGACCGTAACGTGTTCTGAAAGCAGTCTTTGGAATATCATCTTCTTTCACCCGCATTTGATGATACCCGGAACGTAAGTCAATCTTTGAATAAACAGACGAGCCTTGTAGTTGATCAAATAAGTCGTCGATTCTCGGTAGTGGGTAGCGGTTCTTGATGGTAAGTTTGTTCAACTCTCGGTAGTCGATACACAACCTGAATGTACCATCTTTCTTCTTGACAAACAAAACAGGAGCTCCCCACGGTGATGTGCTTGGTCGAATGAAACCACGCTCTAAAAGTTCTTGTAATTGGCTTTGCAGTTCTTTCATCTCGCTGGGTGCGAGTCTGTAAGGAGCACGAGCTATTGGTGCAGCTCCTGGTACAAGATCTATTTGAAATTCAACGGATCGATGTGGTGGTAATCCCGGTAATTCTTTCGGAAATACATCGGGAAATTCTTTTGCAATGGGAACATCATTGATGCTCTTTTCTTCAGTTTGTACTTTCTCGACGTGTGCTAGAACAGCATAGCAACCTTTTCTTATTAGTTTTTGTGCCTTCAAATTACTAATAAGATGTAGCTTCGTGTTGCCCTTTTCTCCGTACACCATTAAGGGTTTTCCTTTTTCTCGTATAATGCGAATTGCATTTTTGTAACAAACTATCTCCGCTTTCACTTCTTTCAACCAGTCCATACCGATTATCACATCAAAACTCCCTAACTCTACTGGTATCAAATCAATCTTAAATGTTTCGTTAACCAGTTTAATTTCTCGATTCCGACATATATTATCTGCTGAAATTAATTTACCATTTGCTAATTCGAGTAAAAATTTACTATCCAAAGGCGTCAATGGACAACTTAATTTAGCACAAAAATCTCTACTCATATAGCTTCTATCCGCACCCGAATCAAATAAAACGTAAGCAGATTTATTGTCAATAAGAAACGTACCCGTAACAAGCTCCGGGTCTTCCTGTGCCTCTACCGCATTAATATTGAAAACTCTTCCACGGCCTTGTCCATTCGTGTTCTCCTGGTTCGGGCAATTTCTAATAATGTGGCCTGGTTTTCCACATTTATAACAAACTACATTGGCATAACTTGCTCCGACACTACTTGCTCCGCCATTACTCGTTCCGACACCATTTGTTCCTTTCGTTCTATTAACCCCTGGTCCGTAGACCTCACACTTCGCCGCGCTATGACCATTTCTTTTACACTTGTTGCAAAATTTGGTGCAGAACCCCGAGTGATTCTTTTCACACCTTTGGCATAGTTGCTTCTGATTGTTGTTGTTGTTGCGGTTATTATTGTTGTTGGGATGATTGTTGTAGTTGCTGTTGTTGTTGTTGTTGTTGTTGTTGTTGGGCCGTTTGTTGTAGTTGCGATTGATGTTGCTATTGTTGGGATAATTGTTGCGATTTTTGTTGTAATTGTTGTTGTTGTTGTATTGGTGATTCTTATCACCGTTTTCCTCCCACTTTCTTTTGACTTGCTTCACATTGGCCTCTTCAGCAGTCTGTTCTTTAATTCTTTCTTCAATCTGGTTCACTAGTTTGTGAGCCATTCTACATGCCTGTTGTATGGAGGCGGGCTCGTGTGAACTTATATCTTCTTGGATTCTTTCCGGTAATCCTTTCACAAACGCGTCGATCTTCTCTTCCTCATCTTCGAATGCTCCCGGACACAATAGGCACAATTCTGTGAATCGTCTTTCGTACGTGGTAATATCAAATCCTTGGGTTCGTAACCCTCTAAGTTCTGTCTTGAGCTTATTGACCTCGGTTCTGGGACGGTACTTCTCGTTCATCAAGTGCTTGAATGCTGACCACGGTAGTGCGTACGCATCATCTTGTCCCACTTGCTCTAGATAGGTATTCCACCATGTTAACGCAGAACCTGTGAAGGTATGCGTAGCGTACTTCACTTTGTCCTCTTCAGTACACTTACTTATGGCAAACACCGATTCAACCTTCTCGGTCCACCGTTTCAATCCGATCGGTCCTTCGGTTCCATCAAATTCCAAAGGTTTGCAGGCAGTGAATTCTTTGTAGGTGCATCCTACACGATTTCCTGTACTGCTAGATCCAAGGTTATTGTTGGTATGTAGCGCAGCCTGTACTGCGGCTATGTTTGAAGCTAGAAAAGTACGGAATTCCTCTTCATTCATATTCACAGTGTGTCGAGTAGTCGGTGCCATTTCCTTCAAAATAGTTAAATGGAACAAGTTAATCATACAGAATATTAAGAGTAGTTAATAGTATTTCGTAGCATAATATGAACTCATTTATAAAAGCTTTTTCTTCATATTAGCGTTTTATAAGTTTAAATTCGGGTAGTACCTACCCGTTAAGTTCATACTTAGTAGCTAATATACAATTCAACTACTACAATTCTATATGAAAAACTGATTATAATAATATTTCGCGTTCAAACTTTTATACAATATTTTACAAACTTACAATACCGCTTATTTTACATAAAGCATGAAATATAGCACACAATAACTTTGATACAAGATAGTTGTGAAGACAATTCTAGCTAGTACACAAGTCGTTCAGCAAAGGCAATAAAGACACGTAATTCATACGTCCAGAAACAAGTCATGCATTCTGGTTTTACTAGGACTACTTCCCATCCTTGGTCTTGTGCAACATAACCGTTATGGCCGTTGATAAGACAGCGTGTTGTAACGTCATCAAAGGGATGAGGGTTACGTAATGTCCAACAGTCCCGTAATAATCTAAAAACCTCATTTCTTACCCCAATTACCGACTCCGTCACTTGTGGAAACGTTTTGTTTAATAGTTGTAGCCCGATGTTCTTGTTCTCACTTTGGTGAGAAGCGAACATTACTAATCCGTAAGCATAACATGCTTCTTTATGTTGCATGTTAGCCGCTTTTTCTAAATCACGAAGTCCAATATTCGGATATATTGAGTCAAAATAATTTCTTAACCCGTTGCGTAAAATAGCATTTGGGTTCCCCGCAATATATGCGTCAAAGTAAACACATCGTAACTTATGGGTTTCCCAATGTGATATTCCCCATCTTTCAAACGAAAGTCTCTTATAAACCAAGACATTCTTGGAACGTTCTTCGAATGTCTTACAAACTGATCTCGCCTTAAATAGTTGTGCCGAAGAATTCTGGCCGACTCTAGACAAGATTTCATCAATCATGTCTCCGGGTAGGTCTCTTAAAATATTGGGTTGTCTATCCATTTTGTGTTTTTAAACTGTAAAATAGACAAGAGTTAGATTCATAAAAAAAATACTTATTAATACAAGCAATTTTTACATATATCATAAAGCATAAGAACACTATATTCCATATATTACACCACACGAATACAACTATCTTATTCCGACTCGCTCGTTTCTTCTTCTTCGGTTTTGGTTCGTTTTGCCAAGTTTCTAGGGATATATGATGTTCCCCTAATACGAGCCGTCGTTGTCCACATTGGTTTAGAAAAACCTGGTGGTTTAGAGGTTCCCGGGTCATTGTTACAACTTAAGGACTTCGGGGGTTGACGATACATATAAAGTTCATCGGGGTTGGAATTAGATTTCTCTATTTTTATGCCCTTTCCCTTATTATTTTCTTTTGCCTTTTTAAATTCAGTTGGGGTAATTTCTATAACATCATCGGAATTCTCGTCGGAATCCGATTCATCGGAGAATTGGTAATCCTCCCAATATTTTGCTTCCTTGGCGGAAACACCATTGACCATAATTAACTTTGGTCGGTTGGTTGAGGATTTTCTTTTATTTAACCGTTTTATTATTTCCCCCACCGGTTCTATTTCTTCATCCGGTTCCGATTCTTCTTCAGGTTCCGATTCTTCTTCCGGTTCCGACTCTTCTTCCGGTTCCTCTTCGGGAACTTGTGAATCAGTCCACAAATCATTCCAATTTACATTTGACTCTTCATTATTATTAGGTGAGTCAATGGAACTTGTTCTAGAGGTAGACATCTATCACATAATATCAAACACGTTAAGAGATTAATATATCACATAATATTCATATGTTAAAAATATATAGTTTCCAACAAAAATGTTAAGCAATCATTTTTAAAGAAAACACGGTCGAAGTCCAGACTCACTAATGCATCCTAACAAACTCGATAAGACACACTAATGCAAATTTTCTGGTTCTCTAAGACCAACGCTCTGATACCAACTGAAATGTCCCGTTCTTATTGATTAAAAACGTTCCATATTAATTGATTTCGTTGCGAGGTTTTGACCTCTATATGAGACGTTTTTCAAAGACTGCATTCATTTTTAAACAAACCATAACCTTTATTTCATCAATAAAGGTTTAAAAAGCTTTACGTAGATTATCAAATAATGATAATCTAAAATATCCTGTTTACACACGACCATTACATAATGGTTTACAATACAAATATGTTACAACAAAATAAGTTTCTTGAATGCAGTTTTTACACAATATCATACAAGCATGGACTCCAAATCTTGTCCTTATTTAAGTATGCGACAGCGGAAGCTCTTAATAATCACCTGAGAATAAACATGCTTAAAACGTCAACAAAAATGTTGGTGAGTTATAGGTTTAACCTATATATATCAAATCGTAACAATAGACCACAAGATTTCATATTTCAATACACATCCCATACATAGAGATAAAAATCATTCATATGGTGAACACCTGGTAACCGACAATAACAAGATGCATATATAAGAATATCCCCATCATTCCGGGACACCCTTCGGATATGATATAAATTTCGAAGTACTAAAGCATCCGGTACTTTGGATGGGGTTTGTTAGGCCCAATAGATCTATCTTTAGGATTCGCGTCAATTAGGGTGTCTGTTCCCTAATTCTTAGATTACCAGACTTAATAAAAAGGGGCATATTCGATTTCGATAATTCAACCATAGAATGTAGTTTCACGTACTTGTGTCTATTTTGTAAATCATTTATAAAACCTGCATGTATTCTCATCCCAAAATATTAGATTTTAAAAGTGGGACTATAACTCACTTTCACAGATTTTTACTTCGTCGGGAAGTAAGACTTGGCCACTGGTTGATTCACGAACCTATAACAATATATACATATATATCAAAGTATGTTCAAAATATATTTACAACACTTTTAATATATTTTGATGTTTTAAGTTTATTAAGTCAGCTGTCCTCGTTAGTAACCTACAACTAGTTGTCCACAGTTAGATGTACAGAAATAAATCGATAAATATTATCTTGAATCAATCCACGACCCAGTGTATACGTATCTCAGTATTGATCACAACTCAAACTATATATATTTTGGAATCAACCTCAACCCTGTATAGCTAACTCCAACATTTACATATAGAGTGTCTATGGTTGTTCCGAAATATATATAGATGTGTCGACATGATAGGTCGAAACATTGTATACGTGTCTATGGTATCTCAAGATTACATAATATATAATACAAGTTGATTAAGTTATGGTTGGAATAGATTTGTTACCAATTTTCACGTAGCTAAAATGAGAAAAATTATCCAATCTTGTTTTACCCATAACTTCTTCATTTTAAATCCGTTTTGAGTGAATCAAATTGCTATGGTTTCATATTGAACTCTATTTTATGAATCTAAACAAAAAAATTATAGGTTTCTAGTCGGAAAAATAAGTTACAAGTCGTTTTTGTAAAGGTAGTCATTTCAGTCGAAAGAACGACGTCTAGATGACCATTTTAGAAAACATACTTCCACTTTTAGTTTAACCATAATTTTTGGATATAGTTTCATGTTCATAATAAAAATCATTTTCTCAGAATAACAACTTTTAAATCAAAGTTTATCATAGTTTTTAATTAACTAACCCAAAACAGCCCGCGGTGTTACTACGACGGCGTAAATCCGGTTTTACGGTGTTTTTCGTGTTTCCAGGTTTTAAATCATTAAGTTAGCATATCATATAGATATAGAACATGTGTTTAGTTGATTTTAAAAGTCAAGTTAGAAGGATTAACTTTTGTTTGCGAACAAGTTTAGAATTAACTAAACTATGTTCTAGTGATTACAAGTTTAAACCTTCGAATAAGATAGCTTTATATGTATGAATCGAATGATGTTATGAACATCATTACTACCTTAAGTTCCTTGGATGAACCTACTGTAAAAGAGAAAAATGGATCTAGCTTCAATGGATCCTTGGATGGCTCAAAGTTCTTGAAGCAAAATCATGACACGAAAACAAGTTCAAGTAAGATCATCACTTGAAATAAGATTGTTATAGTTATAGAAATTGAACCAAAGTTTGAATATGATTATTACCTTGTATTAGAATGATAACCTACTGTAAGAAACAAAGATTTCTTGAGGTTGGATGATCACCTTACAAGATTGGAAGTGAGCTAGCAAACTTGAAAGTATTCTTGATTTTATGAAACTAGAACTTTTGGAATTTATGAAGAACACTTAGAACTTGAAGATAGAACTTGAGAGAGTTCAATTAGATGAAGAAAATTGAAGAATGAAAGTGTTTGTAGGTGTTTTTGGTCGTTGGTGTATGGATTAGATATAAAGGATATGTAATTTTGTTTTCATGTAAATAAGTCATGAATGATTACTCATATTTTTGTAATCTTATGAGATATTTCATGCTAGTTGCCAAATGATGGTTCCCACATGTGTTAGGTGACTCACATGGGCTGCTAAGAGCTGATCATTGGAGTGTATATACCAATAGTACATACATCTAAAAGCTGTGTATTGTACGAGTACGAATACGGGTGCATACGAGTAGAATTGTTGATGAAACTGAACGAGAATGTAATTGTAAGCATTTTTGTTAAGTAGAAGTATTTTGATAAGTGTATTGAAGTCTTTCAAAAGTGTATAAATACATATTAAAACACTACATGTATATACATTTTAACTGAGTCGTTAAGTCATCGTTAGTCGTTACATGTAAGTGTTGTTTTGAAACCTTTAGGTTAACGATCTTGTTAAATGTTGTTAACCCAATATTTATAATAACAAAAGAGATTTTAAATTATTATATTATCATGATATTATGATGTACGAATATCTCTTAATATGATATATATACATTAAATGTCGTTACAACGATAAACGTTACATATATGTCTCGTTTCAAAATCATTAAGTTAGTAGTCTTGTTTTTACATATGTAGTTCATTGTTAATATAATTAATGATATGTTTACTTATCATAATATCATGTTAACTATATATATAACCATATATATGTCATCATATAGTTTTTTACAAGTTTTAACGTTCGTGAATCACCGGTCAACTTGGGTGGTCAATTGTCTATATGAAACCTATTTCAATTAATCAAGTCTTAACAAGTTTGATTGCTTAACATGTTGGAAACATTTAATCATGTAAACATCAATCTCAATTAATATATATAAACATGGAAAAGTTCGGGTCACTACACATAAGCAATCACCTTCGTTCGTTGCATTAATACACAACCGAGACCTTGCTTTGATGCGTCACAATAAATCACAAAATCACCATTCCCTTCAGGCAATGACAATATAGGTGTCGTAGTTAGCTTTTTCTTCAATAACTGAAACGCTTTCTCTTGTTCATCATTCCATTCAAATTTCTTCCCTTTATGCGTTAATGCAGTCAAGGGTTTTGCTATTTTGGAAAAGTCTTGGATGAACCTTCTATAGTAACCAGCTAGTCCTAAAAACTGGCGTATGTGTTTCGGAGTTTTCGGGGTTTCCCACTTTTCAACAGTTTCTATCTTTGCCGGATCCACCTTAATACCTTCTTTGTTCACTATGTGACCGAGGAATTGAACTTCTTCCAACCAAAATGCACACTTTGAAAACTTAGCGTACAATTCTTCTTTCCTCAATACTTCTAACACCTTTCTCAAATGTTCACCGTGTTCTTGGTCATTCTTTGAGTAAATAAGTATGTCATCAATGAAAACAATGACAAACTTGTCAAGGTATGGTCCACACACTCGGTTCATAAGGTCCATGAACACAGCTGGTGCATTAGTTAAACCAAACGGCATGACCATAAACTCGTAATAACCGTAACGTGTTCTGAAAGCAGTCTTTGGAATATCATCTTCTTTCACCCGCATTTGATGATACCCGGAACGTAAGTCAATCTTTGAATAAACAGACGAGCCTTGTAGTTGATCAAATAAGTCGTCGATTCTCGGTAGTGGGTAGCGGTTCTTGATGGTAAGTTTTTTCAACTCTCGGTAGTCGATACATAACCTGAATGTTCCATCTTTCTTCTTGATAAACAAAACAGGAGCTCCCCACGGTGATGTGCTTGGTCGAATGAAACCACGCTCTAAAAGTTCTTGTAATTGGCTTTGCAGTTCTTTCATATCGCTGGGTATGAGTCTGTAAGGAGCACGAGCTATTGGTGCAGCTCCTGGTACAAGATCTATTTGAAATTCAACCGATCGATGTGGGGGTAATCCCGGTAATTCTTTCAGAAATACATCGGGAAATTCTTTTGCGACGGGAACATCATTGATGCTCTTTTCTTCAGTTTGTACTTTCTCGACGTGTGCTAGAACAGCATAGCAACCTTTTCTTATTAGTTTTTGTGCCTTCAAATTACTAATAAGATGTAGCTTCGTGTTGCCCTTTTCTCCGTACACCATTAAGGGTTTTCCTTTTTCTCGTATAATGCGAATTGCATTTTTGTAACAAACGATCTCTGCTTTCACTTCTTTCAACCAGTCCATACCGATTAACACATCAAAACTCCCTAACTCTACTGGTATCAAGTCAATCTTAAATGTTTCGCTAACTAGTTTAATTTCTCGATTCCGACATATATTATCTGCTGAAATTAATTTACCATTTGCTAATTCAAGTAAAAATTTACTATCCAAAGGCGTCAATGGACAACTTAATTTAGCACAAAAATTTCTACTCATATAGCTTCTATCCGCACCCGAATCAAATAAAACGTAAGCAGATTTATTGTCAATAAGAAACGTACCCGTAACAAGCTCCGGGTCTTCCTGTGCCTCTGCCGCATTAATATTGAAAACTCTTCCGCGACCTTGTCCATTCGTGTTCTCCTGGTTCAGGCAATTTCTAATAATGTGACCCGGTTTTCCACATTTATAACAAACTACATTGGCATAACTTGCTCCGACACTACTTGCTCCGCCATTACTCGTTCCGACACCATTTGTTCCTTTCGTTCTATTAACCCCTGATCCGTAGACCTCACACTTCACCGCGCTATGACCATTTCTTTTACACTTGTTGCAAAATTTGGTGCAGAACCCCGAGTGATACTTTTCACACCTTTGGCAAAGCTGCTTCTGATTGTTGTTGTTGTTGCGGTTATTATTATTGTTGGGATGATTGTTGTAGTTGCTGTTGTTGTTGTTGTTGTTGTTGTTGGGCCGTTTGTTGTAGTTGCGATTGATGTTGCGATTGTTGGGATAATTGTTGCGATTATTGTTGTAATTGTTGTTGTTGTTGTATTGGTGATTCTTATCACCGTTTTCCTCCCACTTTCTTTTTACTTGCTTCACATTGGCCTCTTCAGCAGTCTGTTCTTTAATTCTTTCTTCAATCTGGTTCACTAGTTTGTGAGCCATTCTACATGCCTGTTGTATGGAGGCGGGCTCGTGTGAACTTATATCTTCTTGGATTCTTTCCGGTAATCCTTTCACAAATGCGTCGATCTTCTCTTCCTCATCTTCGAATGCTCCCGGACACAATAGGCACAATTCTGTGAATCGTCTTTCGTACGTGGTAATATCAAATCCTTGGGTTCGTAACCCTCTAAGTTCTGTCTTGAGCTTATTGACCTCGGTTCGGGGAAGGTACTTCTCGCTCATCAAGTGCTTGAATGCTGACCACGGTAGTGCGTACGCATCGTCTTGTCCCACTTGCTCTAGATAAGTATTCCACCACGTTAACGCAGAACCTGTGAAGGTATGCGTAGCGTACTTCACTTTGTCCTCTTCAGTACACTTACTTATGGCAAACACCGATTCGACCTTCTCGGTCCACCGTTTCAATCCGATCGGTCCTTCGGTTCCATCAAATTCCAAAGGTTTGCAGGCAGTGAATTCTTTGTAGGTGCATCCTACACGATTTCCTGTACTGCTAGATCCAAGGTTATTGTTGGTATGTAGCGCAGCCTGTACTGTGGCTATGTTTGAAGCTATAAAAGTACGGAATTCCTCTTCATTCATATTCACGGTGTGTCGAGTAGTCGGTGCCATTTCCTTCAAAATAGTCAAATGGAACAAGTTAATCATACAGAATATTAAGAGTAGTTAATAGTATTTCGTAGCATAATATGAACTCATTTATAAAAGCTTTTTCTTCATATTAGCGTTTTATAAGTTTAAATTCGGGTAGTACCTACCCGTTAAGTTCATACTTAGTAGCTAATATACAATTCAACTACTACAATTCTATATGAAAAACTGATTATAATAATATTTCGCGTTCAAACTTTTATACAATATTTTACAAACTTACAATACCGCTTATTTTACATAAAGCATGAAATATAGCACACAATAATTTTGATACAAGATAGTTGTGAAGATAATTCTAGCTAGTACACAAGTCGTTCAGCAAAGGCAATAAAGACACGTAATTCATACGTCCAGAAACAAGTCATGCATTCTGGTTTTACTAGGACTACTTCCCATCCTTGGTCTTGTGGAACATAACTGTTATGGCCGTTGATAAGACATCGTGTTGTAACGTCGTCAAAGGGACGAGGGTTACGTAATGTCCAACAGTCCCGTAACAATCTAAAAACCTCATTTCTTACCCCAATTACCGACTCCGTCACTTGTGGGAACGTTTTGTTTAATAGTTGTAGCCCGATGTTCTTGTTCTCACTTTGATGAGAAGCGAACATTACTAATCCGTAAGCATAACATGCTTCTTTATGTTGCATGTTAGCCGCTTTTTCTAAATCACGAAGTCCAATATTCGGATATATTGAGTCAAAATAATTTCTTAACCCATTGCGTAAAATAGCATTTGGGTTCCCCGCAATATATGCGTCAAAGTAAATACATCGTAACTTATGGATTTCCCAATGTGATATCCCCCATCTTTCGAACGAAAGCCTTTTATAAACCAAGGCATTCTTGGAACGTTCTTCGAATGTCTTACAAACTGATCTCGCCTTAAATAGTTGTGCCGAAGAATTCTGACCGACTCTAGACAAGATTTCATCAATCATGTCTCCGGGTAGGTCTCTTAAAATATTGGGTTGTCTATCCATTTTGTGTTTTTATACTGTAAAATAGACAAGAGTTAGATTCATAAAAAAAATACTTATTAATACAAGCAATTTTTACATATATCATAAAGCATAAGCACACTATATCACATATATTACACCACACGAATACAACTATCTTATTCCGACTCGCTTGTTTCTTCTTCTTCGGTTTTGGTTCGTTTTGCCAAGTTTCTAGGGATATATGATGTTCCCCTAATACGAGCCGTCGTTTTCCACATTGGTTTAGAAAAACCTGGTGGTTTAGAGGTTCCCGGGTCATTGTTACAACTTAAGGACTTCGGGGGTTGACGATACATATAAAGTTCATCGGGGTTGGAATTAGATTTCTCTATTTTTATGCCCTTTCCCTTATTATTTTCTTTTGCCTTTTTAAATTCAGTTGGGGTAATTTCTATAACATCATCAGAATTCTCGTCGGAATCCGATTCATCGGAGAATTGGTAATCCTCCCAATATTTTGCTTCCTTGGAGGAAACACCATTGACCATAATTAACCTTGGTCGGTTGGTTGAGGATTTTCTTTTACTTAACCGTTTTATTATTTCCCCCACCGGTTCTATTTCTTCATCCGGTTTCGATTCTTCTTCCGGTTCCGATTCTTCTTCCGGTTCCGACTCTTCTTCTGGTTCCTCTTCGGGAACTTGTGAATCAGTCCACGAATCATTCCAATTTACATTTGACTCTTCATTATTATTAGGTGAGTCAATGGGACTTGTTCTAGAGGTAGACATCTATCACATAATATCAAACGCGTTAAGAGATTAATATATCACATAATATTCACATGTTAAAAATATATAGTTTCCAACAAAATTTGTTAAGCAATCATTTTTCAAGTAAACACGGTCGAAGTCCCTACTCACTAATGTATCCTAACAAACTCGATAAGACACACTAATGCAAAATTCTGGTTCTCTAAGACCAACGCTCGGATACCAACTGAAATGTCCCGTTCTTATTGATTAAAAACGTTCCATATTAATTGATTTCGTTGCGAGGTTTTGACCTCTATATGAGACGTTTTTCAAAGACTGCATTCATTTTAAAACAAACCATAACCTTTATTTCATCAATAAAGGTTTAAAAAGCTTTACGTAGATTATCAAATAATGATAATCTAAAATATCATGTTTACACACGACCATTACATAATGGTTTACAATACAAATATGTTACAACAAAATAAGTTTCTTGAATGCAGTTTTTACACAATATCATACAAGCATGGACTCCAAATCTCGTCCTTATTTAAGTATGCGACAGCGGAAGCTCTTAATAATCACCTGAGAATAAACATGCTTAAAAAGTCAACAAAAATGTTGGTGAGTTATAGGTTTAACCTATATATATCAAATCATAATAATATACCACAAGATTTCATATTTCAATACACATCCCATACATAGAGATAAAAATCATTCATATGGTGAACACCTGGTAACCGACATTAACAAGATGCATATATAAGAATATCCCCAACATTCCGGGACACCCTTCGGATATGATATAAATTTCGAAGTACTAAAGCATCCGGTACTTTGGATGGGGTTTGTTAGGCCCAATAGATCTATCTTTAGGATTCGCGTCAATTAGGGTGTCTGTTCCCTAATTCTTAGATTACCAGACTTAATAAAAAGGGGCATATTCGATTTCGATAATTCAACCATAGAATGTAGTTTCACGTACTTGTGTCTATTTTGTAAATCATTTATAAAACCTGCATGTATTCTCATCCCAAAAATATTAGATTTTAAAAGTGGGACTATAACTCACTTTCACAAATTTTTACTTCGTCGGGAAGTAAGACTTGGCCACTGGTTGATTCACGAACCTATAACAATATATACATATATATCAAAGTATGTTCAAAATATATTTACAACACTTTTAATATATTTTGATGTTTTAAGTTTATTAAGTCAGCTGTCCTCGTTAGTAACCTACAACTAGTTGTCCACAGTTAGATGTACAGAAATAAATCGATAAATATTATCTTGAATCAATCCACGACCCAGTGTATACGTATCTCAGTATTGATCACAACTCAAACTATATATATTTTGGAATCAACCTCAACCTTGTATAGCTAACTCCAACATTCACATATAGAGTGTCTATGGTTGTTCCGAAATATATATAGATGTGTCGACATGATAGGTCGAAACATTGTATACGTGTCTATGGTATCACAAGATTACATAATATACAATACAAGTTGATTAAGTTATGGTTGGAATAGATTTGTTACCAATTTTCACGTACCTAAAATGAGAAAAATTATCCAATCTTGTTTTACCCATAACTTCTTCATTTTAAATCCGTTTTGAGTGAATCAAATTGCTATGGTTTCATATTGAACTCTATTTTATGAATCTAAATAGAAAAATTATAGGTATATAGTCGGAAAAATTAGTTACAAGTCATTTTTGTAAAGGTAGTCATTTCAGTCGAAAGAACGACGTCTAGATGACCATTTTAGAAAACATACTTTCACTTTGAGTTTAACCATAATTTTTGGATATAGTTTCATGTTCATAATAAAAATCATTTTCTCAGAATAACAACTTTTAAATCAAAGTTTATCATAGTTTTTAATTAACTAACCCAAAACAGCCCGCGATGTTACTACGACGGCGTAAATCCGGTTTTACGGTGTTTTTCATGTTTCCAGGTTTTAAATCATTAAGTTAGCATATCATATAGATATAGAACATGTGTTTAGTTGATTTTAAAAGTCAAGTTAGAAGGATTAACTTTTGTTTGCGAACAAGTTTAGAATTAACTAAACTATGTTCTAGTGATTACAAGTTTAAATCTTCGAATAAGATAGCATTATATGTATGAATCGAATGATGTTATGAACATCATTACTACCTTAAGTTCCTTGGATAAACCTACTGGAAAAGAGAAAAATGGATCTAGCTTCAACGGATCCTTGGATGGCTCGAAGTCTTGAAGCAGAATCATGACACGAAAACAAGTTCAAGTAAGATCATCACTTGAAATAAGATTGTTATAGTTATAGAAATTGAACCAAAGTTTGAATATGATTATTACCTTGTATTAGAATGATAATCTACTGTAAGAAACAAAGATTTCTTGAGGTTGGATGATCACCTTACAAGATTGGAAGTGAGCTAGCAAACTTGAAAGTATTCTTGATTTTATGTAACTAGAACTTGTAGAATATATGAAGAACACTTAGAACTTGAAGATAGAACTTGAGAGAGATCAATTAGATGAAGAAAATTGAAGAATGAAAGTTTTTGTAGGTGTTTTTGGTCATTGGTGTATGGATTAGATATAAAGGATATGTAATTTTGTTTTCATGTAAATAAGTCATGAATGATTACTCATATTTTTGTAATTTTATGAGATATTTCATGCTAGTTTTCAAATGATGGGTCCCACATGTGCTAGGTGACTCACATTGGCTGCTAAGAGCTGATCATTGGAGTGTATATACCAATAGTACATACATCTAAAAGCTGTGTATTGTACGAGTACGAATACGGGTGCATACGAGTAGAATTGTTGATGAAACTGAACGAGGATGTAATTGTAAGCATTTTTGTTAAGTAGAAGTACTTTGATAAGTGCATTGAAGTCTTTCAAAAGTGTATAAATACATATTAAAACACTACATGTATATACATTTTAATTGGGTCGTTAAGTCATCGTTAGTCGTTACATGTAAGTGTTGTTTTGAAACCTTTAGGTTAACGATCTTGTTAAATGTTGTTAACCCAATGTTTATAATATCAAATGAGATTTTAAATTATTATATTATCATGATATTATCATGTATGAATATATCTTAATATGATATATATACATTAAATGTCTTTACAACGATAATCGTTACATATATGTCTCGTTTAAAAATCATTAAGTTAGTAGTCTTGTTTTTACATATGTAGTTCATTGTTAATATACTTAATGATATGTTTACTTATCATAGTATCATGTTAACTATATATATATATATATATATATATATATATATCCATATATATATATGTCATCATATAGTTTTTACAAGTTTTAACGTTCGTGAATCACCGGTCAACTTGGGTGGTCAATTGTCTATATGAAACATATTTCAATTAATCAAGTCTTAACAAGTTTGATTGCTTAACATGTTGGAAACATTTAATCATGTAAATATCAATCTCAATTAATATATATAAACATGGAAAAGTTCGGGTCACTACAACGTATACACTGGGTCGTGAAACTACATGCAGGTTTTATAAATGATTTACAAAATAGACACAAGTACGTGAAACTACATTCTATGGTTGAATTATCGAAATCGAATATGCCCCTTTTTATTAAGTCTGGTAATCTAAGAATTAGGGAACAGACACCCTAATTGACGCGAATCCTAAAG
The DNA here is from genome assembly GCF_046630445.1 of Rutidosis leptorrhynchoides. Classification (NCBI taxonomy): domain Eukaryota; kingdom Viridiplantae; phylum Streptophyta; class Magnoliopsida; order Asterales; family Asteraceae; genus Rutidosis; species Rutidosis leptorrhynchoides. The sequence goes on from NC_092334.1 coordinate 689,852,384, forward strand.
ATAGATCTATTGGGCCTAACAAACCCCATCCAAAGTACCGGATGCTTTAGTACTTCGAAATTTATATCATATCCGAAGGGTGTCCCAGAATGATGGGGATATTCTTATATATGCATCTTGTTAATGTCGGTTACCAGGTGTTCACCATATGAATGATTTTTATCTCTATGTATGGGATGTGTATTGAAATATGAAATCTTGTGGTCTATTATTATGATTTGATAATATATAGGTTAAACCTATAACTCACCAACATTTTTGTTGACGTTTTAAGCATGTTTATTCTCAGGTGATTATTAAGAGCTTCCGCTGTCGCATACTTAAATAAGGACGAGATTTGGAGTCCATGCTTGTATGATATTGTGTAAAAACTGCATTCAAGAAACTTATTTCGTTGTAACATATTTGTATTGTAAACCATTATGTAATGGTCGTGTGTAAACAGGATATTTTAGATTATCATTATTTGATAATCTACGTAAAGCTTTTTAAACCTTTATTGATGAAATAAAGGTTATGGTTTGTTTTAAAATGAATGCAGTCTTTGAAAAACGTCTCATATAGAGGTCAAAACCTCGCAACGAAATCAATTAATATGGAACGTTTTAATCAATAAGAACGGGACATTTCACATTCATCGGCATTAGATGCTTGCTTCTTTCCTTTCCTTTTGTAAATCACCTAAAACACAAACACGAAAACAAGACAAACACATCCACAACTTCATAGCGTTAGCAAGCAACAATTTCTCGCAATCAAACAACAATGGGGGCCACACGGCCCCTACATTTAATCCATTATCAAAAAATCTTCACAATTGTCATGTTTAGGCTAAAATGTCAATATCCAACGATGGTACAATGGTCAACTCGGGTTAAACTAGATAAGTGAAATTTTAGGAAACCTAAATAACCTTGCAAGCATACCGAAAGCACATATTAAAATCACAGGCCAGAGTGTTTCATGCATTAAATCTCAATTTCAATGCCTAAAAGTCAATGTCAGTCAAACCCTAAAGTCGTTAACCATAATCTCAATTCCATAACGAAAGAAATACTAAATTCAAGGGCACATAACAATAGCATGTTGTTTAACTAGAAAACAACATTAGACAACACCCGATTTCATCTCTTACATCCAAACTTAAAAAGTCCCAATTTTGAAGAACCCTAGAATCAAAAAATCTCAATTCCATAACGAAAGAAACACTAAATTCAAGGGCACATAACCATAGCATGTTGGTTAACTAGAAAACAACCTTAGACAACACTCAATTTCATCTCTTACATCCAAACTTAAAAGGTCCCAATTTTGAAGAACCCTAGAATCACAAAGTTGAAATTTTGTGCAATTAAACATGGCAAACATGTAAATCAACAACATTACAACTTAAGATCAACAATATTATCATCATGATCAACTTAGATCTAGCATAATTGACAAACAAGGCACATACAGTAAAAACCATGAAGATTTCACAAAGAAGTGCAATTAAGTGAAATAAGTGCAAGATCATACTTGAAACATGTTTGATGTTGACAATTTAGCAAGATCCTTGTAGACAATTGATGAATTAGATGAAAGAAATCAGGTTTTTAAGTGTGTAAGTCGAAGGTAAGAAAATTAGATGAGTGTGAAAGAGTGATTTAAATAAACCCCCAAAACACATTCAAAACATGGCCTGGAACATCGTTCCATATGTTAAACATCGTTCCAGTTTACCAGAAAATAAGAACGTAGTTCAATAATTCCATAACGTCGTTCTAACTAAAACAAGAACGTCGTTCATAATTAAGAACGTCGTTCCTGAAAATGCCTGTGGACGTTACTTAACGTTAGTTGACGTTAGTTGACGTTACTTGACATTAGTTGACGTTAGTGGACGTTACTTGACGTTAGTTGATGTTAGTGGACGTTACTTGATGTTAGTTGACGTTATTTGATGTTACTTGATGTTACTTGACGTTACTTGACGTTAGTGGACGTTAGTTGACGTTAGTTGGCGTTAGTGGACGTTAATTGATGTTAGTTGACGTTAGTTGACGTTAGTGGACGTTACTTGACGTTATTAGATGTTAGTTGACATTACTTGACGTTAGTTAACATAAATTGATGTTACTTGACGTTACTTGACGTTAGTTGACGTTACTTGACGTTCGTTGATGTTACTTGACGTTACTTGACGTTAGGTTACGTAAATTGATGTTACTTGACGTTACTTGACGTTAATTGACATTTACTTGACGTTACTTGACGTTAGGTGACGATACTTAACGTTACTCTGACGTTAGTTGACGTTACTTGACGTTACTGGACGTTACTTGACGTTACTTGACGTTATTGGACGTTAGTTGACATTAGTCGAAGTTAGTTGACGTTACTTGACGTTAGTTGAAGTTAGTTGACGTTACTTGATGTTAGTTGACGTTACTGAACGTTACTTAACGTTACTAGATGTTAGTTGATGTTACTTGACGTTACTGGACGTTAGTCGACGTTAGTGGACGTTAGTCGACGTTAGTGGAAGTTACTTGATGTTAGTGGACGTTACTTGATGTTAGTTGATGTTACTTGATATTAATTGATGTTACTATCGTTAGTGGACGTTACTTGACGTTAGTTGACGTTACTTAATGAGAGTTGACGTTAGTTGACGTTAGTGGACGTTAATTGATGTTACTTGACGTTACTTGATGTTAGTTGACGTTACTAGACGTTAGTTGACTTTACTTGACATAACTTGACGTTACTTAACGTTACTTGACGTTACTTAATGTTAGTTGACGTTAATTGATATTAGTAGAGGTTAGTTGACGTTAGTGGACGTTACTTGACATTAGTTGACGTTATTTGACGTTACTTGACGTTGATTGACGTTACTTGACTTTACTTGACGTTAGTGGATGTTAGTAGACGTTAGTTGACGTTACTTGACGTTAGTGAGGTGACGTCACTTGACGTTACTTGACGTTAGTGGACGTTACTTGACGTTAGTTGACGTTAGTGGATGTTACTTTACGTTACCTGACGTTACTTGATGTTACTTGACGTTACATGACGTTAGTGGACGTTAGTAGACGTTAGTTGACGTTAGTTGACGTTAATTGACGTTAGTTGATGTTAGTTAACGTTAGTGGACGTTACTTGACGTTACTTGACGTTACTTGACATTAGTAGACGTTAGTTGACGTTTGTTGACGTTACTTGACGTAAGGTTATGTTAATTGACGTTAGTTGACGTTACTTGACGTTAAGTGACGTTTACCTGACGTTACTTGACGTTAGTGGACATTAGTCAAAGTTAGTTGACGTTACTTGACGTTACTTGACGTTAGTTGAAGTTAGTTGACGTTACTTGACATTAGTTGACGTTACTGGACGTTACTATACGTTACCTGATGTTAGTTGACGTTACTTGACGTTACTGGACGTTAGTCGACGTTAGTGGACGTTAGTTGATGTTAGTTGACGTTAGTGGACGTTACTTGATGTTAATGGACTTTACTTGATGTTAGTTGACGTTACTTGACGTTAGTTGACGTTACTATCGTTAGTGGACGTTACTTGACGTTAGTTGACGTTACTTAACGATAATTGACGTTAGTTGACGTTAGTGGACGTTAGTTGACGTTAATTGATGTTATTTGATGTTACTTGATGTTAGTTGATGTTACTCGATGTTAGTTGATGTTACTTGACATAACTTGACGTTACTTAACGTTAGATGACGTTACTTGACGTTAGTTGATGTTAGTTGATATTAGTGGAGATTAGTTGACGTTAGTTGACGTTAGTGGACGTTAGTTGACGTTACTTGACATTAGTTGACGTTACTTGACGTTACCTTGACGTTGGTTGATGTTAGTTGACGTTAGTAGACGTTAGTAGACGTTAGTGGATGTTAGTGGACGTTACTTGACGTTACTGGACGTTAGTAGACGTTAGTTGACGTTACTTAACGTTCGTTGATGTTACTTGACATTAATTGACGTTAGGGGACGTTACTTGACGTTAGTGGACGGTACTTGACGTTAGTTGACGTTACTTGACGTTAGTTGACGTTAGTGGACGCTACTTGACGTTAGTTAACGTTAGTGGACGTTACTTGACGTTAGTTGACGTTAGTGGACGTTACTTGAAGTTAGTGGACGTTACATGACGTTAGTGGACGTTACATAACATAACTTGACGTTACTTGATGTTGGTTGACGTTACTTGACATAACTTTACATTAGTTGACGTTAGTTGACGTTAGTGGACGTTAGTGGACGTTAGTGGACGTTACTTGACGTTAGTTGACATTACTTGACGTTATTGACGTTAGTGGACGTTATTTGACGTTAGTTGACTTTAGTTGACTTTAGTTGAAGTTAGTTTACGTTAGTGGACGTTACCGTTACTTGACGTTAGTTGACGTTAGTGGACGTGAGTTGACGTTAGTGGACGTTACTTGACGTTAGTTGACGTTAGTTGACGTTACTTGACGTTAGTTGACGTTAGTGGACGTTAGTGGACGTTAGTTGACGTTACTTGATGTTAGTTGACGTTACTTGACGTTAGTTGACGTAAGTTGACGTTACTTGACGTTAGTTGACGTTAGTTGACATTAGGTGACGTTAGTTGACGTTAGTTGACGTTACTTGATGCTACTGGACGTTAGTTAACGTTACTTGATGTTACTTGACGTTGCTTCACGTTACTTGACGTTAGTTGACGTTAGTGGACGTTAGTCGACGTTCCTTGACGTTACTGACGTTATTCGATGTTAGTAGACGTTAGTTAACGTTTCTTAACGTTCGTTGACGTTACTTGACATTAGTTGACGTTAGTGGACGTTACTTGACGTTAGTTGACGTTAGTTGACGTTAGTTGACGTTAGTGGACCCTACTTGATGTTAGTTGACGTTAGTGGACGTTACTTGACGTTAGTGGATGTTACTTGACGTTAGTGGACGTTACTTAACATAACTTGACGTTACTTGATGTTAGTTGACGTTACTTGACATAACTTGACATTAATTGACGTTAGTTGATGTTAGTGGACGTTACTTGACGTTACTTGACGTTAGTTGATGTTAGTGGACGTTATTTGATGTTAGTTGACTTTAGTTGACGTTAGTGGACGTTACCGTTACTTGACGTTACTTTACGTTAGTTGACGTGAGTTGACGTTAGTGGACGTTACTTGACGTTACTTGACATTAGTTGACGTTACTTGACGTTAGTTGACGTTAGTGGACGTTAGTGGACGTTACTTGACGTTAGTTAACGTTACTTGACGTTAGTTGACTTAAGTTGACGTTACTTAACGTTACTTGACGTTAGTTGACATTAGGTGACGTTAATTGACGTTAGTTGACATTACTTTATGCTAGTGGACGTTAGTTGACGTTACTTGACGTTAGTTGACGTTAGTTGACGTTAGTTGATGTTAGTGGACGTTAGTGGACGTTAGTGAACGTTACTTAACATAACTTGACATTACTTCATGTTAGTTGACGTTACTTGACATAACTTGACATTAGTTGACATTAGTTGACGTTAGATGACGTTAGTGGATCTTACTTGACGTTAGTTGAAGTTACTTGACGTTACTTGACATTAGTTGACATTACCTGACGTTAGTTGACGTTAGTGGACGTTAGTTGACGTTAGTTGACGTTATTTGACGTTAATTGACTTTAGTGGACGTTAGTTGACGTTAGTGGACGTTACCGTTACTTGACGTTAGTGGACGTGAGTTGACGTTAGTGGACGTTACTTGACGTTACTTGACGTTAGTTGACGTTACTTGACGTTAGTTGACGTTAGTTGGCGTTAGTGGATGTTACTTGACGTTACTTGATGTTAGTTGACGTTACTTGACGTTACTCGACGTTAGTGGACGTTAATCGACTTTAGTGAACGTTAGTCGACGTTAGTGGATGTTACTTGACGTTAGTAGATGTTACTTGATGTTAGTGGACGTTACTTGATGTTAGTTGACGTTACTTGATGTTACTGGATGTTAGTAGACGTTAGTCGACGTTACTGGACGTTAGTCGACGTTAGTGGACGTTAGTTGACGTTAGTGGATGTTACTTGATGTTAGTGGACGTTACTTGATGTTAGTTGACATTAGTGGACGTTAGTGGACGTTACTATCGTTAGTGGACGTTACTTGACGTTAGTTGACGCTACTTAACGATAGTTGACGTTAGTGGAGGTTAGTGGACGTTAATTGATGTTACTTGACGTTACTTGATGTTAGTTGGCGTTACTTGACGTTAGTTGATCTTACTTGGCATAACTTGACGTTACTTAACGTTAGTTGACTTTACTTGACGTTAGTTGACGTTAGTTGATATTAGTGGAGGTTAATTGACGATAGTTGACGTTAGTTTACATTACTTGATATTAGTTGACGTTACTTGACGTTAGTTGACGTTACTTGACGCTACTTGACGTTAGTTGAAGTTAGTGGACGTTAGTGGACGTTACTTGACGTTAGTTGACGTTAGTGGACATATTACTTGACGTTAGTTGACGTTAGTTGACGTTAGTGGACGTTACTTGACGTTAGTGAGGTGACGTTACTGGACGCTAGTTGACGTTAGTGGACGTTACTTGACGTTAGTTGACGTTAGTGGACGTTAGTAGACGTTAGTTGACGTTAGTTGACGTTAGTGGACGTTAGTGGACGTTAATTGACGTTATTTGACGTTAGTTGACGTTAGTGGACGTTACTTGACGTTAGGTTACGTTAACTGGCGTTAGTTGACGTTACTTGACTTTAATTGACGTTTACTTGACGTTACTTGACGTTAGTTGACGATACTTAACGTTACTTGACGTTAGTTGACGTTACTTGACGTTACTGGACGTTATTTGACGTTACTTGACGTTAGTGGACGTTAGTTGACGTTAGTCGAAGTTAGTTGACGTTACTTAAAGTTACTTGACGTTAGTTGAAGTTAGTTGATGTTAGTTGACGTTACTGGACGTTCCTTGACGTTACTTGATGTTACTTGACGTTACTGGACGTTAGTGGACGTTAGTCGACGTTAGTGGACGTTAGTCGACGTTAGTGGAGGTAAGTCGACGTTAGTGGACGTTACTTGATGTTAGTGGACGTTACTTGACGTTAATTGATGTTACTTGACGTTACTTGATGTTAGTTGACGTTAGTGGACATTAGTTGACGTTACTTGACATAACTTGTCGTTACTTAACGTTAGTTGACGATAGTTGACATTAGTTGATATTAGTGGAGGTTAGTTGACCAGAGTAGACGTTAGTTGACGTTAGTTTACGTTACTTGACATTAGTTGACGTTACTTGATGTTACTAGACGTTGGTTGACGTTACTTGACGTTACTTGACGTTAGTAGACGTTAGTTGACGTTAGTGGATGTTACTTGACGTTACTGGACGTTAGTCGACGTTAATAGATGTTACTTAACGTTTGTTGACGTTACTTGACATTAGTTGACGTTAGTGGACGTTACTTGACGTTAGTGGACGGTACTTGACGTTACTTGATGTTAGTTGACGTTACTTGACGTTAGTGGACGTAAATCGACTTTTGTGGACGTTAGTCGACGTTAGTGGACGTTAGTTGATGTTAGTGGATGTTACTTGACGTTAGTTGACGCTACTTAACGATAGTTGATGTTAGTGGAGGTTAGTGGACTTTAATTGATGTTACTTGACGTTACTTGATGTTACTTAGCGTTACTTGACGTTAGTTGACCTTACTTGACATAACTTGACGTTACTTAACGTTAGTTGACTTTACTCGACGTTAGTTGATATTAGTGGAGGTTAATTGACGATAGTTGACGTTAGTTTACGTTACTTGATATTAGTTGACGTTACTTGACGTTAGTTGACGTTACTTGACGCTACTTGACGTTAGTTGAAGTTAGTGGACGTTAGTTAACGTTACTTGACGTTAGTTGACGTTAGTGGACATATTACTTGACGTTAGTTGACGTTAGTGGACGTTACTTGACGTTAGTTAGGTGACATTACTGTACGCTAGTTGATGTTAGTGGATGTTACTTGACGTAAGTTGACGTTAGTGGATGTTACTTGACGTTAGTTGATGTTACTTGACGTTACTTGATGTTACTTGACGTTAGTTGACGTTAGTGGACGTTAGTAGACGTTAGTTGGCGTTAGTGGAAGTTAATTGACGTTATTTGACGTTAGTTGACGTTAGCGGACATTACTTGACGTTAGGTTACGTTAACTGGCGTTAGTTGACGTTAATTGACGTTTACTTGACGTTAGTTGACGATACTTAACGTTACTTGACGTTAGTTGACGTTACTTGACGTTACTTGAGGTTAGTGGACGTTAGTCGAAGTTAGTTGACGTTACTTGACGTTACTTGACATTAGTTGAAGTTAGTTGATGTTAGTTGACGTTATTGGATGTTCCTTGACGTTACTTGATGTTACTTGACGTTACTGGACGTTAGTGGACGTTAGTCGACGTTAGTGGACGTTAGTCGATGTTAGTGGAGGTAAGTCGACGTTAGTGGACGTTACTTGATGTTAGTGGACGTTACTTGATGTTAATTGATGTTACTTGACATTACTTGATGTTAGTTGATGTTAGTTGACGTTAGTGGACGTTAGTTGACGTTACTTGACATAACTTGTCGTTACTTAACGTTAGTTGACGTTAGTTGACATTAGTTGATATTAGTGGAGGTTAGTTGACTATAGTAGACGTTAGTCGACGTTAGTTTACGTTACTTGACATTAGTTGACGTTACTTGACGTTACTAGACGTTGGTTGACGTTACTTGACGTTACTTGACGTTAGTAGACGTTAGTTGACGTTAGTGGACGTTACTTGACATTACTAGACGTTAGTCGACGTTAATAGACGTTACTTAACTTTCGTTGATGTTACTTGACATTAGTTGACGTTAGTGGACGTTACTTGACGTTAGTGGACGGTACTTGACGTTACTTGACATTAGTTGACGTTACTTGACGTTAGTTGACGTTAGTGGACGTTACTTGACGTTAGTTAACGTTACTTGACGTTAGTTGACTTAAGTTGACGTTACTTGATGTTACTTGACGTTAGTTGACGTTAGGTGACGTTAATTGACGTTAGTTGACGTTAGTTTATGCTAGTGGACGTTAGTTGACGTTACTTGACGTTAGTGGACGTTAGTGAACGTTACTTAACATAACTTGACGTTACTTCATGTTAGTTGACGTTACTTGACATAACTTGACATTAGTTGACATTAGTTGACGTTAGATGACGTTAGTGGATCTTACTTGACGTTAGTTGACGTTACTTGACGTTACTTGACATTAGTTGACATTACTTGACGTTAGTTGACGTTAGTGGACGTTAGTTGACGTTATTTGACGTTAATTGACTTTAGTGGACGTTAGTTGACGTTAGTGGACGTTACCGTTACTTGACGTTAGTGGACGTGAGTTGACGTTAGTGGACGTTACTTGACGTTACTTGACGTTAGTTGACGTTACTTGACGTTAGTTGACGTTAGTTGGCGTAAGTGGATGTTACTTGACGTTACTTGATGTTAGTTGACGTTACTTGACGTTACTCGACGTTAGTGGAAGTTAATCGACTTTAGTGGACGTTATTCGACGTTAGTGGATGTTAGTTGACGTTAGTGGATGTTACTTGATGTTAGTGGACGTTACTTGATGTTAGTTGACGTTACTTGACGTTACTGGATGTTAGTGGACGTTAGTCGACGTTACTGGACGTTAGTGGACGTTAGTTGACGTTAGTGGATGTTACTTGATGTTAGTGGACGTTACTTGATGTTAGTTGACATTAGTGGACGTTAGTGGACGTTACTATCGTTAGTGGACGTTACTTGACGTTAGTTGATGCTACTTAACGATAGTTGACGTTAGTGGAGGTTAGTGGACGTTAATTGATGTTACTTGACGTTACTTGATGTAAGTTGGCGTTACTTGACGTTAGTTGACCTTACTTGACATAACTTGACGTTACTTAACGTTAGTTGACTTTACTTGACGTTAGTTGACGTTAGTTGATATTAGTGGAGGTTAATGGACGATAGTTGACGTTAGTTGACGTTAGTTTACGTAACTTGATATTAGTTGACGTTACTTGACGTTAGTTGACGTTACTTGATGCTACTTGACGTTAGTTGAAGTTAGTGGACGTTAGTTGACGTTACTTGACGTTAGTTGTCGTTAGTGGACATATTACTTGATGTTAGTGGACGTTACTTGACGTTAGTTAGGTGACGTTACTGGACGCTAGTTGACGTTAGTGGACGTTACTTGACGTTAGTTGACGTTAGTGGACATTACTTGACGTTAGTTGATGTTACTTGACGTTACTTGATGTTACTTGACGTTAGTTGATGTTAGTGGACGTTAGTAGACGTTAGTAGACGTTAGTTGACATTAGTGGACGTTAGTGGACGTTAATTGACGTTATTTGACGTTAGTTGACGTTAGTGGACGTTACTTGACGTTAGGTTACGTTAACTGGCGTTAGTTGACGTTACTTAACGTTAATTGACGTTACTTGACGTTAGTTGACGATACTTAATGTTACTTGACGTTAGTTGACGTTACTTGACGTTACTGGACGTTATTTGACGTTACTTGACGTTAGTGGACGTTAGTTGACGTTAGTCGAAGTTAGTTGACGTTACTTAAAGTTACTTGACGTTAGTTGAAGTTAGTTGATGTTAGTTGACGTTACTGGACGTTCCTTGACGTTACTTGATGTTACTTGACGTTACTGGACGCTAGTGGACGTTAGTGGACGTTAGTCGACGTTAGTGGAGGTAAGTCGACGTTAGTGGACGTTACTTGATGTTAGTGGACGTTACTTGACATTAATTGATGTTACTTGACGTTACTTGATGTTAGTTGATGTTAGTTGATGTTAGTTGACGTTAGTTGACGTTAGTGGACGTTACTTGACATAACTTGTCGTTACTTAACGTTAGTTGACGTTAGTTGACATTAGTTGATATTAGTGGAGGTTAGTTGACCAGAGTAGACGTTAATTTACGTTACTTGACATTAGTTGACGTTACTTGATGTTACTAGACGTTGGTTGACGTTACTTGACGTAACTTGACGTTACTTGACGTTAGTAGACGTTAGTTGACGTTAGTGGACGTTACTTGACGTTACTGGACGTTAGTCGACGTTAATAGATGTTACTTAACGTTCGTTGACGTTACTTGACTTTAGTTGACGTTAGTGGACGTTACTTGACGTTAGTGGACGGTACTTGACGTTACTTGATGTTAGTTGACGTTACTTGACGTTAGTGGACGTAAATCGACTTTTGTGGACGTTAGTCGACGTTAGTGGACGTTAGTTGATGTTAGTGGATGTTACTTGACGTTAGTTGACGCTACTTAACGATAGTTGACGTTAGTGGAGGTTAGTGGACGTTAATTGATGTTACTTGACGTTACTTGATGTTAGTTGGCGTTACTTGACGTTAGTTGACCTTACTTGACATAACTTGACGTTACTTAACGTTAGTTGACTTTACTCGACGTTAGTTGACGTTAGTTGATATTAGTGGAGGTTAATTGACGATAGTTGACGTTAGTTTACGTTACTTGATATTAGTTGACGTTACTTGACGTTAGTTGACGTTACTTGACGCTACTTGACGTTAGTTGAAGTTAGTGGACGTTAGTTAACGTTACTTGACGTTAGTTGACGTTAGTGGACATATTACTTGACGTTAGTTGACGTTAGTGGACGTTACTTGACGTTAGTTAGGTGACGTTACTGTACGCTAGTTGACGTTAGTGGATGTTACTTGACGTTAGTTGACGTTAGTGGATGTTACTTGACGTTAGTTGATGTTACTTGACGTTACTTGATGTTACTTGACGTTAGTTGACGTTAGTGGACGTTAGTAGACCTTAGTTGACGTTAGTGGACGTTAATTGACGTTATTTGACGTTAGTTGACGTTAGTGGACATTACTTGACGTTAGGTTACGTTAACTGGCGTTAGTTGACGTTAATTGACGTTTACTTGACGTTACATGACGTTAGTTGACGATACTTAACGTTACTTGACGTTAGTTGACGTTACTTGACGTTACTGGACGTTACTTGACGTTACTTGACGTTAGTGGATGTTAGTCGAAGTTAGTTGACGTTACTTGACGTTACTTGACGTTAGTTGAAGTTAGTTGATGTTAGTTGACGTTATTGGACGTTCCTTGACGTTACTTGATGTTACTTGACGTTACTGGACGTTAGTGGACGTTAGTCGACGTTAGTGGACGTTAGTCGATGTTAGTGGAGGTAAGTCGACGTTAGTGGACGTTACTTGATGTTAGTGGACGTTACTTGATGTTAATTGATGTTACTTGACGTTACTTGATGTTAGTTGACGTTAGTTGACGTTAGTGGACGTTAGTGGACGTTAGTTGACGTTACTTGACATAACTTGTCGGTACTTAACGTTAGTTGACATTAGTTGATATTAGTGGAGGTTAGTTGACTATAGTAGACGTTAGTTGACGTTAGTTTACGTTACTTGACATTAGTTGACGTTACTTGACGTTACTAGACGTTGGTTGACGTTACTTGACGTTACTTGACGTTACTTGACGTTACTAGACGTTGGTTGACGTTACTTGACGTTACTTGACGTTACTTGACCTTAGTTGACGTTACTTGACGTTACTAGACGTTAGTCGACGTTAAGAGACGTTACCTAACGTTCGTTGACGTTACTTGACATTAGTTGACGTTAGTGGACGTTACTTGACGTTAGTGGACGGTACTTGACGTTAGTTGACGTTACTTGACGTTAGTGGATGATACTTGACGTTAGTTAACGTTAGTGGACGTTACTTGACGTTACTTGACGTTAGTGGACGCTAGTTGACGTTAGTTGACGTTAGTGGACGTTAGTGAACGTTACTTAACATAACTTGACGTTACTTGATGTTAGTTGACGTTAGTTGACGTTCGTTGACGTTTGTGGATGTTACTTGACGTTAGTTGACGTTAGTGGATGTTACTTGACGTTACTTGACGTTAGTTGACATTACTTGACGTTAGTTGATGTTAGTGGACGTTAGTGGACGTTATTTGACGTTAGTTGACTTTAGTTGACGTTAGTTGACGTTAGTGGATGTTACCGTTACTTGACGTTAGTGGACGTGAGTTGACGTTAGTGGACGTGAGTTGACGTTAGTGGACGTTAGTTGACGTTACTTGACGTTAGTTGACGTTACTTGACATTAGTTGACGTTAGTTGGCGTTAGTGGACGTTACTTGACGTTACTTGATGTTAGTTGACGTTACTTGACGTTACTTGACGTTAGTGGACGTTAGTGGACGTTAGTTAACGTTAGTGGATGTTACTTGATGTTAGTGGACGTTACTTGATGTTAGTTGACGTTTCTTGACGTTAGTTGACGTTACTATCGTTAGTGGACGTTACTTGACGTTAGTTGACGCTACTTAATGATAGTTGACGTTAGGTGACGTTAGTGGACGTTAATTGATGTTACTTGACGTTACTTGATGTTAGTTGGCGTTACTTGACGTTAGTTGTCATTACTTGACATAACTTGACGTTACTTAACGTTAGTTGACGTTACTTGACGTTCGTTGACGTTACTTGACGTTAGGTTACGTTAACTGACGTTAGTTGACGTTACTTGACGTTTACTTGACGTTACTTGACGTTAGTTGACATCACTTGACGTTACTGGACGTTACTTGACGTAAGTGGACGTTAGTTGACGTTAGTTGACATTAGTTGATATTAGTGGAGGTTAGTTGACCAGAGTAGACGTTAATTTACGTTACTTGACATTAGTTGACGTTACTTGATGTTACTAGACGTTGGTTGACGTTACTTGACGTAACTTGACGTTACTTGACGTTAGTAGACGTTAGTTGACGTTAGTGGACGTTACTTGACGTTACTGGACGTTAGTCGACGTTAATAGATGTTACTTAACGTTCGTTGACGTTACTTGACTTTAGTTGACGTTAGTGGACGTTACTTGACGTTAGTGGACGGTACTTGACGTTACTTGATGTTAGTTGACGTTACTTGACGTTAGTGGACGTAAATCGACTTTTGTGGACGTTAGTCGACGTTAGTGGACGTTAGTTGATGTTAGTGGATGTTACTTGACGTTAGTTGACGCTACTTAACGATAGTTGACGTTAGTGGAGGTTAGTGGACGTTAATTGATGTTACTTGATGTTACTTGATGTTAGTTGGCGTTACTTGACGTTAGTTGACCTTACTTGACATAACTTGACGTTACTTAACGTTAGTTGACTTTACTCGACGTTAGTTGACGTTAGTTGATATTAGTGGAGGTTAATTGACGATAGTTGACGTTAGTTTACGTTACTTGATATTAGTTGACGTTACTTGACGTTAGTTGACGTTACTTGACGCTACTTGACGTTAGTTGAAGTTAGTGGACGTTAGTTAACGTTACTTGACGTTAGTTGACGTTAGTGGACATATTACTTGACGTTAGTTGACGTTAGTGGACGTTACTTGACGTTAGTTAGGTGACGTTACTGTACGCTAGTTGACGTTAGTGGATGTTACTTGACGTTAGTTGACGTTAGTGGATGTTACTTGACGTTAGTTGATGTTACTTGACGTTACTTGATGTTACTTGACGTTAGTTGACGTTAGTGGACGTTAGTAGACCTTAGTTGACGTTAGTGGACGTTAATTGACGTTATTTGACGTTAGTTGACGTTAGTGGACATTACTTGACGTTAGGTTACGTTAACTGGCGTTAGTTGACGTTAATTGACGTTTACTTGACGTTACATGACGTTAGTTGACGATACTTAACGTTACTTGACGTTAGTTGACGTTACTTGACGTTACTGGACGTTACTTGACGTTACTTGACGTTAGTGGATGTTAGTCGAAGTTAGTTGACGTTACTTGACGTTACTTGACGTTAGTTGAAGTTAGTTGATGTTAGTTGACGTTATTGGACGTTCCTTGACGTTACTTGATGTTACTTGACGTTACTGGACGTTAGTGGACGTTAGTCGACGTTAGTGGACGTTAGTCGATGTTAGTGGAGGTAAGTCGACGTTAGTGGACGTTACTTGATGTTAGTGGACGTTACTTGATGTTAATTGATGTTACTTGACGTTACTTGATGTTAGTTGACGTTAGTTGACGTTAGTGGACGTTAGTTGACGTTACTTGACATAACTTGTCGGTACTTAACGTTAGTTGACATTAGTTGATATTAGTGGAGGTTAGTTGACTATAGTAGACGTTAGTTGACGTTAGTTTACGTTACTTGACATTAGTTGACGTTACTTGACGTTACTAGACGTTGGTTGACGTTACTTGACGTTACTTGACGTTACTTGACGTTACTAGACGTTGGTTGACGTTACTTGACGTTACTTGACGTTACTTGACCTTAGTTGACGTTACTTGACGTTACTAGACGTTAGTCGACGTTAAGAGACGTTACCTAACGTTCGTTGACGTTACTTGACATTAGTTGACGTTAGTGGACGTTACTTGACGTTAGTGGACGGTACTTGACGTTAGTTGACGTTACTTGACGTTAGTGGATGATACTTGACGTTAGTTAACGTTAGTGGACGTTACTTGACGTTAGTTGACGTTAGTGGACGCTAGTTGACGTTAGTTGACGTTAGTGGACGTTAGTGAACGTTACTTAACATAACTTGACGTTACTTGATGTTAGTTGACGTTAGTTGACGTTCGTTGACGTTTGTGGATGTTACTTGACGTTAGTTGACGTTAGTGGATGTTACTTGACGTTACTTGACGTTAGTTGACATTACTTGACGTTAGTTGATGTTAGTGGACGTTAGTGGACGTTATTTGACGTTAGTTGACTTTAGTTGACGTTAGTTGACGTTAGTGGATGTTACCGTTACTTGACGTTAGTGGACGTGAGTTGACGTTAGTGGACGTGAGTTGACGTTAGTGGACGTTACTTGACGTTACTTGACGTTAGTTGACGTTACTTGACATTAGTTGACGTTAGTTGGCGTTAGTGGACGTTACTTGACGTTACTTGATGTTAGTTGACGTTACTTGACGTTACTTGACGTTAGTGGACGTTAGTGGACGTTAGTTAACGTTAGTGGATGTTACTTGATGTTAGTGGACGTTACTTGATGTTAGTTGACGTTTCTTGACGTTAGTTGACGTTACTATCGTTAGTGGACGTTACTTGACGTTAGTTGACGCTACTTAATGATAGTTGACGTTAGGTGACGTTAGTGGACGTTAATTGATGTTACTTGACGTTACTTGATGTTAGTTGGCGTTACTTGACGTTAGTTGTCATTACTTGACATAACTTGACGTTACTTAACGTTAGTTGACGTTACTTGACGTTCGTTGACGTTACTTGACGTTAGGTTACGTTAACTGACGTTAGTTGACGTTACTTGACGTTTACTTGACGTTACTTGACGTTAGTTGACATCACTTGACCTTACTGGACGTTACTTGACGTAAGTGGACGTTAGTTGACGTTAGTCGATGTTAGGTGACGTTACTTGACGTTAGTTGAAGTTAGTGGACGTTAGTCGGCGTTAGTGGACGTTAGTTGACGTTAGTGGACGTTACTTGATGTTAGTGGACGTTACTTGATGTTAGTTGACGTTACTTGACGTTAGTTGACGTTACTATCGTTAGTGGACGTTACTTGACGTTAGTTGACGCTACTTAACAATAGTTGACGTTAGTGGACGTTAGTTGACGTGAATTGATGTCACTTGACGTTACTTGATGTTACTTGATGTTACTTGACGTTAGTGGAGGTTAGTTGACAATAGTTGACGTTAGTTGACGTTAGTTTACGTTACTTGACGTTAGTTGACGTTACTTGACGTTAGTGCACGTTACTTGACGTTACTTGACGTAACTTGACGTTAGTTGACGTTAGTGGACGTTAGTGGACGTTAGTGGAAGTTAGTTGACGTTACTTGACGTTAGTTGACGTTAGTGGACATATTACTTGACGTTACTTGACGTTAGTAAGGTGACGTTACTTGACGTTACTTGACGTTAGTTGACGTCACTTGACGTAAGTTAGGTGACGTTACTTGACGTTACTTGACGTTAGTTGACGTTATTGGACATTACTTGACGTTATTGGACGTTACTTGACGTTACTTGACGTTAGTGGACGTTAGTAGACGTTAGTTGACGTGACTTGACGTTAGTAGACGTTAGTTGACGTGACTTGACGTTAGTTACCGTTAGTTGACGTTACTTGACGTTAG
This sequence comes from Rutidosis leptorrhynchoides, assembly GCF_046630445.1. Lineage (NCBI taxonomy): Eukaryota > Viridiplantae > Streptophyta > Magnoliopsida > Asterales > Asteraceae > Rutidosis > Rutidosis leptorrhynchoides. Next base: position 689,869,674 of record NC_092334.1, read on the forward strand.
TTGATGTTACTTGACGTTCGTTGACGTTACTTGACGTTACTTGACGTTAGGTTACATTAACTGACGTTAGTCGGCGTTACTTGACGTTAATTGACGTTTACTTGACGTTAGTTGACGTTACTTGACGTTACTGGACGTTAGTTGACATTAGTCGAAGTTAGTTGACGTTACTTGATGTTACTTGATGTTTTCTTGACGTTAGTTGAAGTTAGTTGACGTTAGTGGACGTTACTTGACGTTAGTTGACGTTACTTGACGTTACTGGACGTTAGTGGACGGTAGTTGACGTTAGTGGACGTTACTTGATGTTAGTGGACGTTATTTGATGTTAGTTGACGTTACTTGACGTTAGTTGACGATACTATCGTTAGTGGACGTTACTTGGCGTTAGTTGACGCTGCTTTACGATAGTGGACGTTAGTGGACGTTAGTTGACGTTAGTTGACGTTAATTGATGTTACTTGACGTTACTTGATGTTAGTTGACGTTACTTGACGTTACTGGACGTTACTTGACGTTACTTGACGTTAGTGGACGATACTTGACGTTAGTTGACGTTACTTGACGTTAGTTGACGTTAATGGACGCTACTTGACGTTAGTTAACGTTAGTGGACGTTAGTGGACGTTAGTTGACGTTAGTGGACGTAACTTGACGTTAGTTGACGTTAGTGAACGTTACTTAACATAACTTGACGTTACTTGATGTTAGTTGACGTTACTTGACATAAGTTGACATTAGTTGACGTTAGTGGACGTTACTTGACGTTAGTTGACGTTACTTGACGTTAGTTGACGTTAGTGGACGTTACTTGACGTTAGTTGACGTTAGTGGACGTTACTTGACGTTACTTAACGTTAGTTGACATTACTTGACGTTAGTTGACGTTATTTGACGTTAGTTTACTTTAGTTGACGTTAGTGGACGTTAGTGGACATTACTGTTACTTGACGTTAGTGGACGTGAGTTGACGTTAGTGGACGTTACTTGACGTTACTTGACGTTACTTGATGTTAGTTGACGTTAGTTGACGTAAGTTGACGTTAGTGGACGTTACTTGACGTTACTTGATGTTAGTTGACGTTACTTGACGTTACTGGACGTTAGTGGACGTTAGTCGATGTTAGTGGACGTTAGTTGATGTTAGTGGACGCTACTTAATGTTAGTGGACGATACTTGATGTTACTTGACGTTTGTTGACGTTAGTATCGTTAGTGGACATTACTCGACGTTAGTTGACGCTACTTAACGATAGTTGACATTAGTCGACGTTCGTGGACGCTAGTTGACGTTAATTGATGTTACTTGACGTTACTTGATGTTAGTTGACGTTATTTGACGGTAGTTGACGTTAGTTGACATAACTTGACGTTACTTGACGTTACTTGACGTTACTTGATGTTAGTTGATATTAGTGGCGATTAGCTGACGTTAGTTGACGTTAGTGGACGTTACTTGACGTTACTTGACGTTACTTGACATTAGTTGACGTTACTTGACGTTGGTTGACGTTACTTGACGTTAGTGGACGTTAGTAGACGTTAGTTGACGTTAGTGGACGTTAGTGGACGTTACTTGAAGTTACTGGACGTTAGTAGACGTTAGTTGACGGTACTTAACGTTTGTTGACGTTACTTGACATTAGTTGATGTTAGGGGACGTTACTTGACGTTAGTGGACGGTACTTGACGTTAGTTGACGTTACTTGACGTTAGTTGACTTTAGTGGACGGTACTTGATGTTAGTTAACGTTAGTGGACGTTACTTGACGTTAGTTGACGTTAGTGGACGTTACTTGACGTTAGTGGACGTTACTTGACGTTAGTGGACGTTACTTAACATAACTTAACATAACTTGACGTTACTTGACGTTACTTGATGTTGGTTGACGTTACTTGACATAACTTTACATTAGTTGACGTTAGTTGACGTTAGTGGACGTTACTTGACATTACTTGACGTTAGTTGACGTTAGTGGACGTTACTTAACGTTAGTTGACATTACTTGACGTTATTGACGTTAGTGGACGTTATTTGAGGTTAGTTGACTTTAGTTGACGTTAGTTTACGTTAGTGGACGTTACCGTTACTTGACGTTACTTGACGTTAGTGGACGTGAGTTGATGTTAGTGGACATTACTTGACGTAACTTGACGTTAGTTGACGTTACTTGACGTTAGTTGACGTTAGTGGACGTTAGTTGAAGTAAGTTGACGTTACTTGACGTTACTTGACGTTAGTTGACGTTAGTTGACATTAGGTGATGTTAGTTGACGTTACTTGATGCTAGTGGACGTTAGTTGACGTTACTTGATGTTACTTGACGTTTCTTCACGTTACTTGACGTTAGTTGACGTTATTGGACGTTAGTCGACGTTACTTGACGTTACTGACGTTAGTCGACGTTAGTAGACGTTAGTTGACGTTACTTAACGTTCTTTGACGTTACTTGACATTAGTTGACGTTAGTGGACGTTACTTCACGTTAGTTGACGTTAGTTGACGTTACTTGACGTTAGTTGACGTTAGTGGACCCTACTTGACGTTAGTTAACGTTAGTGGACGTTACTTGATGTTAGTTGACGTTAGTGGACGTTACTTGACGTTAGTGGACGTTACTTGACGTTAGTGGACGTTACTTGATGTTAGTTGACGTTACTTGACATAACTTGACATTAGTTGACGTTAGTTGACGTTAGTGGACGTTACTTGACGTTACTTGACGTTAGTTGACGTTAGTGGACGTTATTTGATGTTAGTTGACTTTAGTTGACGTTAGTGGACGTTAGTGGATGTTACCGTTACTTGACGTTACTTTACGTTAGTGGACGTGAGTTGACGTTAGTGGACGTTACTTGACGTTACTTGACATTATTTGACGTTACTTGACGTTAGTTCACGTTAGTGGACGTTAGTTGACGTTACTTGACGTTAGTTGACGTTACTTGACATTAGTGGACGTAAGTTGACGTTACTTGACGTTACTCGACGTTAGTTGACGTCAGGTGACGTTACTTGACGTTAGTTGACGTTACTTTATGCTAGTGGACGTTAGTTGACGTTACTTGACGTTAGTAGACGTTAGTGGACGTTAGTTGACGTTAGTGGACGTTAGTGGATGTTAGTGGACGTTACTTCACATAACTTGACGTTACTTCATGTTAATTGACGTTACTTGAAATAACTTGACATCAGTTGACGTTAGTTGACGTTAGTGGACGTTAGTGGACGTTAGTTGACGTTATTAGACGTTACTTGACGTTACTTGACATTACTTGACGTTAGTTGACGTTAGTGGACGTTAGTTGACGTTATTTGACGTTAGTGGACGTTAGTGGACGTTAGTTGACGTTATTTGACGTTACCGTTACTTGACGTTAGTGGACGTGAGTTGACGTTAGTGGACGTTACTTGACGTTACTTGACGTTAGTTGGCGTTAGTGGACGTTACTTGACGTTACTTGATGTTAGTTGACGTTACTTGACGTTACTCGACGTTATTGGACATTAATCAACTTTAGTGGACGTTAGTGGATGTTAGTTGACGTTAGTGGATGTTACTTGATGTTAGTGGCCGTTACTTGATGTTAGTTGATGTTACTTGACGTTACTGGACGTTAGTGGACGTTAGTCGACGTTAGTGGACATTAGTCGACGTTAGTGGAAGTTAGCTGACGTTATTGGATGTTACTTGATGTTAGTTGTAGAGACCCGTCCTAATCTATCCGGACAAAGTCCACATCGATTATAAAAGATTCACAATTGTTGGTTACATCGCGAGGTACTTGACCTCTATATGATACATTTTATAAACATTGAATTCGTTTCTAAAAGACAAACTTTTAATACATTGAAAGTTGACGGCATGCATACCATTTCATAATATATCTAAACTATAAATGACTTGATAATAATCTTGATGAACTCGATGACTCGAATGCAATGTCTTTTGAAATATGTCATGAATGACTCCAAGTAATGTCTCTAAAATGAGCAAATGCACAGCGAAAGATTTATTTCATACCTGAGAATAAACATGCTTTCAAGTGTCAACCAAAAGGTTGGTGAGTTCATTAGTTTAACATAAATAATCATTTTCATCATTTTAATAGACCACAAGATTTTCATTTTCAGTTCTCATAAATAAACGTCCCATGCATAGAGACAAAAATATCATTCATATATATATATATATATATATATATATATATATATATATATATATATATATATATGTATATGTATTTAATTTGTTTATCAAAACAGTAGTTCTATTATACTAAGTTAATATTAGTAAAAATAAATAATGACAATAACATTAATAATATACATATACTAATAATAACCCTATTGGTGATAATAACAATGATATTAATAATAGTACTTGTAACAATATTAATTTTACTGTTTATGGTAGTTATGATATTAATGATTTACCAATAATAATAATAATAACTTTGTTAAAAATGATAATATTAATAAAGATATTGTTAATAATGATACATTTGTTTAATAATAATGATAATAATACTAATAGTTACAAAAGTGATACTAGTACTAATATTAATGAGAAAAAAATGATAACTTGTATTATATTCCGTAATAATAATGATAACCCTAATCATAATAATATTAATACATATATTAGTAGCAATATCTATATTTCATGAATGATACAATTTAACAATAATTAACATATTAATAATACTTATAGCAATAATAATAATAATAATAATAATAATAATAATAATAATAATAATAATAATAATAATAATAATAATAATAATAATAATAATAATAATAGTAACAATAATGATTATGATATTATTAATAATCATGGTAATTATAATACTAACACTAATATTAATTATAATACTTATAATCATAATAATAACATCAATAATCATAATCAATAATAATCATATTAATAGCAATAATAATGATAATAGAAGTAAAATAAAAGTTTGTACCCTTTAAAAAGCTTTGAGTAAAAAGAATTGTTGCAGACGGGACTCGAACCCGTGACCTCTTGCTCACACGCTAACACCCTAACCATCATTCAATCTGCTGTCTTTCTGTTTTAATACGCCCTTCCAAAATATATATCCCGTATTACTATCAGTTTCTATTTCTCTTCTTCTTCATAGAGTTTGATCAACCAATTTATCAACATCACAGTTACTATTAAGTTTTGAAATATAATCACAAACTACTTATGATCTACACTTTGTTCAATAAAAAAATAATAAAAAAATAAAAAAAATTTGTTGCTGACCGTCGCTGCATAAACACAAAAAAAAATAGTTGATTTTGAAATTGATAACGTTTTGGACTATGATTCCAACATGAAATAGTTTGTTAAACATTTATAGAAACTATTGGAATCGTTAATTGGACTTGAAACACAAACACGAATTCGAATTTCTTCAAGAACACATTGGTTGACTTTTGAAGATTAAAGTTTGACCTCAAAATTCTAATTCGATACATGAAATTGAAAGTTCAAAATTTGCAGGTAACTTACATAGACGATTCCTAATACAATAGCATTCTTAGATTTTGAAAATTAATTAAAAATCAAGCTTTTGCAAACTGAAGTACGCGTACAGGGTATATCGAATTCTTTTTTTTTTTAATAAAATTTTGTTTGGTTGAACAAAATTATACCCTTTGTATCTGTGATAATGAATAATTGCGGATAGCAGGTTGAATGTATAATCACAACAGATCAATTGTTAAATAAATAAACTTATGCGAGTCGACTACTGAACACAGACAACATAAATAAATAAATAAAATAAATAAAAAAATAAATAAGAATAAAAAGTCTGAGTTTATTGGCTAACGAATTTTGTTTTGTACTTGATTCAGTTTTGGCATGAATTAGATTCAGAGACAAGTAAAATCGAATATGATTGTGATATATAACAACCAATTGGTACGATTGTTTAGCTTTTTACTTTACTTTAATTAATATTAATAATTAATAATAATTATAAAAATAACCAAAATTTATAGTTTTTGTCATTCTTTTAATAACATTTTTATTTGACATTTTTATTTTGATAATCATAACCCTTTTAATTTTAACTATAACAATAATACTAATAATAATATTAGTAATACTAATATCGATACTAATGAAAATAATAATACTATTACTAATACATCTATATTTACAACTTGTAATAACATTTAATACATTAATATTATAATTTATTAGTTATGTATTATCATATATATACATACTTTGAATATTTAATATTTATATATATGATAATATACCTACAATCAATAATTATGCATCTCATTTTTATATATATATGTATAATTATATATATATATATATATATATATATATATATATATATATATATATATATATATATATATAGATAGATATTTCAACTATTTTATATTTAATTATGTTTTAAATATCAAGTAAATAAATGTCTTAATTATATATATTGAAACAATTAATTCTCTGAGTATAACATTAATTAGTTTATTAACATTGACATAATAACTAAGTCATATAATAGTTTATTAATCTATTTTAATTTATATCATAATTAATTACATGTATAGTTATTTATATATAAACATTTTTATTTACAATTAAAGGTTCGTGAATCGTCGGAAATAGTCAATGGGTAATTGATTCCATGAATATAATTCCAAAGTTTTGGGACTCAACATTATATACTTTGCTTATCGTGTCGAATTCATATAAAGATTAAGTTTAAATTTGGTCAGAAATTTTCGGGTCGTCACAGTACCTACCCGTTAAAGAAATTTCGTCCCGAAATTTGAGTGAGGTGGTCATGGCTAACAATAAAGATGTTTTCCTGACGCATACATGCTAGAAATTAGGGTTTTATCATCATTGAATAATATGGATAAAACAATTTGATTACGCGAAGCGTATGAGTGAAGCTATCACAAAAGAGTGAATTAAAGAGATAAATTCGTAATAATTTTTGACGTAGTCGTGGTTGAATTCCGGAATTCAAGGGATTTAAATAAATCTTCGAAATATGAGAGATTTGATTCTTCGGCGAATAAGGAGATTAAGATCTCTATAATTAAATACGGTGATCTGCCTCGATTACTCTGTCTAATATTTCCATTATAAATTAAACTCCTCCGTTCCATTATTCTCACCATTCCTATACTTTCTTTCTTAGTTCATACATCCAAAAGATTGTGAAAATGCTTAGTCCAGTTCTAATCCCTAATATTTTCCTAATTATCATTTCTGTCATCCTTCTTTTCAATCTTCCACCAGAAAAATCTGTTTAGTTTTAATATAACCTTGGGGTGATACTATTCTTAATTATACCGTGTCTTTATATTGCTATTCCTATTAATATCCATGGTTTGTAATTTATATGTTGTTATCGGGCTTTGTATCTCCCCTTATTTTTCAATGTCCCTATTACTGTTTCCTATAATCATTGTCATCCACAGTTAATACTCCTTCCTATTTGCTGCGATTTATACTCCAATTTCTATTTCGGAGCTTTGTCCCTTCGTTTCTTCTTCTTGCGGTTAGGCATCTCTTGTAATGGTCCAGAATTCGCAGATTTAAATTTCAAAATGAACATTGTTAATGTTCTAAGAAGAGAATGGTAATGGTACGATCTTGATTGGTTAAATTACCAGAATACCCTGAAAAAGACCGAATCATCAAGAAATATTTTCTTGATATTTTAGAGGTTTAAATAGAATACAAGAGTCGTGTAATATGGCTCATGATGACGTTAGAGCCTGTGAATCATCAGGTTTCATTAGAAACTCAGCATGACTTACTGTAATATAATCACGTTGATCAAGTGTCAATATATTATACTAACTCATGCATCAATTTCCTTACATTTCTCTAGAATTCATTCATAAACTAAACTTTGATTTTACAGAAGTTTCTAATATAATGAAACACAGGAAGCACGAAGAGGTATATAATTTCGGATGAGAATATTTATGAAAATATCCTCAGAAATATCGAAGATATTTATGATGATATTTTGGAATTTCAAAGTTCGATGGTTGATGAAGAAAGATTTTCCGCAAGATTTTTAACATGAGTATGGAGCAAGATATTTGTTGAAGGTTTCATCGGATCCAGAATTACCTGGATTCTTTGTATATATGGTATGGTCCTTGTATTTGTCCTTGGTCTCCTTCGTGGTTAGCTCAATCCATTTTCCCATTCCAACTTTTCTGAGCTTTTCCAACATACTATTCTTTATCATTAAACTTTTGGCTATTTAGACCATCTACAATTTTTCTGTTTCCTCTGCATTTAATGCTACCATACCTGAATCATCGGTTATCAATCCGAGGTGGTTTCAAGAGAATTGTGTTTTTAGATGACTAAACACTGAGGGTAATATGGTGGAATATAAAAGGTTCTCCGGTAACAATAAAAGAACACACATATATATCAAGGTGATAATAAGGTTATTTCGAATGAAAAGTCGAAGTTGACTTGCTGGAGTTGTGACAAAATTTGCTACTTTGAAAGGAATTACCAAGTTATTTTGGGTAATAATAACACTAAAGGAATTAGCACAGATACATGTTAAATGTTTACTTAGGTTCTGAATGTTTACAGGTGCATAACTATATGCATCAATCTTTTCTTCCGTAGATGAAGTGCGGTTGGTTTATCCTCTCGATTGAGGTGTTTTCAAGAATCATGAAAGGTTTGAACGCAGATTGTAATCGTCAAGATACAAATGAGGGTTAAGATGAAATCAAGTGGCAAACTTGAAGAAATGTTTAGTTTCATATGTCATAATCAATATTTTAATTCATTTTAATTGTCCAATGTTATTAGTCCACAGTCGATAGTCCACAGTTAACAGTCCAATATTTCATATATAATATTTGAATTAATTAATACGTATCGTGACCCGTGTACATGTCTCAGACTCAATCACAACTCAAACTATATATATTATTTAAGAATAAACCTCAACCCTGTATAGCTAACTCCATCATTACTGCATATAGAGTGTCTATGGTTATTTCAAATAATATATATAGATGCGTCGATATGATATGGCAAAACCTTGTATACGTGTCCCGATATTTAAAGTGCGTAAAATAAATAACAGAAATTAAATGAAGATAAATAAAGTGCGTAAAGTAAATAACAGAAATTAAATGACGATAAATAAAATTGCGAGAATGTAAATTGCGATAATTAAATTGCGATAAATAAAATGTAATCAGTTAGCTAGGAACAATTAGCTAGGAATAGTTAGCGTGGATTCTTAACAAAATTTCTCATAGTTATTTTGTTTGTTTCTAACAAATTTTATTTTGTCAAATGTTTTCTTCATTATGCCACTTGTTGGATTCTGATAAATCAAAATCCAAATATGAAATTGGATGAAAATGGTTATTCTGTGGTGAACGGATTTGTATATCGGTGGATGTAAGTAGGATAGTAAACGACTGTTGAATCAGCTTCGAAGAATGTATAGTGTAACTTATTAATGTGAAATCTGAATATTCCTCGGGTATTACCTACCCGTTAAAATATTTTCACCATTAACAGTTTGTACAAAAGAATTTTTAATTTCAATCTTTATGAAAATATACTTTCATATATATATTTTCTTCAGATGTTATATAGATTTCATGAGTTAATATGATATTAAACTCATTTGGTTTATGGTTAGAACTAGAGAACATAATCTCTAAAACATTAGAGGTTACATAACCATCATGTCGAACGAAGATAAATGATGTAGAACGTCATGTAGAACGATGATTACTCTTGAGGTACAGAATGAGATGTTGAGGCATGTGATGTTGAAACTTGGGTTGTTAGTGGTACTGTTGGTGCCGGTGATGTTGCTGAAGCTGGTAAATTTTGCACCATATTCTCCAAATTAATTACTCGAGCGCGAAGTTCGCTAACTTCTTCTATTATTCCGAGATGATTGTCGGTCGGAACGAGCGGATGAATAAGGTTTAGAATTGTGGATAGAATATAATCGTGTCGAACTACTCTGGAAATGAGGCTGAAAATGGTGTTTCAGATAGATTCGTCGGTAAATGCTTCAAGTTCTTCACCAAGAGGGCAATTTGGTTGGTAGAAAGGATCGCCTTCTTCTCGTCTCCATTGATTAAGTCGACTAGGAACCCATCAGATGAATTGGGGATGGATGACTGGTTGATTCATTCTGGTAACACTGCTTTCGGAGCTTAGGTGAATATTCATGTCAGAATAGCTGTCGGAATAACTATCGGAATATCTATCGAAATCTGAGGGACTCGAACTGGTTGAGGGATTCATCTCGTACGATCAGATGAAGGACTTTCGATAAGAAATAGATTATAGGATGTAGATTAGTACCCTGCAATACATAATTTACATATGCATATATAATACTAAAATCCCATAAGTTACGGAGGAATCTACGGAAGCTATCAGGCAAAGGTAACAATAGCAGATACGCTAAGATATGTATTTATCTATACATTGTCTATGCAATAGAGGCAATAAGACATGTCTAGACTAAGAATGATAAGAAGGTAATTTCCTAAGGATGATAAGCAGATGATTTCCGACAAAAATGATAAGCAAAACTTTTGACATGCAGACACGGTCTAAGTCCAGACTCACTAATGCATCCTAACGACTTATCAGTTAGATACACTAATGCAGACCTGGTTCGCTAAGACCACCGCTCTGATACCAACTGTAGAGACCCGTCCTAATCCATCCGGACGAAGTCCACATCGATTATAAATGATTCACAATAGTTGGTTACATCGCGAGGTACTTGACCTCTATATGATACATTTTACAAACATTGCATTCATTTTTAAAAGACAAACTTTTAATACATTGAAAGTTGACGGCATGCATACCATTTCATAATATATCTATACTATAAATGACTTGATAATAATCTTGATGAACTCGACGACTCGAATGCAACGTCTTTTGAAATATGTCATGAATGACTCCAAGTAATGTCTCTAAAATGAGTAAATGCACAGCGGAAGATTTCTTTCATACCTGAGAATAAACATGCTTTTAAGTGTCAACCAAAAAGTTGGTGAGTTCATTATTTTAACATAAATAATCATTTCCATCATTTTAATAGACCACAAGATTTTCATTTTCAGTTCTCATAAATAAACGTCCCATGCATAGAGACAAAAATATCATTCATATGGATTGAACATCTGGTAACATACATTAACAAGATGCATATAAGAATATCCCCTATCATTCCAGGAAATCCTTCGGACATGATAAAAAACAACATCGAAGTACTAAAGCATCCGGTACTTTGGATGGGGTTCGTTAGGCCCAATATGAAATGTCCCGTTCTTATTGATTAAAAACGTTCCATATTAATTGATTTCGTTGCGAGGTTTTGACCTCTATATGAGACGTTTTTCAAAGACTGCATTCATTTTTAAAACAAACCATAACCTTTATTTCATAAATAAAGGTTTAAAAAGCTTTACGTAGATTATCAAATAATGATAATCTAAAATATCCTGTTTACACACGACCATTACATAATGGTTTACAATACAAATATGTTACATCGAAATCAGTTTCTTGAATGCAGTTTTTACACAATATCATACAAACATGGACTCCAAATCTTGTCCTTATTTTAGTATGCAACAACGGAAGCTCTTAGTATTCACCTGAGAATAAACATGCTTTAAACGTCAACAAAAATGTTGGTGAGTTATAGGTTTAACCTATATATATCAAATCGTAACAATAGACCACAAGATTTCATATTTCAATACATATCCCATACATAGAGATAAAAATCATTCATATGGTGAACACCTGGTAACCGAAATTAACAAGATGCATATATATAAGAATATCCCCATCATTCCGGGACACCCTTCGGATATGATATAAATTTCGAAGTACTAAAGCATCCGGTACTTTGGATGGGGTTTGTTAGGCCCAATAGATCTATCTTTAGGATTCGCGTCAATTAGGGTGTCTGTTCCCTAATTCTTAGATTACCAGACTTAATAAAAAGGGGCATATTCGATTTCGATAATTCAACCATAGAATGTAGTTTCACGTACTTGTGTCTATTTTGTAAATCATTTATAAAACCTGCATGTATTCTCATCCCAAAAGTATTAGATTTTTAAAAGTGGGACTATAACTCACTTTCACAGATTTTTACTTCGTCGGGAAGTAAGACTTGGCTACTGGTTGATTCACGAACCTATAACAATATATACATATATATATCAAAGTATGTTTAAAATATATTTACAACACTTTTAATATATTTTGATATTTTAAGTTTATTAAGTCAGCTGTTCTCGTTAGTAACCTACAACTAGTTGTCCACAGTTAGATGTACAGAAATAAATCGATAAATATTATCTTGAATCAATCCACGACCCAGTGTATACGTATCTCAGTATTGATCACAACTCAAACTATATATATTTTGGAATCAACCTCAACCCTGTATAGCTAACTCCAACATTCACATATAGAGTGTCTATGGTTGTTCCGAAATATATATAGATGTGTCGACATGATAGGTCGAAACATTGTATACGTGTCTATGGTATCTCAAGATTACATAATATACAATACAAGTTGATTAAGTTATGGTTGGAATAGATTTGCTACCAATTTTCACGTAGCTAAAATGAGAAAAATTATCCAATCTTGTTTTACCCATAACTTCTTCATTTTAAATCCGTTTTGAGTGAATCAAATTGCTATGGTTTCATATTGAACTCTATTTTATGAATCTAAACAGAAAAGTATAGGTTTATAGTCGAAAAAATAAGTTACAAGTCGTTTTAGTAAAGGTAGTCATTTCAGTCGAAAGAACGACGTCTAGATGACCATTTTAGAAAACATACTTCCACTTTGAGTTTAACCATAATTTTTGGATATAGTTTCATGTTCATAATAAAAATTATTTTCTCAGAATAACAACTTTTAAATCAAAGCTTATCATAGTTTTTAATTAACTAACCCAAAACAGCCCGCGGTGTTACTACGAAGGCGTAAATCCGGTTTTACGGTGTTTTTCGTGTTTCCAGGTTTTAAATCATTAAGTTAGCATATCATATAGATATAGAACATGTGTGTAGTTAATTTTAAAAGTCAAGTTAGAAGGATTAACTTTTTTTTTGCGAACAAGTTTAGAATTAACTAAACTATGTTCTAGTGATTACGAGTTTAAACCTTCGAATAAGATAGTTTTATATATATGAATCGAATGATGTTATGAACATCATTACTACCTCAAGTTTAGTAGATAAACCTACTGGAAGTGACAAGAAATGATCTAGCTTCAAAGGATCTTGGATGTCTTGAAAGTTCTTGAAGTAGGATCATGACACAAAAACAAGTTCAAGTAAGATTTTTACTCGAATTAAGATAGTTTATAGTTATAGAAATTGAATCAAAGTTTGAATATGAATATTACCTTGAATAAGAAAGATAACCTACTGTATATAACAAAGGTTTCTTGATCTTAGATGATTACTTGGAATGGATTAGAAAGCTTGGAAGTAAATTAGTAAACTTGAAGGGATTTTTGAAGTGTTCTTGAAGTGTTCTTCCTATGATGATTATAGCTTGATTCTTGAAGTGATTTTTGATGAAGATGATGATTAACTACTGGAAAAATACGTTCATAATAGTGTGTGTGTGTTGAGAGAGAATTAGAAAGAGAATTGGAAGTGAAATGGAGTGAATGATGAGTGGTAATTGGTGAGTGGTGAGTGGGGTTAAAAGGAGTTCTAGTTAGTTGACTAGCTCATGGTAGAAGTTAAAATTGATTAGTCATACATGACATAATCAAGAGTGGAATCCCATGCTAGTTCCTATTGGTATATACTCATAGTAAGTACGTTTTAAAGCTGTGTATAATACGGGTATGAATACGACTAGAATTCTTGATGAAAGAAAAGAATGGAAAAGTAACTGTAACCATTTTCGTTAAGTATGAGTGTTTTGATATATGTCTTGAAGTCTTCCAAAAGTATTTTAATACATCTAAATACACTACATGTATATACATTTTAACTGAGTCGTTAAGTCATCGTTAGTCGTTACATGTAAGTGTTGTTTTGAAACATTTAAGTTAACGATCTCAATTAATGTTGTTAACCCATTGTTTATTATATCTAATGAGATGCTAAATTATTATATTATCATGATATTATGATATATTAATATATCTTAATATGATATATATATACATTTAAATGTTGTTACAACGATAATCGTTACATATATGTCTTGTTTCGAAATCCTTAAGTTAGTAGTCTTGTTTATATGTATATAACTCATTGTTAATATACTTATGGAGATACTTACTTATCATAATCTCATGTTAACCATATGTATATCCATATATATATATCGTCATGTCGTTTTTACAAGTTTTAACGTTCGTGAATCGCCGGTCAACTTGGGTGGTCAATTGTCTATATGAAACATATTTCAATTAATCAAGTCTTAACAAGTTTGATTGCTTAACATGTTGGAAACATTTAATCATGTAAATATCAATCTCAATTAATATATATAAACATGGAAAAGTTCGGGTCACTACAGTACCTACCCGTTAAATAAATTTCGTCCCGAAATTTTAAGCTGTTGAAGGTGTTGACGAATCTTCTGGAAATAGATGCGGGTATTTCTTCTTCATCTGATCTTCACGCTCCCAGGTGAACTCGGGTCCTCTACGAGCATTCCATCGAACCTTAACAATTGGTATCTTGTTTTGCTTAAGTCTTTTAACCTCACGATCCATTATTTCGACGGGTTCTTCGATGAATTGGAGTTTTTCGTTGATTTGGATTTCATCTAACGGAATAGTGAGATCTTCTTTAGCAAAACATTTCTTCAAATTCGAGACGTGGAAAGTGTTATGTACAGCCGCGAGTTGTTGAGGTAACTCAAGTCGGTAAGCTACTGGTCCGACACGATCAATAATCTTGAATGGTCCAATATACCTTGGATTTAATTTCTCTCGTTTACCAAATCGAACAACGCCTTTCCAAGGTGCAACTTTAAGCATGACCATCTCTCCAATTTCAAATTCTATATCTTTTCTTTTAATGTCAGCGTAGCTCTTTTGTCGACTTTGGGCGGTTTTCAACCGTTGTTGAATTTGGATGATCTTCTCGGTAGTTTCTTGTATAATCTCCGGACCCGTAATCTGTCTATCCCCCACTTCACTCCAACAAATCGGAGACCTGCACTTTCTACCATAAAGTGCTTCAAACGGCGCCATCTCAATGCTTGAATGGTAGCTGTTGTTGTAGGAAAATTCTGCTAATGGTAGATGTCGATCCCAACTGTTTCTGAAATCAATAACACATGCTCGTAGCATGTCTTCAAGAGTTTGTATCGTCCTTTCGCTCTGCCCATCAGTTTGTGGATGATAGGCAGTACTCATGTCTAGACGAGTTCCTAATTCTTGCTGTAATGTCTGCCAGAATCTTGAAATAAATCTGCCATCCCTATCAGAGATAATAGAGATTGGTATTCCATGTCTGGAGACGACTTCCTTCAAATACAGTCGTGCTAACTTCTCCATCTTGTCATCTTCTCTTATTGGCAGGAAATGTGCTGATTTGGTGAGACGATCAACTATTACCCAAATAGTATCAAAACCACATGCAGTCCTTGGCAATTTAGTGATGAAATCCATGGTAATGTTTTCCCATTTCTATTCTAGGATTTCGGGTTGTTGAAGTAGACCTGATGGTTTCTGATGCTCAGCTTTGACCTTAGAACACGTCAAACATTCTCCTACATATTTAGCAACATCGGCTTTCATACCCGGCCACCAAAAATATTTCCTGAGATCCTTGTACATCTTCCCCGTTCCAGGATGTATTGAGTATCTGGTTTTATGAGCTTCTCTAAGTACCATTTCTCTCATATCTCCAAATTTTGGTACCCAAATCCTTTCAGCCCTATACCGGGTTCCGTCTTCTCGAATATTAAGATGTTTCTCCGATCCTTTGGGTATTTCATCCTTTAAATTTCCCTCTTTTAAAACTCCTTGTTGCGCCTCCTTTATTTGAGTAGTAAGGTTATTATGAATCATTATATTCATAGATTTTAATCGAATGGGTTCTCTGTCCTTCCTGCTCAAGGCATCGGCTACCACATTTGCCTTCCCCGGGTGGTAACGAATCTCAAAGTCGTAATCATTCAATAATTCAATCCACCTACGCTGCCTCATATTCAGTTGTTTCTGATTAAATATGTGTTGAAGACTTTTGTGGTCGGTATATATAATACTTTTGACCCCATATAAGTAGTGCCTCCAAGTCTTTAATGCAAAAACAACCGCGCCTTATTCCAAATCATGCGTCGTATAATTTTGTTCGTGAATCTTCAATTGTCTAGACGCATAAGCAATCACCTTCGTTCGTTGCATTAATACACAACCGAGACCTTGCTTTGATGCGTCACAATAAATCACAAAATCATCATTCCCTTCAGGCAATGACAATATAGGTGCCGTAGTTAGCTTTTTCTTCAATAACTGAAACGCTTTCTCTTGTTCATCATTCCATTCAAATTTCTTCCCTTTATGCGTTAATGCAGTCAAGGGTTTTGCTATTCTGGAAAAGTCTTCGATGAACCTTCTGTAGTAACCAGCTAGTCCTAAAAACTGGCGTATGTGTTTCGGAGTTTTCGGGGTTTCCCACTTTTCAACAGTTTCTATCTTTGCCGGATCCACCTTAGTACCTTCTTTGTTCACTATGTGACCGAGGAATTGAACTTCTTCCAACCAAAATGCACACTTTGAAAACTTAGCGTACAATTCTTCCTTCCTCAATACTTCTAACACCTTTCTCAAATGTTCACCGTGTTCTTGGTCATTTTTTGAGTAAATAAGTATGTCATCAATGAAAACAATGACAAACTTGTCAAGGTATGGTCCACACACTCGGTTCATAAGGTCCATGAACACAGCTGGTGCATTAGTTAAACCAAACGGCATGACCATAAACTCGTAATGACCGTAACGTGTTCTGAAAGCAGTCTTTGGAATATCATCTTCTTTCACCCGCATTTGATGATACCCGGAACGTAAGTCAATCTTTGAATAAACAGATGAGCCTTGTAGTTGATCAAATAAGTGGTTGATTCTCGGTAGTGGGTAGCGGTTCTTGATGGTAAGTTTGTTCAACTCTCGGTAGTCGATACACAACCTGAATGTACCATCTTTCTTCTTGACAAACAGAACAGGAGCTCCCCACGGTGATGTGCTTGGTCGAATGAAACCACGCTCTAAAAGTTCTTGTAATTGGCTTTGCAGTTCTTTCATCTCGCTGGGTGCGAGTCTGTAAGGAGCACGAGCTATTGGTGCAGCTCCTGGTACAAGATCTATTTGAAATTCAACGGATCGCTGTGGGGGTAATCCCGGTAATTCTTTCGGAAATACATCGGGAAATTCTTTTGCAATGGGAACATCATTGATGCTCTTTTCTTCAGTTTGTACTTTCTCGACGTGTGCTAGAACAGCATAGCAACCTTTTCTTATTAGTTTTTGTGCCTTCAAATTACTAATAATATGTAGCTTCGTGTTGCCCTTTTCTCCGTACACCATTAAGGGTTTTCCTTTTTCTCGTATAATGCGAATTACATTTTTGTAACAAACGATCTCTGCTTTCACTTCTTTCAACCAGTCCATACCGATTATCACATCAAAACTCCCTAACTCTACTGGTATCAAATCAATCTTAAATGTTTCGCTAACCAGTTTAATTTCTCGATTCCGACATATATTATCTGCTGAAATTAATTTACCATTTGCTAATTCGAGTAAAAATTTACTATCCAAAGGCGTCAATGGACAACTTAATTTAGCACAAAAATCTCTACTCATATAGCTTCTATCCGCACCCGAATCAAATAAAACGTAAGCAGATTTATTGTCAATAAGAAACGTACCCGTAACAAGCTCCGGGTCTTCCTGTGCCTCTGCCGCATTAATATTGAAAACTCTTCCGCGGCCTTGTCCATTCGTGTTCTCCTGGTTCGGGCAATTTCTAATAATGTGGCCCGATTTTCCACATTTATAACAAACTACATTGGCATAACTTGCTCCGACACTACTTGCTCCGCCATTACTCGTTCCAACACCATTTGTTCCTTTCGTTCTATTAACCCCTGGTCCGTAGACCTCACACTTCCTCGCGCTATGACCATTTCTTTTACACTTGTTTCAAAATTTGGTGCAGAACCCCGAGTGATACTTTTCACACCTTTGGCATAGCTGCTTCTGATTGTTGTTGTTGTTGCGGTTATTATTGTTGTTGGGATGATTGTTGTAGTTGCTGTTGTTGTTGTTGTTGTTGGGCTATTTGTTGTAGTTGCGATTGATGTTGCGATTGTTGGGATAATTGTTGCGATTATTGTTGTAATTGCTGCTGTTGTTGTATTGGTGATTCTTATCACCGTTTTCCTCCCACTTTCTTTTGACTTGCTTCACATTGGCCTCTTCAGCAGTCTGTTCTTTAATTCTTTCTTCAATCTGGTTCACTAGTTTGTGAGCCATTCTACATGCCTGTTGTATGGAGGCGGGCTCGTGTGAACTTATATCTTCTTGGATTCTTTCCGGTAATCCTTTCACAAACGCGTCGATCTTCTCTTCCTCATCTTTGAATGCTCCCGGACACAATAGGCACAATTCTGTGAATCGTCTTTCGTACGTGGTAATATCAAATCCTTGGGTTCGTAACCCTCTAAGTTCTGTCTTGAGCTTATTGACCTCGGTTCTGGGACGGTACTTCTCGTTCATCAAGTGCTTGAATGCTGACCACGGTAGTGCGTACGCATCATCTTGTCCCACTTGCTCTAGATAGGTATTCCACCATGTTAACGCAGAACCTGTGAAGGTATGCGTAGCGTACTTCACTTTGTCCTCTTCAGTACACTTACTTATGGCAAACACCGATTCGACCTTCTCGGTCCACCGTTTCAATCCGATCGGTCCTTCGGTTCCATCAAATTCCAAAGGTTTGCAGGCAGTAAATTCTTTGTAGGTGCATCCTACACGATTTCCTGTACTGCCAGATCCAAGGTTATTATTGGTATGTAGCGCAGCCTGTACTGCGGCTATGTTTGAAGCTAGAAAAGTACGGAATTCCTCTTCATTCATATTCACAGTGTGTCGAGTAGTCGGTGCCATTTCCTTCAAAATAGTCAAATGGAACAAGTTAATCATACAGAATATTAAGAGTAGTTAATAGTATTTCGTAGCATAATATGAACTCATTTATAAAAGCTTTTTCTTCATATTAATGTTTTATAAGTTTAAATTCGGGTAGTACCTACCCGTTAAGTTCATACTTAGTATCTAATATACAATTCAACTACTACAATTCTATATGAAAAACTGATTGTAATAATATTTCGCGTTCAAACTTTTATACAATATTTTACAAACTTACAATTCCGCTTATTTTACATAAAGCATGAAATATAGCACACAATAACTTTGATACAAGATAGTTGTGAAGATAATTCTAGCTAGTACATAAGTCGTTCAGCAAAGGCAATAAAGACACGTAATTCATACGTCCAGAAACAAGTCATGCATTCTGGTTTTACTAGGACTACTTCCCATCCTTGGTCTTGTGGAACATAACCGTTATGGCCGTTGATAAGATAGCGTGTTGTAACGTCGTCAAAGGGACGAGGGTTACGTAATGACCAACAGTCTCGTAATAACCTAAAAACCTCATTTCTTACCCCAATTACCGACTCCGTCACTTGTGGGAACGTTTTGTTTAATAGTTGTAGCCCGATGTTCTTGTTCTCACTTTGGTGAGAAGCGAACATTACTAACCCGTAAGCATAACATGCTTCTTTATGTTGCATGTTAGCCACTTTTTCTAAATCACGAAGTCCTATATTCGGATATACTGAGTCAAAATAATTTCTTAACCCGTTGCGTAAAATAGCATTTGGGTTCCCCGCAATATATGCGTCAAAGTAAACACATCGTAACTTATGGATTTCCCAATGTGATATCCCCCATCTTTCGAACGAAAGCCTTTTATAAACCAAGGCATTCTTGGAAAGTTCTTCGAATGTCTTACAAACTGATCTCGCCTTAAATAGTTGTGCCGAGGAATTCTGACTGACTCTAGACAAGATTTCATCAATCATGTCTCCGGGTAGGTCTCTTAAAATATTGGGTTGTCTATCCATTTTGTGTTTTTATACTGTAAAATAGACAAGAGTTAGATTCATAAAAAAAATACTTATTAATACAAGCAATTTTTACATATATCATAAAGCATAAGCACACTATATTACATATATTACACCACACGAATACAACTATCTTATTCCGACTCGCTCGTTTCTTCTTGTTCGGTTTTGGTTCATTTTGCCAAGTTTCTAGGGATATATAATGTTCCCCTAATACAAGCTGTCGTTGTCCACATTGGTTTAGAAAAACCTGGTGGTTTAGAGGTTCCCGGGTCATTGTTACAACTTAAGGACTTCGGGGGTTGACGATACATATAAAGTTCATCGGGGTTGGAATTAGATTTCTCTATTTTTATGCCCTTTCCCTTATTATTTTCTTTTGCCTTTTTAAATTCAGTTGGGGTAATTTCTATAACATCATCGGAATTCTCGTCGGAATCCGATTCATCGGAGAATTGGTAATCCTCCCAATATTTTGCTTCCTTGGCGAAAACACCATTGACCATAATTAACCTTGGTCGGTTGGTTGAGGATTCTCTTTTACTTAACCGTTTTATTATTTCCCCCACCGGTTCTATTTCTTCTTCCGGTTCCGATTCTTCTTCCGGTTCCGATTATTCTTCCGGTTCCGACTCTTCTTCCGGTTCCTCTTCGGGAACTTGTGAATCAGTCCACGAATCATTCCAATTTACATTTGACTCTTCATTATTATTAGGTGAGTCAATGGGACTTGTTCTAGAGGTAGACATCTATCACATAATATCAAACACGTTAAGAGATTAATATATCACATAATATTCATATGTTAAAAATATATAGTTTCCAACAAAAATGTTAAGCAATCATTTTTAAAGAAAACACGGTCGAAGTCTAGACTCACTAATGCATCCTAACAAACTCGATAAGACACACTAATGCAAATTTTCTGGTTCTCTAAGACCAACGCTCGGATACCAACTGAAATGTCCCGTTCTTATTGATTAAAAACGTTCCATATTAATTGATTTCGTTGCGAGGTTTTGACCTCTATATGAGACGTTTTTCAAAGACTGCATTCATTTTTAAAACAAACCATAACCTTTATTTCATAAATAAAGGTTTAAAAAGCTTTACGTAGATTATCAAATAATGATAATCTAAAATATCCTGTTTACACACGACCATTACATAATGGTTTACAATATAAATATGTTACATCGAAATCAGTTTCTTGAATGCAGTTTTTACACAATATCATACAAACATGGACTCCAAATCTTGTCCTTATTTTAGTATGCAACAGCGGAAGCTCTTAGTATTCACCTGAGAATAAACATGCTTTAAACGTCAAAAAAAATGTTGGTGAGTTATAGGTTTAACCTATATATATCAAATCGTAATAATAGACCACAAGATTTCATATTTCAATACATATCCCATACATAGAGATAAAAATCATTCATATGGTGAACACCTGGTAACCGACATTAACAAGATGCATATATATAAGAATATCCCCATCATTCCGGGACACCCTTCGGATATGATATAAATTTCGAAGTACTAAAGCATCCGGTACTTTGGATGGGGTTTGTTAGGCCCAATAGATCTATCTTTAGGATTCACGTCAATTAGGGTGTATGTTCCCTAATTCTTAGATTACCAGACTTAATAAAAAGGGGCATATTCGATTTCGATAATTCAACCATAGAATGTAGTTTCACGTACTTGTGTCTATTTTGTAAATTATTTATAAAACCTGCATGTATTCTCATCCCAAAAATATTAGATTTTTAAAAGTGGGACTATAACTCACTTTCACAGATTTTTACTTCGTCGGGAAGTAAGACTTGGCCACTGGTTGATTCACGAACCTATAACAATATATACATATATATCAAAGTATGTTTAAAATATATTTATAACACTTTTAATATATTTTGATGTTTTAAGTTTATTAAGTCAGCTGTCCTCGTTAGTAACCTACAACTAGTTGTCCACAGTTAGATGTACAGAAATAAATCGATAAATATTATCTTGAATCAATCCACAACCCAGTGTATACGTATCTCAGTATTGATCACAACTCAAACTATATATATTTTGGAATCAACCTCAACCCTGTATAGCTAACTCCAACATTCACATATAGAGTGTCTATGGTTGTTCCGAAATATATATAGATGTGTCGACATGATAGGTCAAAACATTGTATACGTGTCTATGGTATCTCAAGATTACATAATATACAATACAAGTTGATTAAGTTATGGTTGGAATACATTTGTTACCAATTTTCACGTAGCTAAAATGAGAAAAATTATCCAATCTTGTTTTACCCATAACTTCTTCATTTTAAATCCGTTTTGAGTGAATCAAATTGCTATGGTTTCATATTGAACTCTATTTTATGAATCTAAATAGAAAAGTATAGGTTTATAGTCGGAAAAATAAGTTACAAGTCGTTTTTGTAAAGGTAGTCATTTCAGTCGAAAGAACGACGTCTAGATGACCATTTTAGAAAACATACTTCCACTTTGAGTTTAACCATAATTTTTGGATATAGTTTCATGTTCATAATAAAAATCATTTTCTCAGAATAACAACTTTTAAATCAAAGCTTATCATAGTTTTTAATTAACTAACCCAAAACAGCCCGCGGTGTTACTACGACGGCGTAAATCCAGTTTTACGGTGTTTTTCGTGTTTCCAGGTTTTAAATCATTAAGTTAGCATATCATATAGATATAGAACATGTGTGTAGTTAATTTTAAAAGTCAAGTTAAAAGGATTAACTTTTGTTTGCGAACAAGTTTAGAATTAACTAAACTATGTTCTAGTGATTACGAGTTTAAACCTTCGAATAAGATAGTTTTATATATATGAATCGAATGATGTTATGAACATCATTACTACCTCAAGTTTAGTAGGTAAACCTACTGGAAGTGACAAGAAATGATCTATCTTCAAAGGATCTTGGATGTCTTGAAAGTTCTTGAAGTAGGATCATGACACAAAAACAAGTTCAAGTAAGATTTTTACTCGAATTAAGATAGTTTATAGTTATAGAAATTGAATCAAAGTTTGAATATGAATATTACCTTGAATAAAAAAGATAACCTACTGTATATAACAAAGGTTTCTTGATCTTAGATGATTACTTGGAATGGATTAGAAAGCTTGGAAGTAAATTAGTAAACTTGAAGGGATTTTTGAAGTGTTCTTGAAGTGTTCTTCCTATGATGATTATAGCTTGATTCTTGAAGTGATTTTTGATGAAGATGATGATTAACTACTGGAAAAATACGTTCATAATAGTGTTTGTGTATTGAGAGAGAATTAGAAAGAGAATTGGAAGTGAAATGGAGTGAATGATGAGTGGTAATTGGTGAGTGGTGAGTGGGGTTAAAAGGAGTTCTAGTTAGTTGACTAGCTCATGGTAGAAGTTAAAATTGATTAGTCATACATGACATAATCAAGAGTGGAATCCCATGCTAGTTCCTATTGGTATATACTCATAGTAAGTACGTTTTGAAGCTGTGTATAATACGGGTAAGAATACGACTAGAATTCTTGATGAAAGAAAAGAATGGAAAAGTAACTGTAACCATTTTCGTTAAGTATGAGTGTTTTGATATATGTCTTGAAGTCTTCCAAAAGTATTTTAATACATCTAAATACACTACATGTATATACATTTTAACTGAGTCGTTAAGTCATCGTTAGTCGTTACATGTGAGTGTTGTTTTGAAACCTTTAAGTTAACGATCTCAATTAATGTTGTTAACCCATTGTTTATTATATCTAATGAGATGTTAAATTATTATATTATCATGATATTATGATATATTAATATATCTTAATATGATATATATACATTTAAATGTCGTTACAACGATAATCGTTACATATATGTCTCGTTTCGAAATCCTTAAGTTAGTAGTCTTGTTTATATGTATATAACTCATTGTTAATATACTTATGGAGATACTTACTTATCATAATATCATGTTAACCATATGTATATCCATATATATATCGTCATGTCGTTTTTACAAGTTTTAACGTTCGTGAATCGCCGGTCAACTTGGGTGGTCAATTGTCTATATGAAACATATTTCAATTAATCAAGTCTTAACAAGTTTGATTGCTTAACATGTTGGAAACATTTAATCATGTAAATATCAATCTCAATTAATATATATAAACATGGAAAAGTTCAGGTCACTACACAATAGATCTATCTTTAGGATCCGCGTCAATTAGTAGACTGGTTTACTAATTCTTAGGTTACCAAGTAAAAGGGGCATATTCAGCTTCGATCATTCAACCATATAATGTAGTTTCAATTACTTGTGTCTATTTCGTAAAACAGTTATAAAACAGCGCATGTATTCTCAGTCCCAAAAATATATATTGCAAAAACATTTAAAGAGGGAGCAAATGAAACTCACCTAATGTTTTTTGTAGTATTATTTTGTAGTAAAAATACATATGACTATATTGAACAATGCAGGGTTGGCCTTGGATTGACGAACCTATATCATTTGTATATATATTAACACACATAGTTGTAATTGAACACACACACACACACACACACACACACACACACACACATATATATATATATATATATATATATATATATATATATATATATATATATATATATATATATATATATATTAGTTATATCATTTTCAGGTTAGTAATATATATATATATATATATATATATATATATATATATATATATTAAATTTTGTTATGTTATATGTGTTATATATATATATATATATATATATATATATATATATATATATATATATATATATATGTATATGTATTTAATTTGTTTATCAAAACAGTAGTTCTATTATGCTAAGTTAATATTAGTAAAAATAAATAATGACAATAACATTAATAATATACATATATTAATAATAACCCTATTGGTGATAATAACAATGATATTAATAATAGTACTTGTAACAATATTAATTTTACTGTTTATGGTAGTTATGATATTAATGATTTACCAATAATAATAATAATAACTTTGTTAAAAATGATAATATTAATAAAGATATTGTTAATAATGATACATTTGTTTAATAATAATGATAATAATACTAATAGTTACAAAAGTGATACTAGTACTAATATTAATGAGAAAAAAAATGATAACTTGTATTATATTCCGTAATAATAATGATAACCCTAATCATAATAATATTAGTACATATATTAGTAGCAATATCTATATTTCATGAATGATACAATTTAACAATAATCAACATATTAATAATACTTATAGCAATAATATAATAATAGTAACAATAATGATTATGATATTATTAATAATCATGGTAATTATAATACTAACACTAATATTAATTATAATACTTATAATCATAATAATAACATCAATAATCATAATCAATAATAATCATATTAATAGCAATAATAATGATAATAGAAGTAAAATAAAAGTTTGTACCCTTTAAAAAGCTTTGAGTAAAAAGAATTGTTGCAGACGGGACTCGAACCCGTGACCTCTTGCTCACACGCTAACACCCTAACCATCATTCCATCTGTTGTCTTTCTGTTTTAATACGCCCTTCCTAAATATATATCCCGTATTACTATCAGTTTCTATTTCTCTTCTTCTTCATAGAGTTTGATCAACCAATTTATCAACATCACAGTTACTATTAAGTTTTGAAATATAATCACAAACTACTTATGATCTATACTTTGTTCAATAAAAAAATAATAAAAAAATAAAAAAAATTTGTTGCTCACCGTCGCTGCATAAACACAAAAAAAAATAATTGATTTTGAAATTGATAACGTCTTGGACTATGATTCCAACATGAAATAGTTTGTTAAACATTTATAGAAACTATTGGAATCGTTAATTGGACTTGAAACACAAACACGAATTCGAATTTCTTCAAGAACACATTGGTTGACTTTTGAAGATTAAAGTTTGACCTCAAAATTCTAATTCGATACATGAAATTGAAAGTTCAAAATTTGCAGGTAACTTACATAGACGATTCCTAATACAATAGCATTCTTAGATTTTGAAAATTAATTAAAAATCAAGCTTTTGCAAACTGAAGTACGTGTACAGGGTATATCGAATTCTTTTTTTTTTAATAAAATTTTGTTTGGTTGAACAAAATTATACCCTTTGTATCTGTGATAATGAATAATTGCGGATAGCAGGTTGAATGTATAATCACAACAGATCGATTGTTAAATAAATAAACTTATGCGAGTCGACTACTGAATACAGACAACATAAATAAATAAATAAAATAAATAAAAAAATAAATAAGAATAAAAAGTCTGAGTTTATTGGCTAACGAATTTTGTTTTGTACCTGATTCAGTTTTGGCATGAATTAGATTCAGAGACAAGTAAAATCGAATATGATTGTGATATATAACAACCAATTGGTACGATTGTTTAGGTTTTTACTTTACTTTAATTAATATTAATAATTAATAATAATTATAAAATAACCAAAATTTATAGTTTTTGTCATTCTTTTAATAACATTTTTATTTGACATTTTTATTTTGATAATCATAACCCTTTTAATTTTAACTATAACAATAATACTAATAATAATATTAGTAATACTAATATCGATACTAATGAAAATAATAATACTATTACTAATACATCTATATTTACAACTTGTAATAACATTTAATACATTAATTTTATAATTTATTAGTTATGTATTATCATATATGTACATACTTTGAATATTTAATATTTATATATATGACAATATACCTACAATCAATAATTATGCATCTCATTTATATATATATATATATATATATATATATATATATATATATATATATATATATATATATATATATATATATATATATATATATATATATATATATATATATATATATATTTCAACTATTATATATTTAATTATGTTTTAAATATCAAGTAAATAAATGTCTTAATTATATATATTGAAACAATTAATTCTCTGAGTATAACATTAATTAGTTTATTAACATTGACATATCATGTATGTTTAATCTACTCTCTATTTTAAAATAATCAATTTTAAATAACAAGTTTTAGTTTTCTTTCATAATAACTAAGTCATATAATAGTTTATTAATCTATTTTAATTTATATCATAATTATTTACATGTATAGTTATTTATATATAAACATTGTTATTTACAATTAAAGGTTCGTGAATCGTCGAAAATAGTCAATGGGTAATTGATTCCATGAATATAATTCCAAAGTTTTTGAGACTCAACATTATAGACTTTGCTTATCGTGTAGAATTCATATAAAGATTAAGTTTAAATTTGGTCAGAAATTTCCGGGTCGTCACATTAGTGGATGTTACTTGATGTTAGTTGACATTAGTGGACGTTACTATCGTTAGTTGACGTTAGTTGACGCTACTTAACGATAGTTGACGTTAGTGGATGTTAATTGATGTTACTTGACGTTACTTGATGTTAGTTGGCGTTACTTGACGTTAGTTGACCTTACTTGACATAACTTGACGTTACTTAACGTTAGTTGACTTTACTTGACTTTAGTTGACGTTAATTGATATTAATGGAAGTTAAGTGACGATAGTTGACGTTAGTTGACGTTAGTTTACGTTACTTGACATTAGTTGACGTTACTTGACGTTAGTTGACATTAGTTATCGTTAGTGGACGTTAGTTGACGTTAGTGGACATATTACTTGACGTTAGTTGACGTTACTTGACGTTAGTTAGGTGATGTTACTTGACGTTAGTTGATGTTAGTGGACGTTACTTGACGTTAGTTGACGTTAGTGGACATTACTTGACGTTAGTTGACATTACTTGATGTTACTTGATGTTACTTGACGTTACTTGACGTTAGTGGACGTTAGTAAACGTTAGTTGACGTTAGTTGACGTTAGTGGACGTTAATTGACGTTACTTGACGTTAGTGGACATTACTTGACGTTAGGTTACGTTAACTGGCGTTAGTTGACATTACTTGACGTTAATTTACCTTTACCTGACTTTACTTGACGTTGGTTGACGATACTTAACGTTACTTGACGTTAGTTGACGTTACTTGACATTACTAGACGTTACTTGACGTTACTTGACGTTAGTGGACGTTAGTTGACGTTAGTCGAAGTTAGTTGACGTTACATGACGTTACTTGACGTTACTTGACATTAGTTGAAGTTAGTTGACGTTAGTTGACGTTACTGGACGTTCCTTGACGTTACTTGATGTGACGTTAGTGGACGTTAGTAGACGTTAGTCGACCTTAGTGGATGTTAGTCGACGTTAGTGGAGGTAAGACGACGTTAGTGGACGTTACTTGATGTTAATTGATGTTACTTGACGTTACTTGATGTTAGTTGACGTTACTTGACGTTAGTTGGCGTTACTTGACATAACTTGTCGTTACTTAACGTTAGTTGACGTTACTTGATGTTAGTTGACATTAGTTGATATTAGTGGAGGTTAGTTGACGATAGTAGACGTTAGTTGACGTTAGTGTACGTTACTTGACATTAGTTGACGTTACTTGACGTTACTTGACGTTGGTTGACGTTACTTGACGTTACTTGACGTTAGTGGACGTTAGTAGACGTTAGTTGACGTTAGTGGACGTTACTTGACGTTACTGGACGTTAGTCGACGTTACTTAACGTTCGTTGACATTACTTGACATTAGTTGACGTTAGTGGACGTTACTTGACATTAGTGGACGGTGCTTGACGTTAGTTGACGTTACTTGACTTTAGTTGACGTTAGTGGACGCTATTTGACGTTAGTTAACGTTAGTGGACGTTACTTGATGTTAGTTGACGTTAGTGGACGTTAGTTGACGTTAGTTGACGTTAGTGGACGTTAGTGAACGTTACTTAACATAACTTGACGTTACTTGATGTTAGTTTACATTACTTGACATAACTTGACATTAGTTGACGTTCGTTGACGTTAGTGGACGTTACTTGACGTTAGTTGACGTTAGTGGACGTTACTTGACATTACTTGACGTTAGTTGACATTACTTGACGTTGGTTGACGTTAGTGGAAGTTAGTTGACATTATTTGACGTTAGTTGACTTTAGTTGACGTTAGTTGATGTTAGTGGACGTTACCGTTACTTGACGTTAGTGGACGTGAGTTGACGTTAGTGGACGTTACTTGACGTTACTTGACGTTAGTTGACGTTACTTGACGTTAGTTGACGTTAGTTGACGTTAGTTGGCGTTAGTGGATGTTACTTGACTTACTTGATGTTAGTTGATGTTACTTGACGTTAGTCGACGTTAGTGGACGTTAGTGGATGTTACTTGATGTTAGTGGACGTTACTTGATGTTAGTTGACGTTACTTGACGTTTGTTGACGTTACTATCGTTAGTGGACGTTAGTTGACGCTACTTAACGATAGTTGACATTAGGTGACGTTAGTGGACGTTAGCGGACGTTAATTGATGTTACTTGACGTTACTTGATGTTAGTTGGCGTTTCTTGATGTTAGTTGTCATTACTTGACATAACTTGACGTTACTTAACGTTACTTGACGTTCGTTGACGTTACTTGACGTTAGGTTATGTTAACTGACGTTAGTGACGTTACTTGACGTTAATTGACGTTTACTTGACGTTACTTGACGTTAGTTGACGATACTTAACGTTACTTGACGTTAGTTGACGTCACTTGACGTTACTGGACGTTACTTGACGTTACTTGACGTACGTGGATGTTAGTTGACGTTAGTCGAAGTTAGTTGACGTTAGTGGACGTTAGTCGGCGTTAGTGGACGTTAGTTGACGTTAGTGGACTTTACTTGATGTTAGTGGACGTTACTTGATGTTAGTTGACATTACTTGACGTTAGTTGACGTTACTATCGTTAGTGGACGTTACTTGACGTTAGTTGACGCTACTTAACAATAGTTGATGTTAGTTGACGTTAGTTGACGTTAATTGATGTTACTTGACGTTACTTGATGTTATTTGACGTTAGTTGACGTTACTTGACATAAATTGACGTTACTTAATGTTAGTTGACGTTACTTGACGTTAGTTGACGTTACTTGACGTTAGTTGATATTAGTGGTGGTTAGTTGACAAAAGTTGATGTTAGTTGACGTTAGTTTACGTTACTTGACGTTAGTTGACGTTACTTGACGTAACTTGACTTTAGTTGACGTTAGTTGACGTTAGTGGACGTTAGTTGACGTTACTTGACGTTAGTTGACGTTAGTGGACATATTACTTGACGTTAATTCTGAAGATATGGTTAAAGCTATGAATGTGCAATTGGGTAATTTAGGAAGGCAAATTGAAAAGCTTACTAAGTAAATGCACATGACTAAGGATGGTTATGAAAAATGCCATGGTTCTCATGCTACTAAAGATTGTGTTGCTAGTCTTACTATGGAGCAAGTTGAGAATGTTTCGTATGTTAATCAATTTCAAGGAAACCCGAATTACAGTAATAATTATAATACGCCTTATCCTGCTAATAATAAAAACCCACCTGGTTTCTTTCTTGTTAGAGCACCCTTCATTCCAAATTCTTCTAATGCTCAAAAATCTAATCTTGAAGAAAGCATCCTCACTTTCATCAAAAATCAAAATGAAGCTAATGATAACATAAAATGTAACGACCCGCACTTTTTCGATCATACTATACTTATAAGATTAATATTTACATAAATTAAACCTTGCCAACATGATAAGCAATCCAAATTGTCGAGATTTATATTTCCGAAAAGAATTTTACACAACGTTTGACCGTCTAGTTTGACCGATGATATCACGAACTATACAATATATGATAATTATACGTTTGTGTATATATATGTATATATACATATTTAACATGATTAAAGAATGTTTTAATACCTCATTTTATATTAATAACAACAAGTTATATGTGTATTTTGAAACTACTAACTTAAGTTTTCAAAACGATAACAATACGTAACGTTATTTGACATATATACTTAAGACTTATAATGTTATACATATATTGTATAAGTAATGTATTTAATTACTTTTAAAGAACTTAAATACATAAAACCATATAAGTGTATTCACAAAAGATAGCTATATTTGAATCCTCATTTCATTTTTCACAAAATTTCTATACGTATACCTAGAGTATTTGTACTCGTATCATACCTAGCTCCTATACGTATTTACTAATAGTAAATACACATCAAAATCACCACCTAACCAGCCATTATTCATGCCCTTAGAGCTAGGTAATTACTTTTGAATCATTGCAAGACTAATTAAAAAAATACAAACTAGAATTTTGTCATGTTATCCTTAAAGATCACATTTTTAGGAGTATATATGTATCATCATTTTTGATTCATTTTTACTTCAATCTCTTAACTAAAAACACACACTCTTTCTTACTCTCTAAACTCCATAACAATCCAGCAAAGTTCCATAAAGATCTAGCTTCAAAAACCATACTAAAACACCATAAGAAAACCATACAAAAACACTTCAAGAAAACCTTCCAAGAACACCAACTTACTTCCAATCTTTCATCCACTTCCATCACCCTTTTGATTCTAGCTTCTTACTTCTCTTTTACAGCAACTTCATCCAAGGAACTTGAGGTAGAATCTATGTTCATAACCTTATTCGATTCATATATATATAGCTATCTTATTTTGTGGTACAAAAGTTTAATAACAAGAACATAGTTTGAATGTTTTCAAACTTGTTTGCAAACTAAATAGATCCTTCTAACTTAACTTTTAAAATACTTCAAGACCTGTAATATAACTTATGTATATGCTAATTTAACAAGGTAAAACTTGGTTTTTCAAAGTATAAGTATTTTTAGAAAAATGGTCATTAAATGATTTTGTTGTAACAAAAATGTTTAACTTCATATGTTTCACTAATGTTTCACTTATGCCGTATGATTTTGAATACAAACCAAGGTATTTACAGTTCATAGTCTTAAAGAAGAACTCGATCCAAGAAGATGGCAATTTGAATCAACGAAAACGGATTTGTAACGAAGAAACTATGACCGAAACAAAATTGGTTATCCTAGATCATTTCAACTACGGGATCAATTGGAAAAAAATGATATAAATCACATATTTCTAAGATAACATGATATTTTATATATATGTACTTATAATTCAATTTTATATGGTTCAGGATCACCCGTAAACAATACGAGAAGATTAATCATAAGATCCCATGTTTGTACGCAACACGTCATTTGACAACACCGGTACTTTATGTACGCAACACGTCATTTGACAACACCGGTACCATGGGTCAAGATTAATCTCGACCAATACATATACGATGGGGTTTTATTTATTTCGTTGGGGGTTTTGTTTATTGCGGGTATATTAAACATCTAAAAATGAACCATTAAAAATTGAATTACTAACATCGGAATGCTAACTACGGACTAAGGAAATATTCAAAATATTAAAAGTATAACAAGTATATATATATATATAACGTTTGTTTTAAAATGAAAACATATTGATATATTATATATGGATAGGTTCGTGATATCAACCGGAAGACCGAGTCAAAATATATATATCATCAAGACAAGAGTGAGTATATAGTCCCACTTTTAAACTCTAAATATTTCGGGATGAGAATACATGTATTTTATGTTTTACGCTATGGACACAAGTAACTGAAAAATATATTCTACGTTGAGTTGTACCACTGGCATACTTCCCTGTAGCTTGGTAACTAATATTTACAGCGGTATTGTAAACGCGAATCCTGTTGATAGATCTATCGGGCCTGACAACCCCAACCGGACTGGACGACCAGTATTCAACGGTTGCACAGTACTTCGTTTTGTGACTACACTTGGTACGGTGTAGTAAGATTTCATATTAAAGGGAATATGCGACGTGAAAATGTTAAGTATGGTTACCAAGTGCTCAACCACTTAGAATATTTTTATTGAAATGTTTATATACGAAATCTTGTGGTCTATATATATATATTGCTGCGCACTAAACCTATATCTCACCAACTTTATGTTGACGTTTTTAAACATGTTTATTCTCAGGTGATAATTAAAGCTTCCGCTGCATTATGTTGAATCTAAGCAGGATCATGCGTACTCATATTTGTGTCAAAAATAAAACTGCATATCCGAGGACGTGTGTTGTAAAATATGCTAGAAATCGTGTTGTTATTATCATTTGTAAAGTTTGTAAGTCGAAGATTATCGTTAAACGATAATCATCTTTTTATTGTCTAAAGCTTGTAACAAAAATAATGGTTTGGTTTGTAATGTATAATATATGCAGTTTTCCTTTTTAAAAATGTCGCATATAGAGGTCAATACCTCGCAATGAAATCATACGTTATCTAACACGTTCTTATGGTTAAGGACGGGTTATGACATGTGGTATCAGAGCGGTGGTCTTAGCGAACCAGGTTTGCATTAGTGTGTCTAACTGATAAGTCGTTAGGATACATTAGTAAGTCTGGACTTTGACCGGGTCTGATTTAAAAAAAAAAAAAAAACCATTGCTTATCACTGTTGGTTAAAATTTATATGTAAATATTATATAAGTACTAATGGGTTAGTTGTTGTGTGATAGATGTCGAGCTCAAAAATTGTTATCACAATCAACGACTCCGAATCAGAATCTTCAGATGGCGTTCCAGTCATTAACCTGTCCGATGACGAAAATGATATCCTTGGGGAAGACTCACAAATTCCGGATGAACCAACTATAGAGAACCCGGAAAGTGAACCCGAGGAGGAAAGTGAACCCGAGGAGGAAAGTGAACCCGAGGAGGAAAGTGAACCCGAGGAGGAAAGTGAACCCGAGGAAGAAATACAGGAAATTACAAAAGACGAGTTCGAACTAGGAAAGAAACGAAAGGCTAATGAATTAGAAAATCCAAATCCCGAGTTTAATGAGAATGATGTGGCACCAATTCCACTCAACACTACCACCCCTATCCCCGCTATTCCTATTCGTTCTGTCCCGGCATCTAGTTCTTCAGTCCCACAGCCAAAATATAGGCAGACAGTTAGGATAAGCGTTAAGCAAATCTTTGTGTCTAAACGTCCTAGAAAATAGATCAAACGATGCGCTGCTGTGTCAAACCATGGAACCGAATAATGTTTTGTATAATATTAATAGTGTGGTTTGCTTAATGTTCGATGTAAGATAAGCATATGTAAAATATTGAAGTATGAAATGCAATAATTTTCCATGGTTAAGTATTATTTAGATTGTAGTAATTGATTCTGTACTAAGCTATTAAGTATGAACATTAACGGGTAGGTACTACCCAAGATATAATTATAAAACGCTAATAAGAAGAAAAGGCTTTTATAATAATACCTGGTTCATATTATTAACAAGCTATAAATGTACTATAAATACACACTACATCTATAATATTCCATGTGAATAATTATTTTCTTTCATTAGGAAATGGCGCGATTGAATCGAATGACGGAACAAGAACTCGAGGAACTCATCAACCAGCGAGTGAACGACAGAATGTTATGGGTTGAGGCTGCAAGAGCTGCTGCAGTTAATCCAAATCCTCGTGTAGGATGCTCCTACAAGACGTTCCAAGCTTGCAAGCCATCATCATTCAGTGGAACGGAAGGACCTATCGGTTTAACCCGATGGATAGAAAAGATGGAGACGGTGTTCAAAATCAGCGGTTGTGATGAAAAAGACATGACCAAGTTTGCATCGTGCACTTTACAAGATAGTGCACTCACATGGTGGAAGAATTATGTGAAGGCGGTAGGAGGAGATGTAGCTTATGATACTCCATGGGAAGAATTCAAAGCAATGATAATCACCGAGTATTGTCCAAGGAATGAGGTTATTAAGTTAGAAGATGAGTTACGAAGTTTGAAGGTGGTTGGTACTGAAATCACCAACTACAACCAGCGATTCATGGAATTAGTTTTGCTATGTCCTGAATTGGTTCCAACCGAAGAACGGAAGATTGAAATGTACAAAGCTGGTTTGCCCAAAAAGGTCAAGGCAAATGTTACAGCATCGAAACCTAAGACAATTCATGAAGCTATAACCATGGCGAACGAGCTAATGGATCAGGTCATTTTGGACAAGAAAGTATCCAATACTGATGTGAAGGTATCAGGTAACAAAAGAAAGTGGAATGGAAATTATGATCGAGGTAACCAACAACAATCTTTTAAGAAACAAGAAAACACGCAAGGTGCGGGTAGTGGTTTAAGCTTTGGTTATAAAGGACAAAATCCTTTATGCAACCGTTGCCACAAACATCACTTTGGTTACTGTAGTGTGTTATGCACCAAGTGTAATCGACAAGGTCATCTTGCGGAAGATTGTAAGGCTCTCGTTACAAATGGCAACAAGACTCCTGCCACCAACGCAAATAGAACTGCTTTGGCTAACATTACTTGTTTTGGGTGTGGAAAACAAGGTCATTATAAGAGCCAGTGCCCGAATCAGAATGGCGGACCTGCACGTGGAAGAGCGTTTGTTATTAATGCTAGAGAGGCACGAGAAGACCCGGAACTTGTTACGGGTACGTTTACCATTAATAACTTATCAGCATCTATTTTATTTGATACTGGCGCCGATAGAAGTTACGTGTGTATAAATTTTTACACTAAATTGAATTGTTCATCATTACCTCTAGATGCTAAGTACTTGATTGAGTTAGCTAATGGTAAGCTAATTAAAGCCGATAAAATTTGTCGTGATTGTGAAATAAATCTAGCTGGAGAAACGTTTAAAATCGACTTAATACCCGTAGAATTAGGAGGTTTTGATGTAATAGTCGGCATGGACTGGATGTCCAAAATAGGAGCGGAAGTTGTTTGTGCCAAGAAGGCAATTCGTATTCCTGGTAAGGATAAAATGCCAGTGATGATTTATGGAGAGAAGGGTAACTCAAAGCTAAAACTCATTAGTTATTTGAAAGCTCAAAAGTGCTTGAAGAAAGGGTGCTATGCTATCTTAGCACATGTTAATAAAGTTGAAAAGAAAGAAAAAGAGAGGTGCATCAACGACGTGCCTGTGGCAAGAGATTTTCCTGAAGTTTTTCCGGAAGAATTGCCGGGATTACCTCCATTTAGATCGGTAGAATTTCAAATAGATTTAGTACCAGGAGCTGCACCAGTGGCTCGTGCTCCATATAGACTTGCACCGTCCGAATTAAAAGAACTTCAAAGTCAGTTAAAGAATTACTAGACCGTGGATTCATACGACCAAGTACTTCACCGTGGGGAGCTCCGATTCTATTTGTTAAAAAGAAAGATGGATCTTTTAGGATGTGTATAGACTATCGTGAATTAAATAAGTTAACTATCAAGAATCGATATCCACTACCGAGAATTGATGACTTATTTGATCAATTGCAAGGATCATGTGTTTATTCGAAAATCGACTTAAGATCGGGCTATCATCAACTACGCGTCAAAGAAGAGGACATTCCGAAAACTGCTTTTCGGACACGTTATGGTCATTATGAATTTTTGGTTATGCCGTTTGGATTGACGAATGCGCCAGCTGTATTCATGGACCTCATGAATCGAGTTTGTAGTCCGTATTTAGATAAGTTTGTTATCATTTTCATTGATGATATTCTTATCTATTCCAAGAGTGAGCAAGAGCATGAAGAGCATTTAAGGTTGATACTGGAGTTGTTGAGAAAAGAACAACTTTATGCTAAATTTTCTAAGTGTGCTTTCTGGTTGAAAGAAGTGCAATTTCTTGGTCACGTTGTTAATAGCAAAGGAATTCAGGTTGATCCAGCAAAAACTGAAGCTATTGAAAAATGGGAGACTCCTAAGACACCAACACAGATACGCCAATTTTTGGGTTTAGCCGGTTATTATAGAAGGTTTATTCAAGATTTTTCCCGAATAGCTAAGCCGTTGACAGCGTTAACGCAAAAAGGGAAGAAATACGAATGGACCTCGGAGCAGGAGAACGCATTTCAATTATTGAAGAAGAAGCTAACTACGGCGCCTATTTTATCGTTACCTGAAGGGAACGATGATTTTGAAATATATTGTGACGCTTCGCGACAAGGTTTTGGTTGTGTTCTTATGCAACGGAAGAAAGTTATTGCATTCGCATCCCGACAATTGAAGATTCACGAGCGAAATTATACGACGCATGATCTAGAATTGGGAGCAGTCGTGTTTGCATTGAAGATGTGGAGACACTACTTGTATTTGGTTAAATTCACTGTGTTTACTGATCATAAAAGCCTTCAACATATTTTTGATCAGAAACAATTGAACATGAGGCAACGTAGGTGGGTCGAGTTAATAAACGACTATGATTGTGAAATTCGTTATCATCCCGGGAAGGCGAATGTGGTGGCTGATGCTTTAAGCAGAAAAGAACGAGAACCAATTCGAGTTCGAGCAATGAACATAAAAATTCGCATGAATCTCAACTCACAAATCAAAGAAGTTCAACGAGAAGCACTTACTAAAGAAAATATAGGAAATGAAATAATGAAGAAGTATGAGAAGCAACTCGTTATGCGGGAAGATGGAATTCGATATTTTGCAAATCGTATTTGGGTACCGAAGTTGGGTGGATTAAGGAAGTTGATATTGAACGAGGCACATAAGACAAGATATTCGATACATCCTGGAGTTGGAAAGATGTACCAAGATCTTAAGACGCATTATTGGTGGCCTAATTTAAAAACAGACGTTGCAACATATGTTGGGGAGTGTTTAACTTGTTCCAAGGTTAAAGCAGAACACCAGAAGCCGTCAGGGTTACTTCAACAACCAGAAATTCCAGAATGGAAATGGGACGGTATTACCATGGATTTCATCACGAAGTTACCAAAGACTGCCTGGGGATACGACACCATTTGGGTGATTGTTGATCGTCTCACCAAGTCTGCACATTTCTTGCCTATAAAGGAAACGGATAGAATGGAGAAACTATTACGATTGTATATAAAGGAAGTTGTTTCAAGGCATGGAATACCTATTTCCATTATATCCGATCGTGATAGTAGATTTACCTCAAAATTCTGGCAATCACTACAGGAGGCACTAGGAACTCGGTTGGATATGAGTACCGCATATCATCCACAAACCGATGGACAGAGTGAAAGAAAGATTCAGACTCTCGAAGACATGCTCAGGGCATGTGTGATCGATTTTGGAAACGGATGGGATAAATATCTACCGTTAGCAGAATTCTCGTATAATAATAGTTATCATGCGAGCATTGGAGCTGCGCCATTCGAAGCATTGTACGGAAGGAAGTGTAGATCTCCTATCTGTTGGAATGAAGTAGGAGATCGACATTTAACTGGTCCCGAGATCATACATGAAACGACTGAGAAGATAGTGCAAATCAAGGAGAGATTGAAAACAGCCCGTAGTCGCCAAAAGAGCTACGCCGATGTTCGAAGGAAACCATTAGAGTTTCAGGTCGGGGACATGGTTATGCTAAAGGTGTCACCTTGGAAAGGTGTAATACGTTTCGGCAAAAGGGGTAAACTGAACCCAAGGTACGTAGGCCCGTTCAAGATCATCGAACGCATTGGACCGGTAGCTTATCGACTCGAGTTACCGCAACAACTCGCCGGAGTACATAATACCTTTCACGTCTCAAACCTGAAGAAGTGTCTTGCAAAGGAAGACCTCACCATTCCTCTTGAAGAAATCCATGTCGACGAGAAACTACAATTCGTCGAAGAACCAATTGAAATCATGGACCGTGAAGTTAAACAGCTCAAACAGAGCAATATACCGATTGTTAAGGTTCGTTGGAATGCTAGAAGAGGTCCCGAGTTTACTTGGGAACGAGAGGATCAGATGAAACGAAAGTATCCGCATTTGTTTCTCGATGACGCAAAATAGGTACAATTTTAAAATTTCGGGACGAAATTTATTTAACGGGGAGGTAATGTAACGACCCGCACTTTTTCGATCATACTATACTTATAAGATTAATATTTACATAAATTAAACCTTGCCAACATGATAAGCAATCCAAATTGTCGAGATTTATATTTCCGAAAAGAATTTTACACAACGTTTGACCGTCTAGTTTGACCGATGATATCACGAACTATACAATATATGATAATTATACGTTTGTGTATATATATGTATATATACATATTTAACATGATTAAAGAATGTTTTAATACCTCATTTTATATTAATAACAACAAGTTATATGTGTATTTTGAAACTACTAACTTAAGTTTTCAAAACGATAACAATACGTAACGTTATTTGACATATATACTTAAGACTTATAATGTTATACATATATTGTATAAGTAATGTATTTAATTACTTTTAAAGAACTTAAATACATAAAACCATATAAGTGTATTCACAAAAGATAGCTATATTTGAATCCTCATTTCATTTTTCACAAAATTTCTATACGTATACCTAGAGTATTTGTACTCGTATCATACCTAGCTCCTATACGTATTTACTAATAGTAAATACACATCAAAATCACCACCTAACCAGCCATTATTCATGCCCTTAGAGCTAGGTAATTACTTTTGAATCATTGCAAGACTAATTAAAAAAATACAAACTAGAATTTTGTCATGTTATCCTTAAAGATCACATTTTTAGGAGTATATATGTATCATCATTTTTGATTCATTTTTACTTCAATCTCTTAACTAAAAACACACACTCTTTCTTACTCTCTAAACTCCATAACAATCCAGCAAAGTTCCATAAAGATCTATCTTCAAAAACCATACTAAAACACCATAAGAAAACCATACAAAAACACTTCAAGAAAACCTTCCAAGAACACCAACTTACTTCCAATCTTTCATCCACTTCCATCACCCTTTTGATTCTAGCTTCTTACTTCTCTTTTACAGCAACTTCATCCAAGGAACTTGAGGTAGAATCTATGTTCATAACCTTATTCGATTCATATATATATAGCTATCTTATTTTGTGGTACAAAAGTTTAACAACAAGAACATAGTTTGAATGTTTTCAAACTTGTTTGCAAACTAAATAGATCCTTCTAACTTAACTTTTAAAATACTTCAAGACCTGTAATATAACTTATGTATATGCTAATTTAACAAGGTAAAACTTGGTTTTTCAAAGTATAAGTATTTTTAGAAAAATGGTCATTAAATGATTTTGTTGTAACAAAAATGTTTAACTTCATATGTTTCACTAATGTTTCACTTATGCCGTATGATTTTGAATACAAACCAAGGTATTTACAGTTCATAGTCTTAAAGAAGAACTCGATCCAAGAAGATGGCAATTTGAATCAACGAAAACGGATTTGTAACGAAGAAACTATGACCGAAACAAAATTGGTTATCCTAGATCATTTCAACTACGGGATCAATTGGAAAAAAATGATATAAATCACATATTTCTAAGATAACATGATATTTTATATATATGTACTTATAATTCAATTTTATATGGTTCAGGATCACCCGTAAACAATACGAGAAGATTAATCATAAGATCCCATGTTTGTACGCAACACGTCATTTGACAACACCGGTACTTTATGTACGCAACACGTCATTTGACAACACCGGTACCATGGGTCAAGATTAATCTCGACCAATACATATACGATGGGGTTTTATTTATTTCGTTGGGGGTTTTGTTTATTGCGGGTATATTAAACATCTAAAAATGAACCATTAAAAATTGAATTACTAACATCGGAATGCTAACTACGGACTAAGGAAATATTCAAAATATTAAAAGTATAACAAGTATATATATATATATATAACGTTTGTTTTAAAATGAAAACATATTGATATATTATATATGGATAGGTTCGTGATATCAACCGGAAGACCGAGTCAAAATATATATATCATCAAGACAAGAGTGAGTATATAGTCCCACTTTTAAACTCTAAATATTTCGGGATGAGAATACATGTATTTTATGTTTTACGCTATGGACACAAGTAACTGAAAAATATATTCTACGTTGAGTTGTACCACTGGCATACTTCCCTGTAGCTTGGTAACTAATATTTACAGCGGTATTGTAAACGCGAATCCTGTTGATAGATCTATCGGGCCTGACAACCCCAACCGGACTGGACGACCAGTATTCAACGGTTGCACAGTACTTCGTTTTGTGACTACACTTGGTACGGTGTAGTAAGATTTCATATTAAAGGGAATATGCGACGTGAAAATGTTAAGTATGGTTACCAAGTGCTCAACCACTTAGAATATTTTTATTGAAATGTTTATATACGAAATCTTGTGGTCTATATATATATATTGCTGCGCACTAAACCTATATCTCACCAACTTTATGTTGACGTTTTTAAACATGTTTATTCTCAGGTGATAATTAAAGCTTCCGCTGCATTATGTTGAATCTAAGCAGGATCATGCGTACTCATATTTGTGTCAAAAATAAAACTGCATATCCGAGGACGTGTGTTGTAAAATATGCTAGAAATCGTGTTGTTATTATCATTTGTAAAGTTTGTAAGTCGAAGATTATCGTTAAACGATAATCATCTTTTTATTGTCTAAAGCTTGTAACAAAAATAATGGTTTGGTTTGTAATGTATAATATATGCAGTTTTCCTTTTTAAAAATGTCGCATATAGAGGTCAATACCTCGCAATGAAATCATACGTTATCTAACACGTTCTTATGGTTAAGGACGGGTTATGACATAAAAGCTCAACTTTTCCAAGTACAAAATAATCATCAAGCGTCCATTCAAAACTTAGAGCGCAATGTTACTAAGTTATTCAAACTTGTCGAGGGTAAAGTTCAGGTTGAATCTGAAGTTTCTAAGGAAGTTCGTTTTGAAAAGGTAAATGCGGTTACTTTTATTAATATAGATGATAGTGATGACAGTGATGGTTCTGATAATTCTGAATATGATTTTGAAAATGGGCCTAGAGAGAATGATCCCGAATATAATAGGTTTTGGGAAAATGTTAAAGGAATTTCTGAAAGAGAACATCTTGGAAGAAAAGCAATCCGTGAATATGTAGCTTCTAGAGGAGCTGATATAATGTGGGAATATGAATTGACTAAGGA
Organism: Rutidosis leptorrhynchoides; assembly: GCF_046630445.1. Classification (NCBI taxonomy): domain Eukaryota; kingdom Viridiplantae; phylum Streptophyta; class Magnoliopsida; order Asterales; family Asteraceae; genus Rutidosis; species Rutidosis leptorrhynchoides. The sequence goes on from NC_092334.1 coordinate 689,911,987, forward strand.
AGAACTGTCCAAAGAAGTAGAAGAAATGAATGGTGGATATCCTGATTCGGATGAAGAAGATGTTGCTACAAAGCCCAAATCCATTAAGGAGGAGGACGCTGATTTAGATGAATATGTGGACAAAGTAGTTGAAGAAACCACTCGCAAGATAGAAAAGTAGAATGATGAAACGGAAGAAGTCACAAAGTTTGCTGAATCGTTGAAAGGAAATAAGCGTTAGGTATTCATTCCGCCACGTGATGAAATTCAAGATGATAATTTGGTTAAGGAAAAGAAATTTGTTAGTAAAGTGCCGTTAAAGCCAATAGAAATTTCAATTTTCGACTTCCCGATTGTTCGTGCTAATTCTGGAGAATTTCATATCCCTTGTGAAATTAATGGTTCCACATCTGTTCATGCGTTAGCTGATAGTGGGTCTATTGTGAATATTATGCCTTTTAGTATATTTGAGCGATTGAAGTTAAACGCGCTAGAACCTATTAATGGGATTGTCTATTATGGTAACCAAAGCTCGAGTCGTCCGAGGGGTATTGTGAAAAATGTTAAAGTTAACATAGGGTCAACCAAATTTTTTATTCATTTCTTTGTTATGGACATGGTGGAACATAAAATCACACCTATTCTTTTAAGAACACCATTTCTGTCCATATCTAAAGCCATTATCAATTATGTCAGTAATACTATTATTATTCATCAAGGACACCATAGTGAAACCCTGCCTATAACTGCAAAATCAGGTTTGAAAAGGAAGTTAAATGAGTATGAAAAAAGTAAGTGTGAAGAGAATAAGCCTAAGGAGTAATTCCATAAGAAGATAAGAGACGCGCAAACGACTCTATAATCAAAACTACCCATCCCTTTATATATGTTTATTAGGACTATATTATGTCCATGTGTTTTATTATTTTGTTATTTTATTATGAATGTAAGAGAAATATAGCTCCTAAGTGTTCTAATGCTTAAGTGATGAAGAGTTATTAATAAAATATTCTGTTCGTATTGTGTTTTGTGTTTTTTGTTATTTAATATTTTGTCAAGTTACTTATTGAATTCAAAAGAAGCCGCAAAAGTACTCGCAAATCATTCTATGATCCTACAAATCGAGTAACATCACTCTTTCCCTTATTTTTAATTATGTCCTTTATTTATTTATTTCATTTCTTTTATTATAAATGCAATGAGGACATTGCATAATCTAAGTGTGGGGAGGGAAGTGATTTTTTATATATATATATATATATATATATATATATATATATATATAAGATATTATCAATTTTCCCGAAAAAAGTTGAAAAATGGGTATAATTTTTTTTTTATTTTTTTTCGAAAGTATAAATTCTTAGTCAAACTTATGTATTTTTACTAACTTAATCTTAATGCTAATAAATAGAACTACTCTCAATTTCAAGATCGGATTACTTGTTTAAGATTAGAAGTTAAAAGCCAAAAATTGTGAAACGAGTGCAAGCTTATAGCCACTACCATATGGCATAAGAAGCATGGACCACTGAGGCAGCAAAAGAGTCCAAAGTAAGGGCCAACTTACAAAAAATTGCCAAGTGTAAAGCTAAAAGCTAAGCATGAAAGCAAAAGAAATGAAAAGCAAAAGAGCCCAATGAAGGCCAACAAAAGAAAAGAGTTCCAATGAGAACCATACACTTTTTAAAGTTAGAAAACAAAAGAGTCCAATGATGACCAAACTGTATAAATCTGACTTAATAACCTTTAGGACTACTTGTAATCCTTGGTCTGGTTCAGACTAGTTCTTATGAATAATAAATACTAACTTTTTATTAAGACATACTTTTGACTTTGCAATTTTACTTTTATACCCATGATATAATTCATAAGGTTTACTTGATGACAAGTAAAAGTTTCAGTGTGGAGAATTTGATAACTCCTAAATTATACAATTTTTTGATAACATTTTGAGGAGTTATCTTAGTATTTTTGAGTCATTTTGATGCCAAAACACACTAAAATGGGTAAAAATGGGAAAGAGATATTTCTAATGATTATGTCCAAGTTATGTATTAAACAGGATCAAAAATGAAGAAAATTGCAAATCCGCTAGATGAAGCCGCCGTCATGGTTCTAAGGAAGTGTAACACCGTACTTTTTTTTTATAACACAGCGGAAGTCATACTTACAAAACGTGCCCTTATGTACACACATAAACATAATTACTACAAATTCATTTATCAATACTTATTTAACAAACAATCGGTGTTACTTTAATATCCGATTTTATATAGAAAACATCAGAGTTCTAGACTTGTCGAACACAACCCAACGTGCCCATCTTATCCCATGTCCACAAAAGCAAAAGACCTATAACCAGCAAGGGGGAAGGTGGAGGGGTTAGCACGAAGCTAAGTGAATGGACTAATCTAACAGCTAAAACACATAGGTACAATCACTAGAACACGCATCATCAAATTAGACAGAAAGTTAATCAAATAACCACTAGAACATACAGAAACAGAGTAATCTACCATTAGCAAATCACATAAAAGCAATACAAGTACAATATCATACAATAGTCAACAATCAACTAATTCCAAAAACTACCAAAATTATCTACAGCAACGGTCAATCCAAAGCAACCGTGATAACTACAAGCAATGGTCAATCAGAAGCAACCATCTGGGTAATCCGAAGCAACCCATTGAGAGACTTGGCGGCCTGGCCGGGCCAACGACCCCAGTTGATCAGTCTAGAGTCTACCGAAAACTCATAACTCTGTATCACTAGTATAAGTCTTCCACATGTGATGGACGCGTGATTCCGGCTTATATTAATCATACAACATCAATGAGCCCAACCTGATCAGAAGCAAGGTTGATCGCTCCCTACTTGATCAAAAGCAAGGTCGGTCCAAATAACACGCGAGGCCACAGTCCATAACACTATACAACATAATTCAAATCATAGTAACTAGGTCAACGGCCTAGGTCATGTCACTATATGCCTTAACGGCTAGATTAACCCACTCACCGAATACCAGCACGAGAAGAACTCAGAGGTCTTATATTTCTGAGTCTTCACTTCTCCTAATCACCTGGAAAAGATACAAATAAAGTCAGTAATTGTATCCTGATAATATTTTATCAACAAGACAGACACAAAAATGAGATAAAAACAAAATAATCATACATGCTCAGTCAACCGTACGAGTAACACCATCACACACACGTTTGAGAACACTCAACCGTGTGGTTGACAACTCACTCGTACGTTTGGTCCATGACCAAACATCCAACAATGACTCACCTGATCCGTACGGTTCACTACACGAGTGACCAATGACTCGTACGAGTCACATATCAACCGTACGTATCATCACAATCAAAACATAAGTTCCCATCACCACTCACTCGCACGGTTCACCACATGGTTGACTACCTCAACCGTACGAGTGAAGGCTCACTCGTGCGAGTGATGAAGAACAGTAGCAACAGCTAATTATATGGGTTTCAGCCCAAAAACACAACATCAAACATCAATAAATACACTAAATCAACACCTACAAACATGTAATCACTGTATGATAAGTCTACATCATAATTTCAACCCATAACGACACTCTAAAGCGTGTAAAACAAGGCATACACCCTAAAACCCCTTTTTCTGACCAAAATAAATTTTGATCCAGATTCTTAAAAGTTTACCATTGGAAAGGATTTTTCATTACGATTCCAACGATACTTGATTCATCAAAAACGGAGTTACGGTTTGAAAGTTATGACCAAAACAAGTTTTCACAAATCTGACCATGTGCTCACACGTGTGACTGAGGTCTCACTCGTGCGAGTGAGTCCTCACATGTGTGGTTGACCCTTAAAAGTGTGGTCACTCTTATAAGTGACCTGTCAAAAGTGTGGGTGCTGATGAACACCTACAGCTCGCTGTTTTCGCGTTTTCTGATCCCAAAACATGATTTTTGCTCAATCTAATCATGAAACCACTTCAAAAATATCATATAACAACTATAGAACATATATCTAACAACAATTAACACTAACAAACATAATTCATCAAGATTCAAGCATCAAAACTCATTTTTGCTCAAGAACACAAAAACCCATTTAATCAAGAATTCAAGCAACAATTCAAGCAAGCTAACCTGGATTATTGATCACAAGGATGATAATAATCACTCCTTAAAGCTTCTTGATCCAATTCTAGCTTAGATTAAATTAGGGTTTCAAGTACTGAGAAATTAGGTACGGGGTGTTTGTTTGGAAGGTTCAACAAAATGATAGAAAAGGCTAGTCTCAAGCTTATATATTTAAGTTAATACACAAACCCCATCACACACGGGTATTTATCAGTTATCTGAATTCTTTCGTACTTTGTTAGGGTGCCCTAACGGAGTCCAAATTAAACAAATGAACCTGTTCTGTGACCCTTACCACAAACTGGTCTTAACCAAACAAACAGATACTTAAAAACATACAATTATAAAAATCACTTTTAATAACACTTAAGGGCAAAATAGTCTATTTTAACTAGGCCCAAAATGCGGGTGTTACAAATCTACCCTCTTTAAAGAGATTCCGTCCTCAGAATCTGGTCAAAGTCAAAAGTTACAGTAATAAAATCTCATCAATTATTCATCAAGCAACACATATTAACAACAATTTAAGCAGTTAACTATCCTACTTCTCTTCTTAACTTACTGAAACTTCTGCATGATCTACCAAAATGTGCTTACGTTGGCCAGACGTAATACATTATCATAGATCACATCTCCATTTTGAAATGTCCCGTTCTTATTGATTAAAAACGTTCCATATTAATTGATTTCGTTGCGAGGTTTTGACCTCTATATGAGACGTTTTTCAAAGACTGCATTCATTTTAAAACAAACCATAGCCTTTATTTCATCAATAAAGGTTTAAAAAGCTTTACGTAGATTATCAAATAATGATAATCTAAAATATCCTGTTTACACACGAACATTACATAATGGTTTACAATACAAATATGTTACAACAAAATAAGTTTCTTGAATGCAGTTTTTACACAATATCATACAAGCATGGACTCCAAATCTCGTCCTTATTTAAGTATGCGACAGCGGAAGCTCTTAATAATCACCTGAGAATAAACATGCTTAAAACGTCAACAAAAATGTTGGTGAGTTATAGGTTTAACCTATATATATCAAATCATAATAATAGACCACAAGATTTCATATTTCAATACATATCCCATACATAGAGATACAAATCATTCATATGGTGAACACCTGGTAACCGACATTAACATGATGCATATATAAGAATATCCCCATCATTCCGGGACACCCTTCGGATATGATATAAATTTCGAAGTACTAAAGCATCCGGTACTTTGGAAGGGGTTTGTTAGGCCCAATAGATCTATCTTTAGGATTCGCGTCAATTAGGGTGTCTGTTCCCTAATTCTTAGATTACCAGACTTAATAAAAAGGGGCATATTCGATTTCGATAATTCAACCATAGAATGTAGTTTCACGTACTTGTGTCTATTTTGTAAATCATTTATAAAACCTGCATGTATTCTCATCCCAAAAATATTAGATTTTAAAAGTGGGACTATAACTCACTTTCACAGAGTTTTACTTCATCGGAAAGTAAGACTTGGCCACTGGTTGATTCACGAACCTATAACAATATATACATATATATCAAAGTATGTTCAAAATATATTTACAACACTTTTAATATATTTTGATGTTTTAAGTTTATTAAGTCAGCTGTCCTCGTTAGTAGCCTACAACTAGTTGTCCACAGTTAGATGTACAGAAATAAATCGATAAATATTATCTTGAATCAATCCACGACCCAGTGTATACGTATCTCAGTATTGATCACAACTCAAACTATATATATTTTGGAATCAACCTCAACCCTGTATAGCTAACTCCAACATTCACATATAGAGTGTCTATGGTTGTTCCGAAATATATATAGATGTGTCGACATGATAGGTCGAAACATTGTATACGTGTCTATGGTATCTCAAGATTACATAATATACAATACAAGTTGATTAAGTTATGGTTGGAATAGATTTGTTACCAATTTTCACGTAGCTAAAATGAGAAAAATTATCCAATCTTGTTTTACCCATAACTTCTTCATTTTAAATCCGTTTTGAGTGAATCAAATTGCTATGGTTTCATATTGAACTCTATTTTATGAATCTAAACAGAAAAAGTATAGGTTTTTAGTCGGAAAAATAAGTTACAAGTCGTTTTTGTAAAGGTAGTCATTTCAGTCGAAAGAACGACGTCTAGATGACCATTTTAGAAAACATACTTCCACTTTGAGTTTAACCATAATTTTTGGATATAGTTTCATGTTCATAATAAAAATAATTTTCTCAGAATAACAACTTTTAAATCAAAGTTTATCACAGTTTTTAATTAACTAACCCAAAACAGCCCGCGGTGTTACTACGACGGCGTAAATCCGGTTTTACGGTGTTTTTCGTGTTTCCAGGTTTTAAACCATTAAGTTAGCATATCATATAGATATAGAACATGTGTTTAGTTGATTTTAAAAGTCAAGTTAGAAGGATTAACTTTTGTTTGCGAACAAGTTTAGAATTAACTAAACTATGTTCTAGTGATTACAAGTTTAAACCTTCGAATAAGATAGCTTTATATGTATGAATCGAATGATGTTATGAACATCATTACTACCTTAAGTTCCTTGGATAAATCTACTGAAAAAGAAAAAAATGGATCTAGCTTCAACGGATCCTTGGATGGCTCGAAGTTCTTGAAGCAGAATCATGACACGAAAAACAAGTTCAAGTAAGATCATCACTTGAAATAAGATTGTTATAGTTATAGAAATTGAACCAAAGTTTGAATATGATTATTACCTTGTATTAGAATGATAACCTACTGTAAGAAACAATGATTTCTTGAGGTTGGATGATCACCTTACAAGATTGGAAGTGAGCTAGCAAACTTGAAAGTATTCTTGATTTTATGAAACTAGAACTTTTGGAATTTATGAAGAACACTTAGAACTTGAAGATAGAACTTGAGAGAGATCAATTAGATGAAGAAAATTGAAGAATGAAAGTGTTTGTAGGTGTTTTTGGTCGTTGGTGTATGGATTAGATATAAAGGATATGTAATTTTGTTTTCATGTAAATAAGTCATGAATGATTACTCATATTTTTTGTAATTTTATGAGATATTTCATGCTAGTTTCCAAATGATGGTTCCCACATGTGTTAGGTGACTCACATGGGCTACTAAGAGCTGATCATTGGAGTGTATATACCAATAGTACATACATCTAAAAGCTGTGTATTGTACGAGTACGAATACGGGTGCATACGAGTAGAATTGTTGATGAAACTGAACGAGGATGTAATTGTAAGCATTTTTGTTAAGTAGAAGTATTTTGATAAGTGTCTTGAAGTCTTTCAAAAGTGTATGAATGCATATTAAAACACTACATGTATATACATTTTAACTGAGTCGTTAAGTCATCGTTAGTCGTTACATGTAAATGTTGTTTTGAAACCTTTAGGTTAACGATCTTGTTAAATGTTGTTAACCCAATGTTTATAATATCAAAAGAGATTTTAAATTATTATATTATCATGATATTATGATGTACGAATATCTCTTAATATGATATATATACATTAAATGTCGTTACAACGATAATCGTTACATATATGTCTCGTTTCAAAATCATTAAGTTAGTAGTCTTGTTTTTACATATGTAGTTCATTGTTAATATACTTAATGATATGTTTACTTATCATAATATCATGTTAACTATATATATAACCATATATATGTCATCATATAGTTTTTACAAGTTTTAACGTTCGTGAATCACCGGTCAACTTGGGTGGTCAATTGTCTATATGAAACCTATTTCAATTAATCAAGTCTTAACAAGTTTGATTGCTTAACATGTTGGAAACATTTAATCATGTAAATATCAATCTCAATTAATATATATAAACATGGAAAAGTTCGGGTCACTACAGTACCTACCCGTTAAATAAATTTCGTCCCGAAATTTTAAGCTGTTGAAGGTGTTGACGAATCTTCTGGAAATAAATGCGGGTATTTCTTCTTCATCTGATCTTCACGCTCCCAGGTGAACTCGGGTCCTCTACGAGCATTCCATCGAACCTTAACAATTGGTATCTTGTTTTGCTTAAGTCTTTTAACCTCACGATCCATTATTTCGACGGGTTCTTCGATGAATTGAAGTTTTTCGTTGATTTGGATTTCGTCTAACGGAATAGTGAGATCTTCTTTAGCAAAACATTTCTTCAAATTCGAGACGTGGAAAGTGTTATGTACAGCCGCGAGTTGTTGAGGTAACTCAAGTCGGTAAGCTACTGGTCCGACACGATCAATAATCTTGAATGGTCCAATATACCTTGGATTTAATTTCCCTCGTTTACCAAATCGAACAACGCCTTTCCAAGGTGCAACTTTAAGCATGACCATCTCTCCAATTTCAAATTCTATATCTTTTCTTTTAATGTCAGCATAGCTCTTTTGTCGACTTTGGGTGGTTTTCAACCGTTGTTGAATTTGGATGATCTTCTCGGTAGTTTCTTGTATAATCTCCGGACCCGTAATCTGTTTATCCCCCACTTCACTCCAACAAATCGGAGACATGCACTTTCTACCATAAAGTGCTTCAAACGGCGCCATCTCAATGCTTGAATGGTAGCTGTTGTTGTAGGAAAATTCTGCTAATGGTAGATGTCGATCCCAACTGTTTCCGAAATCAATAACACATGCTCGTAGCATGTCTTCAAGCGTTTGTATCGTCCTTTCGCTCTGCCCATCAGTTTGTGGATGATAGGCAGTACTCATGTCTAGACGAGTTTCTAATGCTTGCTGTAATGTCTGCCAGAATCTTGAAATAAATCTGCCATCCCTATCAGAGATAATAGAGATTGGTATTCCATGTCTGGAGATGACTTCCTTCAAATACAGTCGTGCTAACTTCTCCATCTTGTCATCTTCTCTTATTGGCAAGAAGTGTGCTGATTTGGTGAGACGATCAACTATTACCCAAATAGTATCAAAACCACTTGCAGTCCTTGGCAATTTAGTGATGAAATCCATGGTAATGTTTTCCCATTTCCATTCCGGGATTTTGGGTTGTTGAAGTAGACCTGATGGTTTCTGATGCTCAGCTTTGACCTTAGAACACGTCAAACATTCTCCTACGTATTTAGCAACATCGGCTTTCATACCCGGCCACCAAAAATGTTTCTTGAGATCCTTGTACATCTTCCCCGTTCCAGGATGTATTGAGTATCTGGTTTTATGAGCTTCTCTAAGTACCATTTCTCTCATATCTCCAAATTTTGGTACCCAAATCCTTTCAGCCCTATACCGGGTTCCGTCTTCCCAAATATTAAGATGTTTCTTCGATCCTTTGGGTATTTCATCCTTTAAATTTCCCTCTTTTAAAACTCCTTGTTGCGCTTCCTTTATTTGAGTAGTAAGGTTATTATGAATCATTATATTCATAGATTTTACTCGAATGGGTTCTCTGTCCTTCCTGCTCAAGGCATCGGCTACCACATTTGCCTTCCCCGGGTGGTAACGAATCTCAAAGTCGTAATCATTCAATAATTCAATCCACCTACGCTGCCTCATATTCAGTTGTTTCTGATTAAATATGTGTTGAAGACTTTTGTGGTCGGTATATATAATACTTTTAACCCCATATAAGTAGTGCCTCCAAGTCTTTAATGCAAAAACAACCGCGCCTAATTCCAAATCATGCGTCGTATAGTTTTGTTCGTGAATCTTCAATTGTCTAGACGCATAAGCAATCACCTTCGTTCGTTGCATTAATACACAACCGAGACCTTGCTTTGATGCGTCACAATAAATCACAAAATCATCATTCCCTTCAGGCAATGACAATATAGGTGCCGTAGTTAGCTTTTTCTTCAATAACTGAAACGCTTTCTCTTGATCATCATTCCATTCAAATTTCTTCCCTTTATGCGTTAATGCAGTCAAGGGTTTTGCTATTCTGGAAAAGTCTTGGATGAACCTTCTGTAGTAACCAGCTAGTCCTAAAAACTGGCGTATGTGTTTCGGAGTTTTCGGGGATTCCCACTTTTCAACAGTTTCTATCTTTGCCGGATCCACCTTAATACCTTCTTTGTTCACTATGTGACCGAGGAATTGAACTTCTTCCAACCAAAATGCACACTTTGAAAACTTAGCGTACAATTCTTCCTTCCTCAATACTTCTAACACCTTTCTCAAATGTTCACCGTGTTCTTGGTCATTCTTTGAGTAAATAAGTATGTCATCAATGAAAACAATGACAAACTTGTCAAGGTATGGTCCACACACTCGGTTCATAAGGTCCATGAACATAGCTGGTGCATTAGTTAAACCAAACAGCATGACCATAAACTCGTAATGACCGTAACGTGTTCTGAAAGCAGTCTTTGGAATATCATCTTCTTTCACCCGCATTTGATGATACCCGGAACGTAAGTCAATCTTTGAATAAATAGACCAGCCTTGTAGTTGATCAAATAAGTCGTCGATTCTCGGTAGTGGGTAGCGGTTCTTGATGGTAAGTTTGTTCAACTCTCGGTAGTCGATACACAACCTGAATGTACCATCTTTCTTCTTGACAAACAAAACAGGAGCTCCCCACGGTGATGTGCTTGGTCGAATGAAACCACACTCTAAAAGTTCTTGTAATTGGCTTTGCAGTTCTTTCATCTCGCTGGGTGCGAGTCTGTAAGGAGCACGAGCTATTGGTGTAGCTCCTGGTACAAGATCTATTTGAAATTCAACGGATCGATGTGGGGGTAATCCCGGTAATTCTTTCGGAAATACATCGGGAAATTCTTTTGCAATGGGAACATCATTGATGCTCTTTTCTTCAGTTTGTACTTTATCGACGTGTGCTAGAACAGCATAGCAACCTTTTATTATTAGTTTTTGTGCCTTCAAATTACTAATAAGATGTAGCTTCGTGTTGCCCTTTTCTCCGTACACCATTAAGGGTTTTCCTTTTTCTCGTATAATGCGAATTGCATTTTTGTAACAAACGATCTCTGCTTTCACTTCTTTCAACCAGTCCATACCGATTATCACATCAAAACTCCCTAACTCTACTGGTATCAAATCAATCTTAAATGTTTCGCTAACCAGTTTAATTTCTCGATTCCTACATATATTATCTGCTGAAATTAATTTACCATTTGCTAATTCGAGTAAAAATTTACTATCCAAAGGCGTCAATGGACAACTTAATTTAGCACAAAAATCTCTACTCATATAGCTTCTATCCGCACCCGAATCAAATAAAACGTAAACAGATTTATTGTCAATAAGAAACGTACCCGTAACAAGCTCCGGGTCTTCCTGTGCCTCTGCCGCATTAATATTGAAAACTCTTCCGCGGCCTTGTCCATTCGTGTTCTCCTGGTTCGGGCAATTTCTAATAATGTGGCCCGGTTTTCCACATTTATAACAAACTACATTGGCATAACTTGCTCCGACACTACTTGCTCCGCCATTACTCGTTCCGACACCATTTGTTCCTTTCGTTCTATTAGCCCCTGGTCCGTAGACCTCACACTTCGCCGCGCTATGACCATTTCTTTTACACTTGTTGCAAAATTTGGTGCAGAACCCCGAGTGATACTTTTCACACCTTTGGCATAGCTGCTTCTGATTGTTGTTGTTGTTGCGGTTATTATTGTTGTTGGGATGATTGTTGTAGTTGCTGTTGTTGTTGTTGTTGTTGTTGTTGTTGTTGTTGTTGGGCCGTTTGTTGTAGTTGCGATTGATGCTGCGATTGTTGGGATAATTGTTGCGATTATTGTTGTAATTGCTGTTGTTGTTGTATTGGTGATTCTTATTACCGTTTTCCTCCCACTTTCTTTTGACTTGCTTCACATTGGCCTCTTCAGCAGTCTGTTCTTTAATTCTTTCTTCAATCTGGTTCACTAGTTTGTGAGCCATTCTACATGCCTGTTGTATGGAGGCGGGCTCGTGTGAACTTATATCTTCTTGGATTCTTTCCGGTAATCCTTTCACAAACGCGTCGATCTTTTCTTCCTCATCTTCGAATGCTCCCGGACACAATAGGCACAATTCTGTGAATCGTCTTTCGTACGTGGTAATATCAAATCCTTGGGTTCGTAACCCTCTAAGTTCTGTCTTGAGCTTATTGTCCTCGGTTCTGGGACGGTACTTCTCGTTCATCAAGTGCTTGAATGCTGACCACGGTAGTGCGTACGCATCGTCTTGTCCTACTTGCTCTAGATAGGTATTCCACCATGTTAACGCAGAACCTGTGAAGGTATGCGTAGCGTACTTCACTTTGTCCTCTTCAGTACACTTACTTATGGCAAACACCGATTCGACCTTCTCGGTCCACCGTTTCAATCCGATCGGTCCTTCGGTTCCATCAAATTCCAAAGGTTTGCAGGCAGTGAATTCTTTGTAGGTGCATCCTACACGATTTCCTGTACTGCTAGATCCAAGGTTATTGTTGGTATGTAGCGCAGCCTGTACTGCGGCTATGTTTGAAGCTAGAAAAGTACGGAATTCCTCTTCATTCATATTCACGGTGTGTCGAGTAGTCGGTGCCATTTCCTTCAAAATAGTCAAATGGAACAAGTTAATCATACAGAATATTAAGAGTAGTTAATAGTATTTCGTAGCATAATATGAACTCATTTATAAAAGCTTTTTCTTCATATTAGCAATTTATAAGTTTAAATTCGGGTAGTACCTACCCGTTAAGTTCATACTTAGTAGCTAACATACAATTCAACTACTACAATTCTATATGAAAAACTGATTATAATAATATTTCGCGTTCAAACTTTTACACAATATTTTACAAACTTACAATACCGCTTATTTTACATATAGCATGAAATATAGCACACAATAAATTAGATACAAGATGGTTGTGAAGATAATTCTAGCTAGTACACAAGTCGTTCAGCAAAGGCAATAAAGACACGTAATTCATACGTCCAGAAACAAGTCATGCATTCTGGTTTTACTAGGATTACTTCCCATCCTTGGTCTTGTGGAACATAACCGTTATGGCCGTTGATAAGACAGTGTGTTGTAACGTCGTCAAAAGGACGAGGGTTACGTAATGTCCAACAGTCCCGTAACAATCTAAAAACCTCATTTCTTACCCCAATTACCGACTCCGTCACTTGTGGAAACGTTTTGTTTAATAGTTGTAGCCCGATGTTCTTGTTCTCACTTTCGTGAGAAGCGAACATTACTAATCCGTAAGCATAACATGCTTCTTTATGTTGCATGTTAGCCGCTTTTTCTAAATCACGAAGTCCAATATTCGGATATATTGAGTCAAAATAATTTCTTAACCCATTGCGTAAAATAGCATTTGGGTTCCCCGCAATATATGCGTCAAAGTAAACACATCGTAACTTATGGATTTCCCAATGTGATATCCCCCATCTTTCGAACGAAAGCCTTTTATAAACCAAGGCATTCTTGGAACGTTCTTTGAATGACTTACAAACTGATCTCGCCTTAAATAGTTGTGCTGAAGAATTCTGACCGACTCTAGACAAGATTTCATCAATCAGGTCTCCGGGTAGGTCTCTTAAAATATTGGGTTGTCTATCCATTTTGTGTTTTTATACTGTAAAATAGACAAGAGTTAGATTCATAAAAAAAATACTTATTAATACAAGCAATTTTTACATATATCATAAAGCATAAGCACACTATATTACACCACACGAATACAACTATCTTATTCTGACTCGCTTGTTTCTTCTTCTTCGGTTTTGGTTCGTTTTGCAAAGTTTCTAGGGATATATGATGTTCCCCTAATACGAGCCGTCATTTTCCACATTGGTTTAGAAAAACCTGGTGGTTTAGAGGTTCCCGGGTCATTGTTACAACTTAAGGACTTCGGGGGTTGACGATACATATAAAGTTCATCGGGGTTGGAATTAGATTTCTCTATTTTTATGCCATTTCCCTTATTATTTTCTTTTGCCTTTTTAAATTCAGTTGGGGTAATTTCTGTAACATCATCGGAATTCTCGTCGGAATCCGATTCATCGGAGAATTGGTAATCCTCCCAATATTTTGCTTCCTTGGCGGAAACACCATTGACCATAATTAACCTTGGTCGGTTGGTTGAGGATTTTCTTTTACTTAACCGTTTTATTATTTCCCCCACCGGTTCTAGTTCTTCATCCGGTTCCGATTCTTCTTCCGGTTCCGATTCTTCTTCCGGTTCCGACTCTTCTTCCGGTTCCTCTTCGGGAACTTGTGAATCAGTCCACGAATCATTCCAATTTACATTTGACTCTTCATTATTATTAGGTGAGTCAATGGGACTTGTTCTAGAGGTAGACATCTATCACATAATATCAAACGCGTTAAGAGATTAATATATCACATAATATTCACATGTTAAAAATATATAGTTTCCAACAAAATTTGTTAAGCAATCATTTTTCAAGTAAACACGGTCGAAGTCCAGACTCACTAATGCATCCTAACAAACTCGATAAGACACACTAATGTAAAATTCTGATTCTCTAAGACCAACGCTCGGATACCAACTAAAATGTCCCGTTCTTATTGATTAAAAACGTTCCATATTAATTGATTTCGTTGCGAGGTTTTGACCTCTATATGAGACGTTTTTCAAAGACTGCATTCATTTTAAAACAAACCATAGCCTTTATTTCATCAATAAAGGTTTAAAAAGCTTTACGTAGATTATCAAATAATGATAATCTAAAATATCCTGTTTACACACGACCATTACATAATGGTTTACAATACAAATATGTTACAACAAAATAAGTTTCTTGAATGCAGTTTTTACACAATATCATACAAGCATGGACTCCAAATCTCGTCCTTATTTAAGTATGCGACAGCGGAAACTCTTAATAATCACCTGAGAATAAACATGCTTAAAACGTCAACAAAAATGTTGGTGAGTTATAGGTTTAACCTATATATATCAAATCATAATAATAGACCACAATATTTCATATTTCAATACACATCCCATACATAGAGATAAAAATTATTCATATGGTGAACACCTGGTAACCGACATTAACATGATGCATATATAAGAATATCCCCATCATTCCGGGACACCCTTCGGATATGATATAAATTTCGAAGTACTAAAGCATCCGGTACTTTGGATGGGGTTTGTTAGGCCCAATAGATCTATCTTTAGGATTCGCGTCAATTAGGGTGTCTGTTCCCTAATTCTTAGATTACCAGACTTAATAAAAAGGGGCATATTCGATTTCGATAATTCAACCATAGAATGTAGTTTCACGTACTTGTGTCTATTTTGTAAATCATTTATAAAACCTGCATGTATTCTCATCCCAAAAATATTAGATTTTAAAAGTGGGACTATAACTCACTTTCACAGAGTTTTACTTCGTCGGGAAGTAAGACTTGGCCACTAGTTGATTCACGAACCTATAACAATATATACATATATATCAAAGTATGTTCAAAATATATTTACAACACTTTTAATATATTTTGATGTTTTAAGTTTATTAAGTCAGCTGTCCTCGTTAGTAGCCTACAACTAGTTGTCCACAGTTAGATGTACAGAAATAAATCGATAAATATTATCTTGAATCAATCCACGACCCAGTGTATACGTATCTCAGTATTGATCACAACTCAAACTATATATATTTTGGAATCAACCTCAACCCTGTATAGCTAACTCCAACATTCACATATAGAGTGTCTATGGTTGTTCCGAAATATATATAGATGTGTCGACATGATAGGTCGAAACATTGTATACGTGTCTATGGTATCTCAAGATTACATAATATACAATACAAGTTGATTAAGTTATGGTTGGAATAGATTTGTTACCAATTTTCACGTAGCTAAAATGAGAAAAATTATCCAATCTTATTTTACCCATAACTTCTTCATTTTAAATCCGTTTTGAGTGAATCAAATTGCTATGGTTTCATATTGAACTCTATTTTATGAATCTAAACAGAAAAAGTATAGGTTTATAGTCGGAAAAATAAGTTACAAGTCGTTTTTGTAAAGGTAGTCATTTCAGTCGAAAGAACGACGTCTAGATGACCATTTTAGAAAACATACTTCCACTTTGAGTTTAACCATAATTTTTGGATATAGTTTCATGTTCATAATAAAAATAATTTTCTCCGAATAACAACTTTTAAATCAAAGTTTATCATAGTTTTTAATTAACTAACCCAAAATAGCCCGCGGTGTTACTACGACGGCGTAAATCCGGTTTTACGGTGTTTTTCGTGTTTCCAGGTTTTAAACCATTAAGTTAGCATATCATATAGATATATAACATGTGTTTAGTTGATTTTAAAAGTCAAGTTAGAAGGATTAACTTTTGTTTGCGAACAAGTTTAGAATTAACTAAACTATGTTCTAGTGATTACAAGTTTAAACCTTCGAATAAGATAGCTTTATATGTATGAATCGAATGATGTTATGAACATCATTACTACCTTAAGTTCCTTGGATAAATCTACTGGAAAATAAAAAAATGGATCTAGCTTCAACGGATCCTTGGATGGCTCGAAGTTCTTGAAGCAGAATCATGACACGAAAAACAAGTTCAAGTAAGATCATCACTTGAAATAAGATTGTTATAGTTATAGAAATTGAACCAAAGTTTGAATATGATTATTACCTTGTATTAGAATGATAACCTACTGTAAGAAACAATGATTTCTTGAGGTTGCATGATCACCTTACAAGATTGGAAGTGAGCTAGCAAACTTGAAAGTATTATTGATTTTATGAAACTAGAACTTTTGGAATTTATGAAGAACACTTAGAACTTGAAGATAGAACTTGAGAGAGATCAATTAGATGAAGAAAATTGAAGAATGAAAGTGTTTTTAGGTGTTTTTGGTCGTTGGTGTATGGATTAGATATAAAGGATATGTAATTTTGTTTTCATGTAAATAAGTCATGAATGATTACTCATATTTTTGTAATTTTATGAGATATTTCATGCTAGTTGCCAAATGATGGTTCCCACATGTGTTAGGTGACTCACATGGGCTGCTAAGAGCTGATCATTGGAGTGTATATACCAATAGTACATACATCTAAAAGCTGTGTATTGTACGAGTACGAATACGGGTGCATAAGAGTAGAATTGTTGATGAAACTGAACGAGGATGTAATTGTAAGCATTTTTGTTAAGTAGAAGTATTTTGATAAGTGTCTTGAAGTCTTTCAAAAGTGTATGAATACATATTAAAACACTACATGTATATACATTTTAACTGAGTCGTTAAGTCATCGTTAGTCGTTACATGTAAATGTTGTTTTGAAACCTTTAGGTTAACGATCTTGTTAAATGTTGTTAACCCAATGTTTATAATATCAAAAGAGATTTTAAATTATTATATTATCATGATATTATGATGTACGAATATCTCTTAATATGATATATATACATTAAATGTCGTTACAACGATAATCGTTACATATATGTCTCGTTTCAAAATCATTAAGTTAGTAGTCTTGTTTTTACATATGTAGTTCATTGTTAATATACTTAATGATATGTTTACTTATCATAATATCATGTTAACTATATATATAACCATATATATGTCATCATATAGTTTTTACAAGTTTTAACGTTCGTGAATCACCGGTCAACTTGGGTGGTCAATTGTCTATATGAAACCTATTTCAATTAATCAAGTCTTAACAAGTTTGATTGCTTAACATGTTGGAAACATTTAATCATGTAAATATCAATCTCAATTAATATATATAAACATGGAAAAGTTCGGGTCACTACACATTTCAGTTAAGAAAATACGAGAAATCTAAATCCAAGTCATCTCTATCACTACAACTAACACTACCTCAAAGTACCTATTATTAAACAGAATACATCATCTACATAACATACTAAACACGTGATCCTAAAATCAAAAGCAATAACAAGATTAGTCTGAACATACCAATATTTAAGTCTTCTGATACAACATCAGTATCTGCTACCATCTGATAAGCTCTAACTATAGCCGTGGGAGGACCTTTTCTTTTCTGTCCTACAGATGCAGTAGAACCACCAACAGACGGCAACTGTACCCCGGACCCTGCCCCGGAACCCCCTCTACCCGCTGCCGGACACTGTGCTAACCTATGACCTTCCTTATGACAATTCCAACATAAATTGCTTCCGAAAGAACATTGTTGAACATCATGTCCCACTATACCACACCTTAGACACCTTTCGGTACCTGGAGAACACTGACCACTGTGGTAAGATCTGCACGAGTTACACCACTCTTTCTTTACGGAACCTTACCCACTCGTACTCAAAACTTCCCTCGTACTGGACCCGGTTGACTTTCTTGATTTCGGACTGGACTGATAACTGGATTGTCCTTCTGACCTCTTCCCATAAGAACCACTCCCCACTCCCGTACTCCTTACGGCTTTAACATCACCCTCTATCGCTTTAGCCATCTCAAAAGCTTGCGATAAAGAAGAAGCAAATCTAACCATTGACCGATACTCCGGCTTAATAACTCTAATAAAATGCTGAATTTTATCTTTCTCATGCGGTACCCACTGTTGGCAAAACCTTAACTTAGAGGTGAAGTCCAAAATAACATCATCAATCGTCATATCATCAGTCATTCTCATCCCCAAGAACTCAGTTTTCAATTTCTCCAGATCATATTCTGAACAATACTGCTCACGAACCTTGGCATGAAACTGCTCCCATGACACTTGACTTAGTTGTTCCTTTGATAAACGACCTGTGATGGAGTCCCACCACTCCATAGCTCTCCCCTTGAACAATCGACTGGCATATAACACTCTCAACTCTGGCTCGCACTGACAAGCATCTAATGCTCTTTCCACTTACCTGAGCCAATTTAGAGTCTCAGTCGGGTCGGTTTTACCAGTATACTCTGAAGGTTGACAATTAAGAAAGTCCTTATACGAGCACTTCTTCTTTTCAAACATCGGTGGTTGGAAGAATGGCGTCTGAAATGGGTACATCACTTGATTCGAAAGTAGTGGATTGAACTGAGATGGTATCTGGTACTGAGGTGGCACATACTGTTGTTGGGAAATGTTTCCAAACTGTGGGTAAAT
This sequence comes from Rutidosis leptorrhynchoides, assembly GCF_046630445.1. Lineage (NCBI taxonomy): Eukaryota > Viridiplantae > Streptophyta > Magnoliopsida > Asterales > Asteraceae > Rutidosis > Rutidosis leptorrhynchoides. The sequence goes on from NC_092334.1 coordinate 689,931,167, forward strand.
ACTTGGAGGAAAGCTTTGATTTATTGATGTGGTGTTAGAATGTGATATCACTTGTTGTTCAAGCTCTTTGATCCTATCTTGAGCATCTTTCAACTGACTCTGAAGCTCTAACACTTCTTCTGATACTTCTTCTTCTGATACATGACCGTCTTCATCAGGAGCTCTAAAGATTCCGGAGGCATTGGGGGCAGCGTCTTGATTACCTGACATATCTACACTAATACAACATCTCACACAAACTCTTAGTAGATAATCGGTTAGTGCCTATCAATTAATACATAAAAGCTCCTACATTCACTTAACCCGTCCCCTTTGTGTTATGTTCGACAAGATCCTCTCAAGGTTTGGGAACATGACATTCAAGTACAATGTCGATGCGGCCAAAACTATTGTAACGACCCGGATTTTTCCGATCATTTTATACATATAAGATTAATATTTACATAAATTAAACATTACCAACATGATAAGCAATCCAAATTGTTGAGTCTTGTGTTTTTGAAAAGAGTTTTACACAACGTTTGACCGTCCAATTTGACTGATAATATCACGAACTATATAACATAAGATAATTATACAATTGTGTACATATACATATTTATACATATTTAACATGATCTAAGGATGGTTTAACATATCATTGTGTACTAATAATAATGAGTTATAAGTATACTTTGAGACTACTAACTTAAGTTTTCAAAACGGTAACTATATGTAACGTTCTTGGACATATATACCTATTACCTATAATGCTTATACAAGTATCGTATAAATACGTATTTAATCACTTTTAAAGGGCTTAAATACATAAAAAAATATAATTATATTCACAAAAGTTAGTTATATTTGGATTCTCGTTCCGTTTCCTCAAGATTTCTACACGTATACCTAGGGTATATGTACCCGTATTGTACGCAGCTTCTAGATGTATTTACTATTGATAAATATCAATTATTAGACCTCAATTATCTGCTCATAGCAGCCTTTGTTAGTCAACAACATGTGGGATCAAGTGTTAACATCTAGGAAGACTTATGAGCTAGAAATCAAAACATAAAATCCTTATATATACATGCATATATCACGCCTACATACACATACATACACTTTCATATCAACTTTCTTTCAAGCTAGATTATCTTCTAAACTCTCTTATCTTCAACCTTCAAGTGTTCTTCAAGGTCTTCATAAGTTTCTAGCTTCATAATCAAGGTAAAACTATGTTTAAACTTTGATTCAATTCATGTAAGTTAATTATCTTAAATCAAGATATAAGCTTACTTACAACCTTTGTTTCTTTTCATGATTTCACTTCTTAATCTTTCAAGTCATCAAGAACAAGTTCATATCTTATTTATTCAGTAACTTTCTTCATCATACTTGAGGTATAACCTTGGTTCATCATCTTGTTCAATTCATATATAACTATCTTACTACGAATATATAACAACAAGAACATAGTTTGAATGATTTCAAACTTATTCACAAACTAAATAGATCCTTCTAACTTGACTTTTAAAACACTTCAAGACCTGTAATATATCATAATGATATGCTACCTTAACAAGATACAACTTGATTTTACAAAGAACACCTTAAAACTGAATCTACGTCGTTGGAGTGCAACCGAGGGCTGTTTTGGGTTGGATAATTAAAAACCATCTTAAACTTTGAATTGGAAGTTTATATTCTGGAAAAATGATATTTCTTATGAATATGTTAACATATAAAAATCTCATGGTGTAACTCAAAGTGTAAATATTTTTATAAAAATGATCATCTAGATGTTGTTTTTACGACAGAAATGATCACTTTCATATGATTCACCCAAGTTTGACCTATAACCTGTGATTTCGAATGCAAACCAAGGTATCTACAGTTCATATTCATAAATAATGGCTCGATCCAAGGAAGTGGAAAGTTGAACCAACAAAAACAGAGTTGTATTGAAGAAACTACGGCTAAAACAAAATCGGGTATCCGAAGCTAGTTTAGCTACGAAAATATTTTGAGTAAAACTAAACTAATCATATATTTACTAATTAATATGATATTTTATATATATATTTACTCATGATTTGATTTTAAATATTTCAGGACCACCCGAAAACAACACGTGAAGATTAATTATAAGACCTCATGATTGTACACAACACGTCATTTGACAATACGGTACTTTGGGTCACGATTATAAATCATAAGACACCATGTACACAATACACCATTTGACAACACGGTACCATGGGTCAAGATTAATTCTGATCAATACGAATACGATGGGGTCTTTATTTTATTAAGCAACTAATTGTGGACCACTAACATCGGATTGCTAACTACGGACTAATAGATATTAAAAGTATTATAAGTATATATGTAACGATTATTTGAAAAGAAAACATGTTGATATATTATATATGGTTAGGTTCGTGATATCTATCGGAGACCAGGTCGTTTTATATATCTTCAAGACAAAAGTGAGTATATAGTCCCATTTTTAAACTCTAAATATTTCGGGATGAGAATACATGCATTTTATGATTTATGTTATGGACACAAGTGATTAAAAATATATTCTACGTTGAGTTGTACCACTGGCATACTTCCCTGTAGCTTGGTAACTACTATTTACATGCGGTATTGTAAACGTGAATCCTGTTGATAGATCTATCGGGCCTGACAACCCCAACCGGACTGGACGACCAGTATTTAACGGTTGCACAGTACTTCATTTTGGTGACTACACTTGGTACGGTGTAGTGAAATTTCATAATAAAGGGAATATGCGACGTTGATTAAATGTTAAGTATGGTTATCAAGTGCTCAACCACTTAGAATATTTTTATTAAAACGTTTAAGTATATGAAATCTTGTGGTCTATATTTTTAACGCTGCTAGCATTAAACCTATATCTCACCAACTTTATGTTGACATTTTAAGCATGTTTATTCTCAGGTGATAAATAAAAGCTTCCGCTGCATTATGCCGAATTTAAGCAAGATTTGGAGTATGCATATTTGTGTCAAAAATAAAACTGCATTTTGGAAGATTTGTAATGTGAAATATGTTGGAAATCGTATTGTTGTTATCAAATGTAAAGTTTGTAAGACTAAGATTGTCACTAAACGATAATCATTATTATGTTGTTTAAATCCTTTGGTTGTAATAAAGGTTATGGTTTGTATTATAAAAACGAATGCAGATTTTGAAAAATGTCGCATATAGAGGTCAATACCTCGCAATGAAATCATATGTTATTTTATTCGTCCTTATGGATTGGGACGGGTCATCACAACTATGCTCTAATACCAACTTGTAACACCGTACTTTTTTTTATAACACAGCGGAAGTCATACTTACAAAACGTGCCCTTATGTACACACATAAACATAATTACGACAAATTCATTTATCAATACTTATTTAACAAACAACCGGTGTTACTTTAATATCTGATTTTATATAGAAAACATCAGAGTTCTAGACTTGTCGAACACAACCCAACGTGCCCATCTTCTCCCATGTCCACAAAAGCAAAAGACCTATAACCTGCAAGGGGGAAGGTGGAGGGGTTATGATAATGCTAAAAACGAACATATATTTCATAGCATTATTCCTCAAGAAAGACAAGCTTTTAGTTGCAATTGTTCTATTTACAAGTGATATTCGTTTAAATAATAAAAGGTGAAGACAAAAGACAGATTCGACGAATTGAAGACGCAAACGACCAAAAAGCTCAAAAGTACAAAAGACAATCAAAGAGGTTCCAATTATTGATAAGAAACGTCTTGAAATTACAAGAGTACAAGATTCAAAACGCAAAGTACAAGATATTAAATTGTACGCAAGGACGTTCGAAAATCCGGAACCGGGACCAGAGTCAACTCTCAACGCTTGACGCAACGGACTAAAAATTACAAGTTAACTATGTATATAAATATAATATAATATATAATTAATTATATAAATTATATATATATATATTATATTTATATAATAAACCGTCGGTAAACAAAGAGCCAAAATGGAGTGAGCTGTAATTACAAACTCCGCGACTCGCGGAGTTTGAAGAAGGAATGGGCCGCGAGTCGCGGAGCCCCAACAACTGAAACTCCCTATAAAGCCCAACGAATTCTGATCAATTTTTCATCCAATATCCATCAATCTCTCTATCTATATACGTAATATTTATATTTATAATTTTAATTTTAATCCTAATAATATGGGTATGTTAGCGAATGTTGTAAGGGTGTAAGTCGAAATTCTGTCCATGTAATGCTACGCTATTTTAAATCATTGTAAGTTATGTTCAACCTTTTTAATTTAATGTCTCGTAGCTAAGTTATTATTATGCTTATTTAATACCGAAGTAATCATGATGTTGGGCTAATTACTAAAATTGGGTAATTGGGTTTTGTACCATAATTGGGGTTGGATAAAAGAATGACACTTATGGAAATTAGACTATGGGCTATTAATGGGTTTTATATTAACTAAACAATACCTTGTTAATTTAATATACAAACTTATAATTCGACGTATTTATATATAACCACATAAGCTTGACTGGGTACGGTGGGCGGGATATCTATAAATACCAATAATTATTCATTTTACCGGATACGGAACTGGATTAATAGTTAATAGACTTGTTGAAATAGGGGTAAATTACATTCAAGGGTAATTGGTGTAATTGTTAACAAAGTAGTAAAACCTTGGTTTACACGCAGTCGATAACCTGGTGTATTCATTAAATAAAGTATTAAAACCTTGTTACAATTCGAATCCCCAATTAGTTGGAAAATTTGACTTCGGGAATAAGAATAATTTGACGAAGGCTTTCGCTCTTTATATTTATGACTGATGGACTATTATGGACAAAATCCGTATGGACATATTAAATAATCCAGGACAAAGGACAATTAACCCATGGGCATAAAACTAAAATCAACACGTCAAACATCATGATTACGGAAGTTTAAATAAGCATAATTCTTTTAAGATATTTTTAAAATTATAAAGTAGTTCTATTTTTATTTTAGTTTTTAAATATAAGTTTTTATTATATAAATATTTTGATTTAAACAGAAAATATAAAAAAAAAAAAAAACGCGTCGAATTTTAAACTGTACCTGAGTTGAAAATTGGAACCCCGCGACTCGCGGAGTTTGCAGCCTCGAATACCGCGACTCGCGGAGCCTCCCTGACACACGTGACAGAACCCTAATTTCGCATTAATTACGGATTTTATTATTATTATTAATAAACCCTAATTACTTAATTATTATTATAATTAGTTTAAGTTTTTAAATTAAATTGTATTTTAAATTTTAATTAGTTTTATTATATATAAAATTAATAGTTTTATAAAATAAATAATATAAAAATAATATTTTTATAAAAATTGTACTTTTACAACTTTTAGTATATTTTTATATTTTGTCCCTTTTTAATTGTTTTAGCGTAATATTTGTATTCTTCGCTAGTATTTAGTTTTAAACTTAGTTTTTGCCATAGTTATTTTTACTTCTAGATTTTTAGGCTTTGCCGTAAAATCTCTTAAGTGCTTTTTCTTTAGACTAAGATTTAGGTACTTTAGAATTTTGCGACACCTTTTTAAGGTTTAGTTTCTTTTTAAGTTATTGCCATTTGGGATTTAGTTTTTCCTGTAAGCTTTAATATTTTTAGACGACTTTTACCTATGTATCAATTATCATTCCAATTAATAATCTCAATTTGCGATTATAATTTTAAGTTAGTTGTGGTAATAAGGTTAGGTTAGTCGAGTGTTTTAAGTTTTATAAGTCATTTTTTTTTTCTTTTTCTTATTTTTCAACGCCTTTTATTTTTCACCCCTTCTCTTTTTCGATCTTTTTCGACGCGCTCTTTTTCTTTCTTATTTCTCGCTATTCTAGTTTTTAGGACATAGATTTTTATTCTACTTCTTATCTAAATTTCTTAAAATTACGAAAATTTATTTTAAGTGGTTAAATTGATAGACATCAAAATTTTCTGGTTCGTAGTAATAGTTGGATTTGTAGGTGGACCGGGTTATTGGAGCCAAACAGTCCTCAATTATATTGAGACCAAACGAATCCTGCCCCTCTGCTGCATCTTTTGGCTATTCGAAACGTGGGCAAAATCAGAAAAGTCTATTAATTGGATAACTTATATAATTTTTCTTTCCTTTTTAAAAAAACCTAATAGGATATTCAGTGAATGCACCGAGTAAGACGTTCACCACCTTTTGTACGTTCACCACCTGTAACTAGATCAAGACATTTAGCAAATATTACCGCCGTTGATTTTTCTTTAGAATCGTCATCCAGTCGACCAAGTACTCCAGTTCAAATTTCCGATAATCCATTTTTTGAACCCGACCTCACAATTGAGAATCCGGAGAATATTCAGGGACGATTCGTAGATCCTGAACCATTAAATTTTCCTCCGGAACCACCAATCATTCAAACAGAGATTGTTGAGGAACGAACCATTAAATCAGAATCCTCTAGTGATTCCGATTCAACAAATTCAATTATGGAGAATCTGGAACGTTTAAGTATGGAAGACCGAATGAGAGCTAAACGCACTGGCCAAGGTCACGCAATTACTCATCCAGACATTAATGCGCCAGATTATGAAATCAAAGGACAAATTCTACACATGGTGACTAATCAATACCAATTTAGTGGTGCGCCGAAGGAAGATCCAAATGAACATCTTCGTACCTTTAATAGGATCTGCACACTATTTAAAATCCGAGAAGTGGAGGATGAACAGATATATCTCATGTTATTTCCCTGGACTTTAAAGGGAGAAGCCAAAGATTGGTTGGAATCGTTACCTGAAAGGGCGATTGATACATGGGATGTTTTAGTTGAAAGATTTCTTAAACAAATCTTTCCGGCATCTAAAGCCGTAAGACTTCAAGCAGAAATTGTTACGTTTACACAGAAGCCAAATGAAACTCTATATGAGGCGTGGACAAGATTTGGAAAGTTATTAAGAGGATGTCTGCAACATGGTTTAGACACCTGTCAAATAGTACAAATATTCTACCAAGGATGCGACATCACTACAAGGAAAGACATAGATATAGCAGCTGGTGGTTCTATTATGAAGAAAACCGAAACTGATGCTTACAAAATTATTGATAACACTGCGTCCCACTCACATGAGTGGCACCAAGAAAAAGATATCGTTAGATCATCTAAAGCAGCTAGAGTCGATTCTAGCCATGACTTAGATTCCATTTCCGCAAAGATAGATGCTGTTGAGAGACGAATGGAAAAGATGACTAAAGATATTCACTCAATACGAATTAGTTGTGAGCAGTGTGGAGGACCACATTTGACAAAAGATTGTCTCAGTATTGAACTAACAATGGAACAAAGAGAGAACATTTCATACATAAACCAAAGGCCTGGAAATAATTATCAGAATAATTATCAACCGCCAAGACCTATTTACAATCAAAACCAGAACTATAACAGAAATATTCCATACAACAACCAACAAGGTCCTAGCAATCAACAAGTATCCAATAATAATTACAATCAGCAAAGACCTAATTTTCAAAACAAACCACCACAACAAACCGATGATAAAAAGCCGAATTTAGAAGATATGATGACGAAGCTAGTTGAAACTCAAACGCAGTTTTTCACATCTCAGAAACAAACTAATGAACAAAATGCTCAAGCATTTAGAAATCAACAAGCTTCTATTCAAAATCTGGAACAAGAAGTAAGTAACCTAGCAAGGTTAATAGGTGAAAGAAAATCGGGAAGTCTACCTAGTGATACAAATGCTAACCCCCGGAATGAAACAGCTAAAGCCATTACCACAAGAAGTGGCACAACACTTAAACCACCTGAAATACCTGTAACTTCTGATGAAGCTATTCCTACTCCACAAGAACCACAACCTAATCAAGATAAGGAAAAAGAACAGGTAGTTGAAAAGGTTAATGAAGATAACACAGTTAAGGCTAAACCTTATGTTAAACCATACCAACCACCACTTCCTTAACCGAGTAAAATGAAGAAAGAGAAACTTGAAGCCGAGCAATCCAAATTCTTGGATATGTTTAAACAGATAAATGTAAATCTTCATTTCATTGATGTGATTTCAGGAATGCCTAGATATGTTAAATTCTTGAAAGATCTAATCTCAAATAGAAAGAAAATGGAAGAACTCTCGGCTGTTACCATGAATGCTAATTGTTCAGCAGTGCTGTTGAATAAGATACCAGAAAAACTATCTGATCCAGGAAGTTTCACAATTCCATGTTTTCTGGGTGGTCTTAGTTCAATAGAAGCATTGGCAGACTTAGGTGCTAATATAAATCTAATGCCATATTCACTATACGCTAAACTAGACCTTGGAGAATTGAAACCAACCAGAATAAGCATACAACTAGCCGATAGATCAATAAAATATCCTAGAGGGATAATGGAGAACATGCTAGTTAAAGTTGCTACTTTAGTATTTCCAGTAGATTTTGTTGTTCTGGACATGGAAGAAGATTCTCAAGTTCCTCTCATATTAGGAAGACTATTCTTAAACACGGCTAAAGCAATGATAGACGTGTTCGGTAAGAAATTGACCCTAAGTATAGAGGATGAGAGTGTTACCTTTTCAGTTGATAGAGCAATGTAACAACCACAATCTGCAGATGATACATGTTATTATATTCAAACTATAGATGCACATGCAGAATTATTAGAAGAATTTCCAGAATTACAAGGAACAGGAGAATGTTCTTTAGGAGAAGGAACAGAACAAATTGATGAAGCTGAAATGTTAGCTACACTTATAGCTAATGGATATGAACCAACAACAGAAGAAATTCAAATGCTAAAAGAAGAAGACAGATATCGATATAAATCATCGATAGAAGAACCACAGAAATTAGAGTTAAAGCCACTTCCAAACCATTTGGAATACGCTTATTTACATGGTGAATCTGAATTACCTGTAATAATATCGTCTTCTCTTACTGAAAATGAGAAATCACAACTCATTTCTGTGTTGAAAGCTCATAAACCAGCCATTGCATGGAAGATTCATGATATTTAAGGAATAAGTCCTTCGTATTGCACACATAAAATCCTTATGGAAGAAGGTCATAAAACGTATGTGCAACGCCAACGAAGACTAAATCCTAATATGCAAGATGTAGTTAAAAAGGAAATTATTAAACTGCTAGACGCAGGTCTAATTTATCCAATTTCTGATAGTCCATGGGTAAGCCCAGTTCAATGCGTGCCTAAGAAGGGTGGCATGACTGTCATTACAAATGAGAAAAATGAGCTTATTCCTACTAGGACTGTAACAGGATGGCGTGTATGTATTGATTATAGAAAATTAAATGACGCCACCAGAAAAGATCACTTTCCCTTACCTTTCATTGATCAAATGTTGGAAAGATTAGCAGAAAATAGTTACTATTGTTTTCTAGATGGATTTTCCGGATATTTTCAAATTCCAATAGCACCCGAGGACCAAGAGAAAACCACATTCACGTGCCCTTATGGTACTTTTGCTTACAAAAGCATGCCATTTGGACTTTGCAACGCCCCTGTAACCTTTCAAAGGTGTATGATGGCGATTTTTCATGACATGATAGAAGAATGCATGGAAGTTTTCATGGATGACTTTTCAGTCTTCGGTGATACATTTGAAACATGTCTAGCTAATCTTGAACGAATGCTTATTAGATGCGAATAATCAAATCTAGTACTTAATTGGGAGAAATGCCATTTTATGGTTAAAGAGGGCATCGTTCTTGGACATAAAAATTTCAAAAGAAGGAATTGAAGTGGATAGAGCTAAAGTAGATGTAATTGCTAAACTTCCACATCCCACCAATGTTAGAGGAGTTAGGAGTTTTCTAGGGCATGCCGGTTTTTACCGACGTTTCATAAAAGATTTTTCTAAAATTGCCACTCCTATGAATAAACTCCTAGAAAAGGATGCTCCATTCATCTTTTCAGATGAGTGTATCAAATCTTTTAATATTCTTAAAGAGAAACTCACTAATGCGCCGATCATGATAACACCAAATTGGAATCTACCATTTGAACTAATGTGCGATGCAAGTGATTTTGCAATGGGAGCCGTTTTAGGACAAAGGATTGAAAAACAATTTCAACCTATATATTATGCTAGTAAGACGTTACAAGGAGCACAAACGAACTATACAACTACTGAAAAAGAACTCCTTGCTATTGTCTTTGCTTTTGACAAATTTCGATCATATCTCGTTCTAGCAAAAACGGTGGTCTATACCGACCATTCTGCTCTTAGATACCTATTTTCAAAACAAGATGCTAAACCAAGATAAATCCGTTGGATCTTACTCTTACAAGAGTTTGATATTGAAATCCGAGATAAAAGAGGAGCAGAAAATCTCGCCGCTGATCATCTTTCTCGTCTTGAAAATCCCGAATTAGAAGTTCTAAATGAATCGGCCATACAAGACAACTTTCCTGATGAATATCTATTGAAGATAGATTATAAAGAAATTCCATGGTATGCAGACTATGCAAACTACTTAGTTTGTGGATTCCTTGAAAAAGGATTATCGTACCAAAAATGAAAGAAATTCTTCAGTGATATAAAACACTATTTTTGGGAAGATCCACATCTGTTTAAAAGTTGTCCCGATGGAATAATACGCCGATGTGTATTTGAAGATGAAGCTAGTAAAATTTTAAACCATTGTCACACAGGACCAACAGGAGGGCATTATGGGCCTCAACTAACAGAAAGAAAAGTTTATGATGCTGGATTCTATTGGCCTACAATTTACAAAGACGCACACCTTCTTTGCAAATCCTGTGATGCTTGTCAAAGGGCCGGAAAAATAAGTCAACGTGATGAAATACCACAAAATGTCATCCAAGTATGTGAAGTATTTGACATTTGGGGTATTGACTTTATGGGTCCATTTCCAAAATCTCATAATAATCTATATATACTCGTAGCCATTGATTATGTATCTAAATGGGTGGAAGCACAAGCTCTCCCAACTAACGATGCACGAGTTGTAGTCAACTTTTTAAAACGTCTTTTTGCAAGGTTTAGAACACCGAAAGCTTTAATAAGTGATCGGGGTACTCATTTCTGTAATAATCAACTTGAGAAAGTTCTTAAAAGATATGGAGTAACTCATAAAATCTCCACCGCATATCATCCACAAACAAGTGGACAAGTTGAAAATACCAACCGAGCTTTAAAACGTATTCTAGAGAAAACCGTAGGATCAAATCCGAAGGAATGGTCCATTAAATTGGAAGATGGACTATGGGCTTTTAGAACAGCCTACAAAACTCCAATTGGAACCACACCTTTTAGACTTGTTTATGGAAAAGCATGTCATCTTCCAGTAGAAATTGAACATAAAGCATTTTGGGCTTTGAAGACATGTAATCTTGATTTACATGAAGCCGGACGTCTATGATTAAGTCAACTAAATGAATTAGAAGAATTAAGACATGAAGCATACGAAAATTCGTTAATCTATAAAGAAAGAACGAAGAAATGGCATGATAAAAGAATCAGAAGTTCAAAAGAATTTAAAGAAGGAGACAGAGTTCTTCTTTTCAATTCACGATTCAAGCTATTTCCTGGAAAATTGAAATCAAGATGGTCTGGACCATTCATAGTCAAAAGAGTTTTCCCATACAGAACGATAGAATTAATAAATTCAAATGGGATTGAATTTAAAGTTAATGGTCACAGAGTTAAACATTACATACATGGTCCGATGGAAGAAGAAAATGAAGTTAATCACAATTTCGATACCACAGCTAACTAAGTATAGGGGGTTTATGTATTTCTGTTAGAGTTAGATTGTCTGTTTTCATGTAGTTCTCGAAAATGGAACCCGAACGGTCTTTCCCTAGCAGACCCTAAAGAACTAGTCTTCTCCCCCCATTCTGAATTTTTATTTTTTTTAGGAAATGAAGACTGCCTGTGAACTAAACCATGGTCTAATGCTACACGCTTTGATCACTAAACGTAATAATGACACACTTCCGAGTGAAATAATATCAGTATCAGAGAAAGATTAGACGGAGTTAGAAAAGAATCCAGATGCGAAGATAATAAGTTACAATTTGGTAAAGGAAAATCAAAATCCGCAGCGAAAAGAAGAGCACGACACCTAGAAAGATGTCACAAATGCGGAAAATGGTCACTGGAGGTAAATGTTCAAATAATCAAACCTATTCAAACACCGAATTTGTTACTTTATGCAGAGACGGACCGTTCATATGTTTAGAAGAAAAAACACTGAATGCTCGAGGTTACGCCTATGTAGACATGGAAAACTAATTAAACCGACTATCTTATGAATGGGATAGATCATATAACTAAGAAATCTATTTCACATGTATGTTTGTACAGTTTTTATTTTTTTATTTTTATTTTTAACCTTTTGATAATAAACGCTAATTTGTTCGCTATAAAGTATTAAATTGGTATTGAATAAAATTAGGTTTGGCGACCGAAATTATTGATATCATTCAAAAATTTATTACATCACTGCGAAATTTAACGTTTATTCTTAAGGTATAAATATCTTTAATCAATCAACCCAAAATATTTCAAAAATTCGTCATGAGTTAAATTAGGTCATGAAACCGAAATTACTTTACCGAAAAGAGGGGCGCATATTTTTGATAATATTTGATTGATTAAAGTGGGATAAAAAGCCAAAAAGATTTTTAATTTTATTTTTACCATGTTTTTAAAATTAATATATAAATCTTAAATTAATATTGTAAACTTTGTAAAATCAATATATTTAAAATTATAAATATTTGAAAAATTAATATAAGTTTGGTGTGAATTTATAATATGAATTTTTAAATTAAGTTTGGTGTGAATTTTTAATTTTTAAAATATGAATTTTTAATTTTATGCATTTCAAATTTTAAGCTTGGTGTGAATTTTTAATATTAATTTTGAATTTTATATTTAAGTTGTGTGAATTTAAAAACAAAAATTTACTTTATCTCATTAAGTTAAAAATATGATTTTTAAAATTCGTCGTAAGTTGAAGACTAGGTCGTTGAACCGAAATTGCTTTACCCGAGGGAGGGACGAGAACTTTTATTATCATTATTTTTAATCTTATTGAATTAAAGTATGCCAAAAACATTAAAAAACTAAAAAAAAATAAAAATACAAACTCCGCGACTCGCGGAGTTTGAAAGGGAAAAACACCGCGACTCGCGGAGTTCCAAAAATACCGAAAAAAAATAAAAGGGGCAGAACTGATCACTCCACAACCCACACCCACGAAAACACTGCGATAAAACCCGCAAAAACCCGAAAAAACACCCCCAAATTCACAATTTTTGACCGTTAATCATCAAATCTTTTATTAAAATCATGTTGAGAAGGATGCTATCAAGGAATTACTCAAGAAAAACGGTAAATTTCTACACCTAAACACCATTTAATCCGAAAATTAGTGTTCTTGAGCAATTTTTTCTCCAATTTGATTTTGATGCTTTTTAGTGTAATTATGCTTAAATTGTTTATGTATTATGCTTGTATAACCTAGATTGATGCTATTTAACATGATTAGAAGCCTTAAACTTCAAATTTTGAGTAATCTAGGATTTGTGTTCTTGAGCAATTTGGGGCTTTTTGATATAAACAGGTTATGGCCGATTTTTGTCATGAATTGTTGCTAAATTAAGTAGTGTAACATGTTTAGGTAGTTAAATGATCCAAACTTTCAGCCTAAACATGATTTTGAGAATTAAAGTGGACTTTTCCAAGTCTAAAATTCATGAACTTGATTTTTGAGAGATAATGCCATTTGAAACTTGTTTAATTGCTAGTAATGATTATTTTGACATGTTATTTGAGTTGAATGCTTATGAACTTGGCCAACATTTTCGTATATGCTTATTTGAAAAAGTGTAGATTTGATGAAAATATGAAAATGAGCTTAAGTTTGATATAAATTGATCATGTCATTGTAATTATTTTGATTGATGATTTTGCTGACACTAATGCATATTTGGATGCACAAAAATTGTGTTTGATGTGTTTTGCAGACTGAAAGGGGTGAATCTTCATCCCAAACTCGCAATGCTCCTGCTGAGAATGCGGAACAACAGGATGTGGATAACTACTACAAACAAGATATACCTCATCCAGTCATGACATTTTCTGATATGCACTTGGAAGATTTGCACCCGAACCTGAGATTTGACAGACTTTGGATAGATTATCCAAAATACCAAAGGGGTTTGCATACTCTTCATTCTAAAGTTGTTGAGGTACCTAGGGTTATAGAATGGGGACCATTAGAAGCTGTAGAATTGGTCGAGCCAATTAGGGAATTACTTGCACAGAGGTATGGTAATTCTACTTTTAACTACTGGGTACGTTTATTCACCATGCGTAGACCTGTATATAAAGTATGGTGTGAAGAATTGTTGTGTAGTATAGAATTAAATGATCGGGTAGCTAGTTTAACCGATCGATCTTTTATTAGATTTTTGTTAGGAGGTTCGATGCGCCACATGTCTTTACTAGACATGGCTCAGGCTTTACGTATATATACGCCTGAGGAGTTAGCATCTGCCGATTGTAGAGGGTTGATACTAAATGGTAGAAAGATAGATGAAAATTTTGATACACATGGTGTATGGAGTCAAATGACAAGCCATCACCGATTCAAAGGGGGAAATTACTCTTATTTGGATATAGATAGAGCTAAATTAAGAGTAATTCATAGGTTTTTAGCTAATTCGATTACACAAAGAGGTAAGAACAAGGAAAAGGTAAATGAACAGGATTTGTTTTACCATATGTGTATTCGAGACCCACAAAGCGCTGTAAGTATACCTTATTGTGTGGGTTATTATTTATCAGCTATGGTTAGGGGGATGAGACCGCATAGCATAATAGGAGGTGGTATATTTATTACTTTGATTGCTGAATATCTCGGTGTGGATATAAGTCGGGGGGGATTATTAGTCGAAGAACCAGAACCCCGCGATACAATAGGTTTAAATGTATACCATGGTGCGAAAGTTTTGAAGAGGCGAAATAACACCGCAGTACAATACCATGGTAGACATCCACAGGTTGAGAGAAACTAACAGCAAGGTAATGTAGGAGGGGGAAATGAAATGCAAGAAATGCAAAGGTTTATAGCTTCACAGGAGTACGAAAATGCTAGACATAGAGCATATGAAGATTGGCAAGTTCATCAAAACCAAATCATAGCTTATTGCCAACATATAGGTAGAAACTATATTCCTACTCCATCGCCCATATTCCCTCCCTGGTCTATAGAGATTCAACCACTGTATCCTACGTATAACCCAGCCGAAGCATTTTATAGCACCTATGGTTATGCATGGAACCCCTACTGGTATCAGTATCATCCCTAGTCTACTTAGTTTTATTTATTTTGTAATTTGTAATGTTGATACGTTTAATACTTATTTAATATTGTAATAGTTTTTATAATTTTCTAACTTTTATTCTTAGATTTTAATAATTTTTGAATGTGGGGTAATATACCAAACTTCAAAAATATGTATATATGTATGCAGTTTATCTTATGTACACAACAGGGTAAAACAACGCATTTTCAAAGACTGGCATTAAGTTCAGCAAAAGCAACTAATTTTGACGACAAGATGCAAAATATATGTGAAATAACAACAAGACGGAATGAACAAATGATGTGCACCATTTATCATTCAGCAAACAAACACAAATATGTTTGGAAACTTTGGTAAAATTTAATCATTTTCACACAAATCACCCTCAATAATTTAAATTGTTACTGATTTCTTGCAAATGAGGGCATTGCAAGATCTTAAGTGTGGGAAGGGGTTAAATTCTTTCGGATTTTAAAATTTTTACTTTATACACTTGGTTACCATTAGAAATACTAGTAAAGTAGTAGTTGTATTAGAATCTAATGCTCTCTGATAATAAAGAACAGCCCTAGTCTTATATACTGACTACCCAATTCTAGTAAAATTTTTCAAAATTTTTAATTAAATGAACTCAAAATCATGTTTATACATATTTATGAATGATAAAACTAGGTTTTAACACCGAAATTATTGTTACCTCGAAAAGGACATAAATTGATAAACAAACCAAAATGTTAAAATTCATTTAAAATGGAATAGAGGACAATAAAAAGGAAAATAAAAGCCAAGTGTGGGAAAATTCTCCAAGTTATTCAAAACATATGTTACATATTTTTGTACAAATAACTGAAAATACTTTTGCTTTGGACTAAACTAAACTGTTTTACCCGATGAAAGAAAAGAAGAGATGGATCTACACGATGAATCAATTCCATCATTAAAAGGAAGTAAAGTCTTCCGAAAAAGAAACGCGCTTCTTGATTTAGGTCAGGAAGTTGTCATCCAGACCAACTGTAGGTTGATGAAAAACCTAGAAAAGTCATCACTAAAATCAGCAGGAAATCCACGGACCTCAGCATTAAACAGGGTCGCCAAGTGGTCAGATTTATTCTAACCATGAGAAGGATTTATCTCGTAAAATGGGGAGGGCACCGTGCAAATTAGCTTGATAAGACTAATGAATCAGACCCCCAGAAAGGATAATCTCTTTAAAGATTAAAAATCAGCTTTTAAGACTGATATTACTCAATCCTTAAGATTGACCTTAAAGATTGAGAATTACAAACTCATGGAATTCGATGATATCTAAACTCGAGCTTGAACGAGAAAATATTTTGATCAAAAATAAAACCGATTTGTTTTCTGAAAACCTATTTTCAATGCGTTCATTACCATTGAACGTAAAATCCTATGAATTCACCTGGAATTCATTAGGTCACCTGAACCAAATCGGGTGTCAACTGTAAGAACGGTGGTTGCATAGCATGGTCGAAGACAGGACCTTGTGCCAGACTGAAAAACTATAGGGTGATCTTTACTATTGCTCCTACAAAGGATAGTAATTGCATCCGACACGATATAGACCATAATCAAATGCATGTCATTAGACATTGCCTTAACAGTTGTTTGTTCATCGCTTTCCTTTACAACTGGATGGTAGTTTGCCGAAAGGTAATATACGGGACAAGTAAACTGGACGTGTTGCTTTCTTAATACAAGGTTAGCAAGTGGGTAACACAAAACCGCAAGTGTTGAGCTAAAATTTTCAAATCTGAAACCCACAAAACCCACAAAAATATTTTGCAAACACCGGTGAAGGGTTATTCCGGAAAACTTATCTAGGGTAAAGACTAGATTTAATTTTCAAAAGATCAAATGTTTTCATAAAGATCCAATTTCCTTAATGGATCTAAATTTTTATAGTCATGTGGGACTGTAAACCATATCGTTACTACCATTGTTTATACCGCCGTATAGAAATCACTGATGTACAAAGTGTGAAGAATAAAGAAGTGATTCTAGTATTTCAAGATGATATTGCTTGAGGACAAGCAACGCTCAAGTGTGGGAATATTTGATAATGCTAAAAACGAACATATATTTCATAGCATTATTCCTCAAGAAAGACAAGCTTTTAGTTACAATTGTTCTATTTACAAGTGATATTCGTTTAAATAATAAAAGGTGAAGACAAAAGACAGATTCGACGAATTGAAGACGCAAACGACCAAAAAGCTCAAAAGTACAAAAGACAATCAAAGAGGTTCCAATTATTGATAAGAAACGTCTCGAAATTACAAGAGTACAAGATTCAAAACGCAAAGTACAAGATATTAAATTGTACGCAAGGACGTTCGAAAATCCGGAACCGGGACCAGAGTCAACTCTCAACGCTCGACGCAACGGACTAAAAATTACAAGTTAACTATGTATATAAATATAATATAATATATAATTAATTATATAAATTATATATATATTATATTTATATAATAAACCGTCGGTAAACAAAGAGCCAAAATGGAGTGAGCTGTAATTACAAACTCCGCGACTCGCGGAGTTTGAAGAAGGAATGGGCTGCGAGTCGCGGAGCCCCAAAAACTGAAACTCCCTATAAAGCCCAACGAATTCTGATCAATTTTTCATCCAATATCCATCAATCTCTCTATCTATATACGTAATATTTATATTTATAATTTATATTTTAATTTTAATTTTAATTTTAATCCTAATAATAAGGGTATGTTAGCAAATGTTGTAAGGGTGTAAGTCGAAATTCTGTCCGTGTAACGCTACGCTATTTTTAATCATTGTAAGTTATGTTCAACATTTTTAATTTAATGTCTCGTAGCTAAGTTATTATTAAGCTTATTTAATACCGAAGTAATCATGATGTTGGGCTAATTACTAAAATTGGGTAATTGGGCTTTGTACCATAATTGGGATTTGGATAAAAGAACGACACTTATGGAAATTAGACTAGTGGCTATTAATGGGTTTTATATTAACTAAACAATACCTTGTTAATTTAATATACAAACTTATAATTCGACGTATTTATATATAACCACATACGCTTGACTGGGTACGGTGGGCGGGATATCTATAAATACCAATAATTATTCATTTTACCGGATACAGAACTGGATTAATAGTTAATAGACTTGTTGAAACAGGGGTGAAATACATTCAAGGGTAATTGGTGTAATTGTTAACAAAGTAGTAAAACCTTGGTTTACACGCAGTCGATAACCTGGTGTATTCATTAAACAAAGTATTAAAACCTTGTTACAATTCGAATCCCCAATTAGTTGGAATATTTGACTTCGGGAATAAGAATAATTTGACGAAGGCTTTCGCTCTTCATATTTATGACTGATGGACTATTATGGACAAAATCCGTATGGATATATTAAATAATTCAGGACAAAGGACAATTAACCCATGGGCATAAAACTAAAATCAACACGTCAAACATCATGATTACGGAAGTTTAAATACGCATAATTCTTTTATTTCATATTTAATTTCCTTTATTTTATATTTAATTGCACTTCTAATTATAGCACTTTTATTTATTGTTATTATATTTAATTGCACTTTTAATTATCGTACTTTTTAATTATCGCAAGTTTATTTTATCGCACTTTTATTATTCGCAATTTCATGATCGTTATTTACTTTATGCTTTAAATTAAGTCTTGTATTTATTTATTATTTTACATTTGGTTTTAACTGCGACTAAAGTTTTAAAATCGACAAACCGGTCATTAAACGGTAAAAACCCCCTTTATAATAATAATATTATTTATATATATATTTGTATTTTTGTAAATTTAAACTAATATAGCGTTAAGCTTTGTGAAAAAGATTCCCTGTGGAACGAACCGGACTTACTAAAAACTACACTACTGTACGATTAGGTACACTGCCTATAAGTGTTGTAGCAAGGTTTAAGTATATCCATTCTATAAATAAATAAATATCTTGTATAAAATTGTATCGTATTTAATAGTATTTCCTGCTAAAATTTAAAAGCTATTTTATATACACCTCGCATAATATCAGGTTAGCACGAAGCTAAGTGAATGGACTAATCTAATAGCTAAAACACATAGGTACAATCACTAGAACACGCATCAGCAAATTAAACAGAAAGTTAATCAAATAACCACTAGAACATATAGAAACAGAGTAATCTACCATTAGCAAATCAAATAAAAGCAATACATGTACAATATCATACAATAGTCAACAATCAACTAATTCCAAAAACTACCAAAATTATCTACATCAACGGTCAATCCAAAGCAACCGTGATAACTACAAGCAATGGTCAATCAGAAGCAACCATCTAGGTAATTCGAAGCAACCCATTGAGAGACTCGGCGGCCTGGCCGGGCCAACGACCCCAGTTGATCAGTGTAGAGTCTACCGAAAACTCATAACTCTATATCACTAGTATAAGTCTTCCACATGCGACGGACGCGTGATTCCAGCTTATATTATTCATACAACATCAATGAGCCCAACCTGATCAGAAGCAAGGTTGATCTCTCCCGACCTGATCAGAAGCAAGGTCGGTCCAAATAACACATGAGGCCACAGTCCACAACACTATACAACATAATTTAAATCATAGTAACTAGGTCAACGGCCTAGGTCATGTCACTATATGCCTTAATGGCTAGATTAACCCACTCACCGAATACCAGCATGAGAAGAACTCAGAGATCTTATATTTCTGAGTCTTCACTTCTCCTGATCACCTGGAAAAGATAAAAATAAAGTCAGTAATTGTATCCTGATAATATTCTATCAACAAGACAGACACAAAAATGAGATAGAAACAAAACAATCATACATGCTCAGTCAATCGTACGAGTAACACCATCACACACACGTTTGAGAACACTCAACCGTGTGGTTGACAACTCACTCGTACGTTTGGTCCATGACCAAACATCCAACAATGACTCACCTGATCTGTACGGTTCACTACATGAGTGACTAATGACTCGTACGAGTCACATATCAACCGTACGTATCATCACAATCAAAACATAAGTTCCCATCACCACTCACTCGCACGGTTCACCACATGGTTGACTACCTCAACCGTACGAGTGAAGGCTCACTCGTGCGAGTGATGAAGAACAGTAGCAACAGCTAATTATATGGGTTTCAGCCCTAAAACACAACATTAAACATCAATACATACACTAAATCAACACCTACAAACATGTAATCACTGTATGATAAGTCTACATCATAATTTCAACCCATAACGACACTCTAAAGCGTGTAAAACAAGGCATACACCCTAAACCCCCTTTTTCTGACCAAAATAAAGTTTGATCTAGATTCTTAAAAGTTTACCATTGGAAAGGATTTTTCATTACGATTCCAACGATACTTGATTCATCAAAAACGGAGTTACGGTTTGAAAGTTATGACCAAAACAAGTTTCCACAAATCTGACCCTGTGCTCACATGTGTGACTGAGGTCTCACTCGTGTGAGTGAGTCCTCACACGTGTGGTTGACCCTTAAAAGTGTGGTCACTCGTACGAGTGACCTGTGAAAAGTGTGGGTGCTGATGAACACCTACAGCTCGCTGTTTTCGCGTTTTTTGACCCCAAAACATGATTTTTGCTCAATCTGATCATGAAACCACTTCAAAAACATCATATAACAACTATAGAACATATATCTAACAACAATTAACACTAACAAACACAATTCATCAAGATTCAAGCATCAAAACTCACTTTTGCTCAAGAACACAAAAACCCATTTAATCAAGAATTCAAGCAACAATTCAACCAAACTAACCTGGATTATTGATCACAAGGATGATAATAATCACTCCTTAAAGCTTCTTGATCCAATTCTAGCTTAGATTAAATTAGGGTTTCAAGTACTGAGAAATTAGGTACGGGGTGTTTGTTTGGAAGGTTCAAGAAAATGATAGAAAAGGCTAGTCTCAAGCTTATATATTTAAGTTAATACACAATACCCCATCACACACGGGTATTTATCAGTTATCTGAATTCTTTCGTACTTCGTTAGGCGGCCCTAACGGAGTCCAAATTAAACAAACGAACCTGTTATGTGACCCTTGCCACAAACTGGTCTTAACCAAACAATCAGATACTTAAAAACATACAATTATAAAAATCACTTTTAATAACACTTAAGGGCAAAATAGTCTATTTCAACTAGGCCCAAAATGCGGGTGTTACAGGAAGCCACCGGCTTTGAGGTTGAAAGTACCAGAATGTTCCAGAATCGATAAAAATTGAAAGAACTTGTTGATCAAGAAAAAGGAAAAGGAAGCCGCCGGCTTCCCAATGAAGTCGCCGGCCTGGTTGACATGGTTTCTCAACTTATTGATCAAGTTCAAGTAAAAATGGAAACAAAATCAAGATAAAATCATAAAGATCCGGTGAATCAAATGAAGCCGCCGGCATGGCAATGAAGCCGCCGGCTTCAGTATGACGGTTACAAGAATTGACTTGCTGATTAAGTTTAACTTGAACGAGGAGTCACCGACTCAAGGCAAGCCAAGCCGCTGGGTTCCTACTGAAGCCGCCGGCTTGGCCACCGCCCCAGAATCCTATAAATTGAAGCCTCGGGTCTCAGTTTTCATATGTTTAAAAGTTTTAGAAGTAGATAGGTCATTTTTTAGGGGTTTTCTCAAAACCCTTAGGTTAGATTTACTCTTTTGTAATCAAGACTCAAGATTTAATTCAAGTATTTTTACATCTACCTTCTTTTCAAGGTATGATTCTATCCTTAATTTATTGTTTTATCTATTTTATTTTCTGTATTTGTTTCTATTCGTCCTTTACTATGAACTAAACATTCATAGTGATTACGTGGATGAAAGTTATACTTCATCTGGGATTCAGATGAAGCCGTCGGCTTCAGACCCAAGCCGCTGGCTTAGTGTGAAGGAAGCCGCCTGCTTCGTGCTTCATTCTGTGCAGTTTCTGGTTCTTTTCCAGATCTGTATGGTTGAGTTTCTGTAATGATATTTTTCATGACCCGTCCTACTCCATCTGGATGAATACATTACATTTGGTTACATCGCGAGGTACTTGACCTCTATATGATACATTTTACAAACATTGCATTCGTTTTTGAAAAGGCAATCTTTCATTACATCGAAAGTTGACGGCATGCATACCATTTCATAATATATCCAATCTATAAATGACTTAATAATAATCTTGATGAACTCAACGACTCGAATGCAACGTCTTTTGAAATATGTCATGAATGACTCCAAGTAATATCTCTAAAATGAGCTAATGCACAGCGGAAGATTCCTTTAATATCTAAGAATAAACATGCTTTCAAGTGTCAACCAAAAGGTTGGTGAGTTCATTAGTTTATCATAAATATTCATTTTCATCATTTTAATAGACCACAAGATTTTCATATTTCATAAACATCATTCTCATATCAGGCATTTCGCAAACTGCATAGAGATAAAAATCATTCATATGGTGAACACCTGGTAACCGACATTAACATGATGCATATTGATAAGGCTAAAAAGGAACATATATTTCATAGCATTATCCCCCAAGAAAGACAAGATTTTAGTTGCAATTGTTCCATTTTCAAGTAATATTCGTTTATTTTAAATAAGTGCGAAGACAAAAGGCGAAAACGACGATTTGAAGACAAAAAGGTCCAAAAAGCTAAAAAGTACAAGATACAATTAAAAAGGTTCAAATTATTGATGAAGAACGTCTAAAAATGACAAGAGTACAAGTTACAAAACGCAAAGTACAAGATATTAAATTGTACGCAAGGACGTTCGAAAATCCGAAACCGGGACATGAGTCAACTCTCAACGCTCGACGCAACGGTGTAAAAATTACGAGTCAACTATGCACAAGAATAAAATATAATATTTAAATAATTCATAATAAGAATAATATTAAATAATAAAAAGTTGTTAATTGAGCATAGTTCAGGGGTCATAATTGAAAATTCAAATTAAACTTTGCCTATAAAAGGCCTTGTTAATCGTGATGTTAGGCATCCCATTTTTCAATTCATCCCATATTCTATCTATCTCTCTCCATGTAACGTATAACATAAATAAATAAATTTTAATTTTAATTTTAATTTTAATTTTAATAATAATTATTTAGTTAATGTAATGATTATTTACGGGTTTTAAGTCAGAACTCTGTCCGTGTAACGCTACCAAATTAATCACCACTGTAAGTTATGTCTTTCCTTTTTAATTTAATGTCTCGTAGCTAAGTTATTATTATGCTTATTTAAAGCGAAGTAATCATGATGTTGGGCTAATTACTAAAATTGGGTAATTGGGCTTTGTACCATAATTGGGGTTTGGACAAAAGAACGACACTTGTGGAAATTAGACTATGGGTTATTAATGGGCTTTATATTTGTTTAACTAAATGATAATTTGTTAATGTTAATATAAAGATTTACAATTGGGCGTCCCTATAAATTACCATATACACTCAATCGGACACGATGGGCGGGGTATTTATATGTACGAATAATCGTTCATTTAACCGGACACGGGAATGGATTAATAGCCACTAGAATAATTAAAACAGGGGTGAAATTATGTACAAGGACACTTGGTATAATTGATAACAAAATATTAAAACCTTGGGTTACACTCAGTCGACATCCTGGTATAATTATTAAACAAAATATTAAAATCTTGTTACAGTTTAAGTCCCCAATTAGTTGGAATATTTAACTTCGGGTATAAGGATAATTTGACGAGGACACTCGCACTTTATATTTATGACTGATGGACTGTTATGGACAAAAACCAGACGGACATATTAAATAATCCAGGACAAAGGACAATTAACCCATGGGCATAAAACTAAAATCAACACGTCAAACATCATGATTACGGAAGTTTAAATAAGCATAATTCTTTTATTTCATATTTAATTTCCTTTATTTTATATTTAATTGCACTTCTAATTATCGCATTTTTATTTATTGTTATTGTATTTAATTGCACTTTTAATTATCGTACTTTTTAATTATCGCAAGTTTATTTTATCGCACTTTTATTATTCGCAATTTCATTATCGTTATTTACTTTACGCTTAAAATTAAGTCTTGTATTTAGTTATTATTTTACATTTGGTTTTAACTGCGACTAAAGTTTTAAAATCGACAAACCGGTCATTAAACGGTAAAAACCTCCTTTATAATAATAATAATAATACTACTAGTACATATATATATTTTTGTATTTTTTACAAATATTGTGTGTAAAAATATAGTGTTAAACTTCACTGCGTCCCTGTGGAACGAACCGGACTTACTAAAAACTACACTACTGTACGATTAGGTACACTGCCTATAAGTGTTGTAGCAAGGTTTAGGTATTTCCCATCCGTAAAAATAATAAAACTTGTGTAAAATTTCGTCGAATTTCGTATTAAAAATAAACACTATTTCGTACCCCTCGCGACACACATCAAGTTTTTGGCGCCGCTGCCGGGGACGCTGAAAAACGCTATATTTTTGTTATGTTTGTTTAAAAGTAATTTTTATTTTTAATATATTGTAATAAGTGCTAAAAAAAATACAACATCAAGTTGTTATGGCAAATCACCCTCCCACCGTTTAATCATTTTTCTTTAAAAGCTAGTGTACCGAATCATTTTTATTTTTCTTTAAAAGCTAGTGTACCGAATCATTTTTAATATATCGTGACAATTGCAAAATATATAGTGATAAAGTTTTAGAAAAGTCGTATTTATTAAATACTTCAGGGGTATATTATGTAACTTATAATTAATAATTTCTATTATGTCGCTTTCATGTGAATAGTAAATTAATTAATTTCGTTTCTTTTACTATTCATGAATAGTAAATGAGTTAAAAAAAAAAAAAAGGTATGTATCACCTAGTTTCTCGTAGCCTTAGAAAAAAAAAAATTAAAATCCTTAAAAAAAAGAAATATTAAATCGTAAAAAAAAAAAAACGTAAAATAAAAACAAAAACGTAAAAAAAAAAAAACAAAAACGTAAAAAAAAAAAAAAAAAACGTAAAAAAAAAAAAAAAAAAACAGTTTTGAGCCTGCATAATTTTGAACCTGCATCAGCTTTTGAACTTGCATTCAATTTTGAATCTGCACTCCCATTTTGAGCCTGCATATAAAAAAAAAAAAAAATTATTTTAAGTTTTATTACCTTTAGATTTTTAGACTCAGTCACAACTTTTAGTATTAAGTTTAGTTTTGCTATAGTTATTTTCATTTTTAGATTTTTAGGCTTTGCCGTAAAATCCCTTAAGTGCTTATTCCTTAGACTAAGTTTTAGGTGCTTTAGAATTTTGCGACGCCATTTTTCGCGCTATTTTCTTATTTTTATTTTTCGACGCGTTTACCTATGTATCAATTACAATTCCAATTAGTGATCTCCATTTGTAGCTTTAATTTTAAGATAGTGATCGTTATAAGGTTGGATTAACCGCGTGTTTACAAACCACTCTTCGTCTTTTTCATTTTTCGACACTTTTCGACGCGCACTCTTTTTCTCTCTTATTTCTCGCCATTCTAGTTTTTAGGACTTAGATTTTTTTCTACTTCTTCTCTAAATTTCTTAAAATTACGAAAATTTATTTTAAGTGGTTAAATTGATAGACATCAAAAATTTTCTGGTTCGTAGTAATAGTTGGATTTGTACGTGGACCGGGTTATTGGAGCCAAACAGTACTCAATTATATTGAGACCAAACGAATCCTGCCCCTCTGCTGCATCTTTTGGCTATTCGAAACGTGGGCAAAATCAGAAAAGTCTATTGATTGGATAACTTATATAATTTTTCTTTCCTTTTTAAAAACTAATAGGATATTCAGTGAATGCACCGAGCAAGACGTTCACCGCCGGTCATACGTTCACCACCTGTAACTCGATCAAGACATCGTTTAACAAATATCGCCGCCGTTGATTTTTCTTTAGAATCGTCATCTAGTCGACCAAGTACTCCAATTCAAATTTCCGATAATCCATCTTTTGAACCCGATTTCACAACTAAGAACCCGGAAGATATTCAAGGACAATTCCAAGATCCTGAACCCCAAACTGTTAAATCAGAATCCTCTAGTGATTCGGATACAACAAATCCAATCATGGAAAATCTAGAACCTCTAAGTATGGAAGAACGAATGAGAGCTAAGCGCACTGGCCAAGGTCACGCCATTATTAAACCAGAAGTTAATGCTCCAGATTATGAAATTAAAGGACAAATTCTACACATGGTAACTAATCAGTGCCAATATAGTGGTACGCCGAAGGAAGATCCCAATGAACATCTTCGAACGTTTAATAGGATCTGAACACTATTCAAAATCCGAGAAGTGGAGGATGAACAGATCTATCTCATGTTGTTTCCCTGGACTTTAAAGGGAGAAGCCAAAGATTGGTTAGAATCGTTACCTGAAGGGGCGATTGACACATGGGATGTTTTAGTTGAAAAATTTCTTAAACAATTCTTTCCGGCATCCAAAGCCGTGAGACTTCAAGGAGAAATTGTTACGTTCGCGCAAAAGCCAAACGAAACTCTATATGAGGCGTGGACAAGATTCGGAAGGATGTTGAGAGGATGTCCTCAACACGGTCTAGATACTTTTCAAATAGTGCAAATCTTCTATAAAGGCGTAGACATCGCTACAAGAAAAGACATCGACATAACAGCTGGTGGTTCCATCATGAAGAAAACCGCAACTGAAGCTTACAAAATTATTGATAATACAGCCTCCCACTCTCATGAGTGGCACCAAGAAAAAGATATCGTTAGATCATCTAAAGCGGCTAGAGCCGATTCTAGCCATGACTTTGATTCCGTTTCCGCAAAAATAGATGCTTTCGAAAGAAGAATGGAAAAGATGAATAAAGATATTCACGCAATACGAATCAGTTGTGAGCAATGCGGTGGACCACACTTATTGAAAGATTGTAATGTTGAACTAACGATGGAACAACGAGAGAATGTTTCCTATATGAACCAAAGGCTGGAAAATAGTTATCAGAATAATTATCAACCGCCAAAGCTAAACTTCAATCGAAATCAAAACATTCTTTACAATCTAAATGGACCCAACAACAACTCGTACAACCAACAAGGTCCGAATAACCAACCAACTCAAAACAACACTTTCAATCAACAAAGACCTAGCTTGTATAAACCACCACAACAAACCGAAGAGAAAAAGCCAAATCTAGAAGAAATGATGGCAAAGCTGATTGAATCTCAAACACAATTCATTACATCTCAAACCCAAACGAACGAGAGGTTTGATCAGTCATTAAGAACTCAACAAGCTTCCATTTTGAATCTAGAAAAACACGTAGGTACTCTTGCTAGCATGATGAGTGAGAGGGAACAAGGAAAGCTACCGAGTAATACTGAAGTAAATCCTCGGAAAGAGAATGTTAATATGGTGTCAACAAATTCTGAAAAACCAGCACCAGAAGATGGGAAGATTTTAGATGTGAGTAACAATGAAGAAGTTACACCACCACCACCACCACCCGAGTATGTAAAGCCAGTGGTGACACCATACAAACCACCCATCCCGTTTCCAAGAAAAGGAGTTGAGTATGAGCAAGTAATAAGTAATAAAGATTGTGATACTTCTGGAAAGAAGAAGAAGAAAAAGAATAAGAAAGTACAAGAAACAAAAGCCGTAGAAGTAAACCCGGTGAATACAGTTCCACCAAAACCTCCACCTAGGGTAGGTGATCCGGGTGAATTTATTGTTCCTTGTCTACTTAGTGATTGTGTCATGTATGATGCATTAGCAGATTTAGGTGTAAGTGTGAGTGTTATGCCTCTTTCATTATATAAAAGATTAGGTGTAGGTAAGTTAAGTCCAACGGATATGAGTGTTCGACTCTTTGATCAAACCATTAAGCACCCAGTTGGAATTGCTGACAACCTACCCATTCAAGTAGGCAATTTAACCTTTCTAGTCGAATTCATTGTCATTGACATAGAAGAGGACCCAAACATTCCTCTAATTTTAGGTCGACCATTCTTTGCGTCCACCGGGGCGTTATTTGATGTAGGAAATGGAAGAATGACACTTAAAAGTGGTGACAAATCGATCACCTTTATGATTCGAAAGTCTAAATCTCCACCAGCCAAAACCGTTGAACCAGTAAAAACAATTGGTAAGAACCATGTGGTTTTACCAACTCCAACGGTAGTGCTTAACAATAATGAAATGCCTAAGTGTGGGGAAAATGAAGTAACACCTAATGATGACATGATAACAAAGAACCCCGTTGTTGATACGAAATTAAATGATCCCGTTATTAATAGTTCAATGAAGAAACTTATTAAACAGATTCGCGATGCTAGAACCAAGGGGAACTTTAAGTTATGTAACCGATTAGTATCCAATCTGTCGCCT
Organism: Rutidosis leptorrhynchoides; assembly: GCF_046630445.1. Classification (NCBI taxonomy): domain Eukaryota; kingdom Viridiplantae; phylum Streptophyta; class Magnoliopsida; order Asterales; family Asteraceae; genus Rutidosis; species Rutidosis leptorrhynchoides. Next base: position 689,960,033 of record NC_092334.1, read on the forward strand.
AAAGAAAAGGCAAAGCTAGTTGAAATTGTGGATATAACACATGAATCCGACCAATGGCTTAAAGAAAAAGTCACAGATATGCAAGTTGATTATGGACCAAGAGAAATTGACGATGAAGCTAATCACAATTTCGACACCACAGCTACCTAAGTGTGGGGAGATTCAAATGTTCTAAGAAAATGTTATCTAGAGTTAGTTGTTCTGTTCTCGTGTAGTTCCGAGAATGGAATCCGATTGGTCTTTTCCGCTAGCAGACACTAAAGAACTAGTTTTCTCCCTCCATTCTGAATCTTTTTATTTAGTAGGTTTTATATAAAATTAATATGCTTTTTAAATTTATGTTTTGAATGATTTTAAAAACAAAAATTTACTTTATTTCATTAAGTTTAAAAAATGATTTCTAAAATTCGTCGTGAGTTAAAGACTAGGTCGTTGAGCCGAAATTGCTTTACCCGAGGGCGGGGCGACAAATTTTGTTATCATTTAATTTTATTGATCTAAAGTATGCAAAAAAAAATATTATATTAATTTTTGAACGTGGGGTTATATACCAAACTTCAAAAATATGTATATATGTTTGTATTTTATGTTATGTACATAACAGGGTAAAACAGCGCACTTTCAAAGACTGTCATTAAGTTCAACAAAAAACTACTAATTTTGATGACAAGGCGCAAAATATCAAATGTGATGTAAAATAATATGCTTACAAACTGGGTATTTTTAATCACTTTTCTACACTAATCACCCTCATGAATTTATAATTATAGTCTGATTTCATGCAAATGAGGGCATTGCATGATCTCAAGTGTGGGGAAGGGTTATAAATTCTCTCGGGTTTACACTTAGTTTATTTGTGAAAATTTGAAAAATTTTCAATTAAATGAACTCAAAATCATGTTTATACATATTTATGAACGATGAAAACTAGGTGATAATACCGAAATTATCGTTACCTCGAAAAGGACATAAATTGAGAAACACCCTAAAACGCTTGAATTCATTTAAAATGAAATAGAAGAAAATAAAAAGGCAAAGAAAGAAACTAAGTGTGGGAAGAATGTACCAAGTTATTCAATTTAAAACATATATCACATATTTTTGTACAAGATTATTGCAGGTACTTTTGCTTTGGACGATACTAATCAGTTTTACCCGGTTTACTGTAATACATTTGAAAGAAAGATGGATCTACACGATGAATCAATTCCATCATTAAAAGGAAGTAAAGTCTTCCGAAAAAGACACGCGCTTCTTGATTTAGGTCATGAAGTTGTCGTCCAGACCAGCTGTAGGTTGACAAAAAATCTAGAAAAGTCATCTCTAAAATCAGCAGGAAATCCACGGACCTCGGCATCAAACAGGGTCGCCAAGTGGTCAGATTTATCCTAACCATGAGAAGGATTTATCTCGTACAATGGGGAGGCACCGTGCAAATTAGCTTGATAAGACTAATGAATCAGATCCCCAGAAAAGGATAATCTCCTTAAAGATTAAAAATCAGCTTTTAAGACTGATAATACTCAATCCTAGAGATTGACCTTAAAGATTAAGAATTCAAACTCATGGAATTCGATGATATCTAAACTCGAGCTTGAACGAGAAAATATTTTGATCAAAAATACAAACCGATTTGAAAAACCATTTTCAATGCGTTCATTACCATTGAACGTAAAATCCTAGAAATTCACCTGGAATTCATTAGGTCACCTGAACCAAATCGGGTGTCAACCGTAAGAACGGTGGTTGCATAGCATGGTCGGAGACAGGACCTTGTGCCAGACCAAAAAATTATAGGATGATCTTTACTATCGCTCCTACCAAGGATAGTTCTAGCATCCGACACGTTAATAAGACCATAATCATCTGCATGTCACAGGACATTGCCTTAACAGTTTCTTGTTCATCGCTTTCCTTTACAACCGGACGGTAGTTTACCGAAAGGTAATATACGGAACAAGTAAACTGGATGTGTGCTTTCCGATACCGGGATAGCAGTGGATTACACGAACCTAAAAGTTTTTAGCCAAAATATTGATCCACAAATAAATTTTGCAACACCGATGGTGGATCAAATCAGAAAACTTATCTAGGGTAAAAGCTAGAATGAATTTTCAAAAGATCAAATGTTTTCATAAAGATCCAATTTCCTTAAGGATCTAAATTTTTATAGTCATGTGGGACTATAAACCGCCTTTCAAATGTGCACTTTGCTTTGGAAACCGAAAGTAAATCGGCTATTTGATTGCAAGTGTCGTTGACCTAAACCCAAGGCAACTGTGGATGACACACCCACCTTTAACCATATCGTTACTATCATTGTTTATACCGCCATATCAAAATCACTGATGTATAAAGTGTGAAGAATAAAGAAGTGATTTGTATGTTTTTATTTCAAGACTATATTGCTTGAGGACAAGCAACGCTCAAGTGTGGCGATATTGATAAGGCTAAAAAGGAACATATATTTCATAGCATTATCCCCCAAGAAAGACAAGATTTTAGTTGCAATTGTTCCATTTTCAAGTAATATTCGTTTATTTTAAATAAGTGCGAAGACAAAAGGCGAAAACGACGATTTGAAGACAAAAAGGTCCAAAAAGCTAAAAAGTACAAGATACAATTAAAAAGGTTCAAATTATTGATGAAGAACGTCTAAAAATGACAAGAGTACAAGTTACAAAACGCAAAGTACAAGATATTAAATTGTACGCAAGGACGTTCGAAAATCCGAAACTGGGACATGAGTCAACTCTCAACGCTCGACGCAACGGTGTAAAAATTACGAGTCAACTATGCACAAGAATAAAATATAATATTTAAATAATTCATAATAAGAATAATATTAAATAATAAAAAGTTGTTAATTGAGCATAGTTCAGGGGTCATAATTGAAAATTCAAATTAAACTTTGCCTATAAAAGGCCTTGTTAATCGTGATGTTAGGCATCCCATTTTTCAATTCATCCCATATTCTATCTATCTCTCTCCATGTAACGTATAACATAAATAAATAAATTTTAATTTTAATTTTAATTTTAATTTTAATAATAATTATTTAGTTAATGTAATGATTATTTACGGGTTTTAAGTCAGAACTCTGTCCGTGTAACGCTACCAAATTAATCACCACTGTAAGTTATGTCTTTCCTTTTTAATTTAATGTCTCGTAGCTAAGTTATTATTATGCTTATTTAAAACGAAGTAATCATGATGTTGGGCTAATTACTAAAATTGGGTAATTGGGCTTTGTACCATAATTGGGGTTTGGACAAAAGAACGACACTTGTGGAAATTAGACTATGGGCTATTAATGGGCTTTATATTTGTTTAACTAAATGATAATTTGTTAATGTTAATATAAAGATTTACAATTGGGCGTCCTTATAAATTACCATATACACTCAATCGGACACGATGGGCGGGGTATTTATATGTACGAATAATCGTTCATTTAACCGGACACGTGAATGGATTAATAGCCACTAGAATAATTAAAACAGGGGTGAAATTATGTACAAGGACACTTGGTATAATTGATAACAAAATATTAAAACCTTGGGTTACACTCAGTCGACATCCTGGTGTAATTATTAAACAAAATATTAAAATCTTGTTACAGTTTAAGTCCCTAATTAGTTGGAATATTTAACTTCGGGTATAAGGATAATTTGACGAGGACACTCGCACTTTATATTTATGACTGATGGACTGTTATGGACAAAAACCAGACGGACATATTAAATAATCCAGGACAAAGGACAATTAACCCATGGGCATAAAACTAAAATCAACACGTCAAACATCATGATTACGGAAGTTTAAATAAGCATAATTCTTTTATTTCATATTTAATTTCCTTTATTTTATATTTAATTGCACTTCTAATTATCGCATTTTTATTTATTGTTATTGTATTTAATTGCACTTTTAATTATCGTACTTTTTAATTATCGCAAGTTTATTTTATCGCACTTTTATTATTCGCAATTTCATTATCGTTATTTACTTTACGCTTAAAATTAAGTCTTGTATTTAGTTATTATTTTACATTTGGTTTTAACTGCGACTAAAGTTTTAAAATCGACAAACCGGTCATTAAACGGTAAAAACCCCCTTTATAATAATAATAATAATACTACTAGTACATATATATATTTTTGTATTTTTTACAAATATTGTGTGTAAAAATATAGTGTTAAACTTCACTGCGTCCCTGTGGAACGAACCGGACTTACTAAAAACTACACTACTGTACGATTAGGTACACTGCCTATAAGTGTTGTAGCAAGGTTTAGGTATTTCCCATCCGTAAAAATAATAAAACTTGTGTAAAATTTCGTCGAATTTCGTATTAAAAATAAACACTATTTCGTACCCCTCGCGACACACATCACATATAGAATATCCCCATCATTCTGGGACACCCATCAGACGGGACACCCATCAGACATGATAAAATCGAAGTACTAAAGCATTCCAAATTCCAGAATGGGACTTGTTGGGCCCAATAGATCTATCTTTAGGATTCGCCTCAATATGGGGGTCTGTTCCTAAATTCTTAGGCTACCAAGCTAAAAGGGGCATATTCGGCTTCGATCCATTTAACCATATAATGTAGTTTCAATTACTTGTGTCTATTTCGTAAAACAGTTATAAAAATAGCGCATGTATTCTCAGTCTCAAAAATATATATTGCAAAAGCATTTAAAAAGGGGAGTAATGAAACTCACTCTACAATATTTTGTAGTAAAAATATTCATACGACGATACTGAACAATGCAGGGTTGGCCTCGGATTCACGAACCTATATCATGTATATTTATTAATACATATAATGAGCATGTGATATTGCTCTAAACATACATATTATTCGACGCAATATCACTTATATTTCATAGGTTTTTATCATCTACAAAGACATTCAATGCGCATTTCACGAGAAAAACGACAAAAGTGGATAAGAGCTTGCTATTTGAAGATTCGACGATAAAACGATAGTTTTAACCAGATTTATATCAAGAAACGTTTATCCGAATGAAAGTACAAGATAGATGAAGAAAAGAGTTCAAATGTAAAGTGCCAAGTCAGTACACGTCAATACGAGGTCATCAAAGAACAAACGAAAAAAGAAAAATAAAGAAAACTGCTTTTACTCTTACACGAATAGTGTAGGTCTACACGAATAGTGTAGAATATTTGTTCTTACACGAATAGTGTAGGTCTACACGAATCGTGTAGAATATTTGTTCTTACACGAATAGTGTAGCCATACACGAATCGTGTAATGTTAGGCCGAATTAATCATTTTGTCAGACATGGGCGGCTGGCTTTTGAAGTTTTAAAACAATTCTTTTCATAGTGCTGTAGCAAATGGATAGCACTTTTGACTCAACAACTACTTCACAATATCAATGTTAAATACGGAGTACGTTCAGAAGATTAGGGAGAGACACAACATATATTACACACAGGAGATTACAACACAAAATTACTATACACATACTATTGTCACTTTTATTATCAGTATTATTTACATTTCAGTTTCAAAGTTCAATTATTAGGATTAGTTTCAAATATTAAGGGGGTATTGTTCGTGATAAAGGGTGTTATTGTACGCGTGAAAGGGGTGTTATTATTGTAATTTTTCTACCGTTTGAAGTTAATGCAAGTGAAGATATTTTAGTAAGTTTACTCTGTTAAAATTAGCGTTGTTATTATGTTTGCATATCTATATTTTTATGTCTACCCTAGTGTAATGAATAGCTAAATTTCCCTAGTGTTTGCTTAAATGTAGAGCCCCTAGTGAAATGGATTGTTACCATCTGTAAAAGTTAAAATGTAACTTTAGTATTTTTAATATTGAGCCTAGTTAAAAAGAACCATTTTTATGTAATTAGGTATTTAACCCTTGCCACTTAATTTATTAAATTCAAATAACGAAAGTTATTTTTATTTACATAAATTAAGCTTCAACATTAAAAGTGATCTAGACGAATTTATGGATAATTTATTAACACCAATTTAGAAATAAACTTCGGTGGTTTGGGTGATATCAATAAATTACATGACAGTGAAATTATAAAAAGGGAAACCGTTATAATTTGGGTATTGGCGAAGGTCAAAACTAGGCTAGGTCTCAATTTAAATACTTGGGGAATAGTAGCTTTCTAAAAAGAATCCGATGAAAATTAGATTTTATTTAGTTAAGTTGTAACCTTATGTTTATTCGAGAGAAAAATGTAAAGTTTGATACTAGAACATTTTAATAGGGCGTAAAACTTAAAACAATCCATGGACCTAGGGGTGACACAATTAAGTAAACACTCCCATTTATCTTATTTATATTTGTTATAAAAGTATTATTATTATTATTTACGATTTACCATTTTAAAATATTAGAAAAATACATAAAAACATTTAATTTTCGTAACAGTTAAGTTGTCACATATTTTTACACGTACACGAATCGTGTATCATCACACGAATCGTGTAAGGCTAAAACGCGGCTACAGTACAGCTAGGTTAAAATTAGGGTTTTTGTTATTTAATTATATTTATATTTAGGTTATTAGTTATTTTAGTTATTTTAATTAAGTTAATTAGTTAAAGTTATTTAAAATACTTAAAATACATGTTTTAATCCTAAAATTAGTATTACTTATTATAGGTTTATAAATTGTAATTAGTTTATAATTAGTAAATTAATTAAATTCCTTTTAATTTGTATTAGTTTTACTAAAAATGCATTTTTGTTAATTTAAATAAGTTTCTATTGTAATTGCTCAAAACAAAATTCTAAATATATAGTTTCATTAAAAATTACTATTTTACTAATTACCATTTAGTAACATAATTAATGCATCATAATTAGTTTATTTTCATTTAGTTCCTTTTTAAGTTAATTTTTGTAATCTTGTAATTTTATTTAGTAAATTAGTTTTAGTTATTTTCTTTTACTGTTATTTTACAATTGCCTAATCCAAAACCCCCTTTAATTAAGTTTGACATCAAAGACTATTAAAAACCATTAAACACTCCATCTCCCTGTGGAACGAATCGGATTTACCAACAAACTAAACTACACGGATAGGACTAGTTGCCTATATATATGTGTGAAATCAACCTGAAATCAATAAAATACCACATATACAATAAATCAATTCGTGTAACAAAACAACTCAAATCCGTTCATAAATAAAGGTTACGTTTCCGCACATCAACTTTTTGGCCCCACTGCCGGGGAGTTGGCAGTAAATAAATAGATAATTTTTCTGGTTCGTAGTAATAGTTGGATTTGTACGTGGAACGGGTTGTTGGATCACCAATTTTATTGGTCTTTGAAGGATCCTGCCCCTCTGCTGCATCTTTTGGCTATTCGAAACGTGGGCAAAAATCAGAAGGATAATCTGTTTGTTTAAAGGTTTTTATCATTGTTTTTATGTTATTCGATCCTCTCGAGGAAATTTATTTCCAAGAAAGTTCAAAGTTTTTGAATAAATCCTTTAGTTCTTTGTACAATTTCCCAAATTGTATGATCCGTTCAATCTTAAACTCATTAAACTTAATCCGGAACCGCAAAGAATTAATAAAGGACAAAAACAACAAAAAGAAATAGGAAGTACTAGTAATTTTAAAACACCGAAAAATACTAAAAAAAGGGAGAAACAAATAGGTAACCCTAAATAAACCTTCAGTGTTGTGATTTCATAAAAGAAATTAATGTATGAACTTACGTTCATCCAACGCTGAATTAACACCTTCACATCCTGAACCCGAAAGAAAACTTCACGAACGCTTAAGAGCTCAAGACGTAGAAACTCTTGCTATAAATTTAGAGTCACTTTCCTTAGAATCCGACTCTGAACCAATAATTCAACCAATCATAGAGCCGATTATTAAAGAAGAAGAAGAAATGGCTGATACAAATCAAACGATGGAAGCATTAATGAAGGCCACAAGAAAAGGTCAAGGCCACGCAATCATCCAACCCACGATGAGTGATGGCTTTGAAATAAAAGGTCAATTTTTACACATGGTAACTAATACATGTCAATTCGGTGGAGCCCCAAATGAGGATGCTAACGAGCATCTTCGTAAGTTTGTAAACATTTGCAAGCTTTTCAAAATCAAAGATGTCACCGATGAAGTTGCATGTTTAAAAATCTTTCCATGGTCCTTAAAAGATGATGCAAGAGATTGGCTAGACTCATTACCAGAAGGTTATATTGAAAACTGGAATGATATGATGGATAAATTTTTGTCAGAATTCTTTCCTGCTTCAAAAGCAGCAAAATTTCAAAGTGACATAAATCACTTTAAACAAATTCCTAATGAAACTCTTTATGAAGCTTGGACCCGATTCAATAAAATGCTTCGAATATGTCCTCAACACGGGTTGAATACATTCCAAAAGGTCCAAATATTCTATAAAGGAGTCAATGTGGCAACTAGAAAAGATATAGATGTTGCAGCCGGTGGTTCGATCATGAAGAAAACACCTGAAGACGCTCACACAATCATTGCTGATTTAGCTTCCCATTCTCATAATTGGCATCAAGAAATAGAATTTTCTAGATCATTAAATGTTGCTAGTATTGAAAGCAATGATGAAATTGCTTCTTTAAAAGTTCAAATAGCAAATCAAGCAAGGCAAATCGAGAAAGTAACCAAGGAAATGCATGCTATCAGAGTAGGATGTGAACTGTGCCAAGGTCCCCATCTTACTAGAGATTGTGATCAAAGTACAATGGAAGAACAAGCAAATTTCTTAGGTTACTTACGAAAAGGTGAAATGAACTTCAGTGATTTTCCAGCTATAGAAGCAAACAACCGAAAATATCCTCCTATAAACAGCTCTCAAGTAGGAGGACCTTCAGGATCAAATAATAATAACTATCAAAATAATAATAACTATCAAGGAGGAAATCCAGGTTACCAAAACAACCTGAATTCCCCAAATCAAAGTCAAAGAAATCCGCCACCAGGTTATAATAACCGAAATCAACCTCAACGAAATTATCAAAATAATTTCCAACACAATCAACAACCGCAACCATTAGCAATTATGCAACCTCAACCTGAGAGGAGATCTGGTTTAGAAGATCTCTTGAGAGATTTTATGGTTAAGCATGAGCAAAATGAGGAACTTCAAACTCAGCAAATCCGAAATCAACAAGCCACGATTCAGATTTTAGAAAGAGATGTTGGAAGGATCTCACAGTTACTAGCAGAGAGAACACCAAGTGCAAGTAATCCTCCGGTTATACTAAAGAAGAAGGATCCTCAAGCTCCAGCATATTCACAAGTGAATGCTATTTATAGTTTCTGTGAGGATGAAGCAAGTTTTAAAACACCGGAGCATAGTCCTATTTTTACTCTTGGGTGTGAAGATGATGATGAAGAGTGTGATGAGTTTATATTTTCTGATTTATCCAAGATGGATGATTACACTCCTTATCAAGAGATTGATGGTATTCGAGTTGAAAGTGTGAAGAGTATAACATGTGAAGATGAAGGGATCCGAGTTGGTGCAATAACTCCCGAGTATGGTGACTATTTGATGAGGTTGATGTCGGGAAATCATGTGGAAGTAAAGAAAATGGAAATCATCGAGCCTTCCGAATTTAGGGTTGATGATGATTTGAAGAAGATCAAGGAAGAAGCGGAAGATACGGTGAAGCAAGCACCTAAAGTGGAAGACTATAAAGAACCCATTCCATACCCGCAAGCACTTGCATCCGAAAAACCAAAGGAGAATCATTGTAAGCCTTTAAATACGGATAATATTTGTGTAGATGTACCTTTGGTTGATGTTATTGCAGGTGTGCCAAACTATGGGAAATTCTTGAATGATTTGATGGCAAAAGAAGGAGTGTGTGAGCAAGCATCATCCGCATTCCTTGAAGCAGAATGTGCTGCTATTATGAAGAAGAATGAATTGCCACCTAAGTTAGGTGATCCTGGACCGTTCATAGTACCTTGTAAGCTTAATGAATCTGAAATTCTTAGATCATTAGCTGACTCAGGTGCAAGTATAAATCTCATGCCTTATTCCATTTACTCGCATTTGAACTTAGGTGAACTTAAACCCACCAATTCAGGCATTAGATTCATTGATCAGTCGGTTAATAAACCTATAGAGATTGCTGAAAACTTAGTAGTAAAAACAGGTGAACTTGAGTTTCTAGCTGACTTTGTAGTTGTAGACATGAAGAAAGATAAGTTTGTACCTATTATTTTAGGTAGACCATTCTTAGCAACTGCATGTGCTTTAACAGATTGGAAAACAGGAAAACTAGTTTTGAAGGATAGAGGCAAGAGTGCAACCTATCAAACTGAGTTTAGTATGAACCCACCACCCACACCGATAGTTTCAGTGAATATTGTTGACAATGTCAAACCCATTAGTCAACAAGCTAAGTGTGGGGAGGGTGATGAGGAGAAACTAGATAGTAAACCGCCCAATGATAGTGTTGTTGAGAAAACCATGAAGAAGTTATATGGTAGGATTAGAAATGCTATGTCGAAAAAAGATAAACATTTGAGAGAGAGATTGATTTCAAACCTATCAAAACTTGAGAAATATAAGTTGAAAAAACTGGTTGAAGAGTCAAGATTTTCGGACTCTTGGTTATTATCAAAAATTAGTGGTAAGAATGGTTGCAGTAATGGTTCTATTGGAGTAAAGAAGGGTGATGTTTATCACCCCGACGTTAGTTAAAATTAGGGTGGAGTCGCGTGAACGACTCGCTAATAAACTTCACAAATTGTAAATAGTCCCATTCTTGTGTCTCGTTTTTATTTTAAATTCCTTTTTATTTGTATTTCTCATATACTTGTTTTAAAATTTAAAAATGTTAATCTTTTTAACACAAAAATAGAGTGTTTTTATTTTATTTTAAATTTGTTTTCGAAAAATATTAAAACTTTAACTTTTAATGAATTGAATTTTATAAATTGAATTTAAAAATTTATAAACGGATTAAGATCAGGTATAACAACCGAATTTCCGTTACAAATATAAATTTATAAAAGGTATTTTAAATTTAATTGATTATAAGTTATATAAAAAAATATAAAATGAAAAAAGTAAAAAAAAAAAAAAAAAAATTAGTTTGTAATAACATAATTTTTTGGTGTGTATTGAAACTTATTATGTTTTTATTTTTTATATTAGCAAGAAAATATAGTGTGGGGTAAAAAAATGTGTTGTACGATTGAATTAAAACCCCATATTTTGTGTGTTTTTAACATGGTTTTGACAGGTACAGACGAAAATGCAATTAGACGAAACGAAACATCAAATTACATTGTGATTGATGATGTAGCGTGAGGGTACGAAATAGTATTATTTTTAATACAAAATACTACAAAATATGACACAAGTTTTATTAATTTACGGATGGGATATACCTAAACCTTGCTACAACACTATAGGCAGTGTACCTAATCGTAGAGTAGTGTAGTTTTTAGTAAGTCCGGTTCGTTCCACAGGGAGCTGGTGAAGTTAACGCTATATTATTAAGTTTATTTGTAAAAATATATATATAAATAAGTAGTAGTATTATTATAAAATGGGGGTTTTACCGTTTAATGACCGGTTTGTCGATTTTAAGCGTAAAAATAAATGACAAAAATTAAAGTGCGTAAAATAAATTGCGATAAATAAAATGACAGAAAATAAAATTGCGAGTAATAAAATGACAGTAAATAAAGATACGATGAGAAATATAATAAAAGAATTATGCTTATTTAAACTTCCGTAATCATGATGTTTGACGTGTTGATTTTAATTTATTACCATGGGTTAATTGTCCTTTGTCCTGGTTTATTTGATACGTCTATCTGGTTTTTGTCCATAATAGTCCATCGGTCATAAATATAAAGTGCGAGTATCCTCGTCAAATTACCCTTATACCCGAAGTCAAATATTCCAACTGATTAAGGATTTAAACTGTGACGCAGTTATCACTTCTGTCAACAATTACACCAGTTATCACTGTATGTAATCCACCCCTGTTTTAATTAGTTTATGAATATTAATTCATCCACTTGATCAGAATGAATAATCAATTACCCAACCCAATTGATTAATTAAATGATTATAACAGATTCCATATGAACATCACTAAATAGGACAACCATAATCATTATTAATTATTAGGATAATTAATTTGAAGATAGGTTCGACAGACTCCAATGAGTTGTCACTCAATTAGACAATACCCCCCATCTATTAATAGTCAATAATCCAATTTCCACAAGTGTCGGTCTTTTGCCCAAACCTTAATTATGGTCCAAAGTTCAATAACCCAATTTTAGTAATTAGCCCAACATCATGAGTACTTCATTTTAAATAAGCATAATAACGACTTAGCTACGAGACATTAATGTAAAAAGGTTGAACATAACTTACAATGATTAAAAATAGCGTAGCGTTACACGGACAGAATTTCGACTTACATACTCAAAAGATCTCTATCATAAATCTTATTATTATCATAATTTAAAATTAAAATTAAGATTATTGTTATATCTTATTAAGTTAACATTATGATAGAGATATAGAATATAGATATTGATAATTGATATTGATAATTGATCGAAGAAAAAAGATCGGAAAAGTTTTCTTCCTCTCTTCATCGAACGTAATATAGCCTTTTATAGGCAAATTAGAAATTGAATTTTCATTTACGACCCCTGAACTATGCTCAATTAATAACTTTTTATTATTTAATATTATTCTTATTATGAATTATTTAAATATTATATTTTATTCTTGTGCATAGTTGACTCGTAATTTTTACACCGTTGCGTCGAGCGTTGAGAGTTGGTTCATGTCCCGGTTCCGGATTTTCGAACGTCCTTTCGTATAATTTAATATCTTGTACTTTGCGTTTTGTAACTTGTACTCTTGTCATTTTTAGACGTTCTTCATCAATAATTTGAACCTTTTTGATTGTATCTTGTACATTTGAGCTTTTTGGACGTTTTGGTCTTTCAAATCTTCGTTTTTGTCTTTAAATCTTCATTTTCGAGCGATTTGCGTCTTTCGTCTTCGCACTTATTTATTTAACTATTACAACTAAAAATAAGGAAATTACATTTAAAAACTTTACATATTGGAACGATATTGCTACTAAATATATGTTCATTTGGAACACTATCAAATATCCCCACACTTGAGCGTTGCTTGTCCTCAAGCAATACAGAACTTGAAATAAAAACATACATGAATCACTTTTTTTATTCATCACATTTTGTACATCAGTGATTTTGATATAGCGGTATAAACAATGACAGTAATGATGGTTAAAGGTGGGTGTGTCATCCACAGTTGCCTTGGGTTTAGGTCAACGACACTTGCAATCAAATAGCCGATTTACTTTCGGTTTCCAAAGCAAAGTGCACATTTGAAAGGCGGTTTACAGTCCCACATGACTATAAAAATTTAGATCCTTTAGGAAATAGGATCTTTATGAAAACATTTGATCTTTTGAAAATTCAATCTAGCTTTTACCCTAGATAAGTTTTCTGATTTGATCCACCATTGGTGTTGCAAAATATATTTGTGGATCAATATTTTGGCTAAAAACATTTAGGTTCGTGTAATCCACTGCTATCCCGGTATCGGAAAGCACACATCCAGTTTACTTGTTCCGTATATTACCTTTCGGCAAACTACCATCCGGTTGTAAAGGAAAGCGATGAACAAGAAACTGTTAAGGCAATGTCTAATGACATGCTTTTGATTATGGTCTTTTAACGTGTCGGATGCTAGAACTATCCTTGGTAGGAGCGATAGTAAAGATCATCCTATAATTTTTCGGTCTGGCACAAGGTCCTGTCTCCGACCATGCTATGCAACCACCGTTCTTACGGTTGACACCCGATTTGGTTCAGGTGACCTAATGAATTCCAGGTGAATTTCTTAGGATTTTACGTTCAATGCTAATGAACGCATTGAAAATGGGTTTTCAGAAAACAAATCGGTTTGTATTTTTGATCAAAATATTTTCTCGTTCAAGCTCGAGTTTAGATATCATTGAATTCCATGAGTTTGTAATTCTCAATCTTTAAAGTCAATCTCAAGGATTGAGTAATATCAGTCTTAAAAGCTGATTTTTAATCTTTAAGGAGATTATCCTTTCTGGGGATCTGATTCATTAGTCTTATCAAGCTAATTTGCACGGTGCCTCCCCATTGTACGAGATAAATCCTTCTCATGGTTAGGATAAATCTGACCACTTGGCGACCCTGTTTGATGCTGAGGTCCGTGGATTTCCTGCTGATTTTAGAGATGACTTTTCTAGATTTTTCGTCAACCTACAGCTGGTCTGGACGACAACTTCATGACCTAAATCAAGAAGCGCGTGTCTTTTTCGGAAGACTTTACTTCCTTTTAATGATGGAATTGATTCATCGTGTAGATCCATCTTTCTTTCAAATGTATTACAGTAAACCGGGTAAAACTGATTAGTATCGTCCAAAGCAAAAGTACCTGCAATAATCTTGTACAAAAATATGTGATATATGTTTTAAATTGAATAACTTGGTACATTCTTCCCACACTTAGTTTCTTTCTTTGCCTTTTTATTTTCTTTTATTTCATTTTAAATGAATTCAAGCGTTTTAGGGTGTTTCTCAATTTATGTCCTTTTCGAGGTAACGATAATTTCGGTATTATCACCTAGTTTTCACCGTTCATAAATATGTATAAACATGATTTTAAATTCATTTAGTTGAAAATTTTTCAAATTTTCACAAAATTTGGCAAATAAACTAAGTGCAAACCCGAGAGAATTTATAACCCTTCCCCACACTTGAGATCATGCAATGCCCTCATTTGCATGAAATCAGACTATAATTATAAATTCATGAGGGTGATTAGTGTAGAAAAGTGATTAAAAATACCCAGTTTGTAAGCATATTATTTTACATCACATTTGATATTTTGCTTCTTGTCGTCAAAATCAGTAGCTATTGCTGAACTTAATGTTAGTCTTTGAAAGTGCGTTGTTCTACCCTGTTTTGTACATAATATAAAATACAAACATATATATACATATTTTTGAAGTTGGGTATATTACCCCACGTTCAAAAATTTATAAAGTCTAATATCTTTTTGGCATACTTTAGATCAATAAAATTAAAAATAATGATAACAAAATTTGCCGTCCCACCCTCGGGTAAAGCAATTTCGGCTTAATGACCTAGTCTTCAACTCACGACGAATTTTAGAAATCATTTTTTTCAACTTAATGAATTAAAGTAAATTTTGTTTTTAAATATCACACAAAACTTAAAAGCATATTAATTTCATATAAAACCTAAAAAAAAACAAAAATTCAGAATGGGGGGAGAAAACTAGTTCTTTAGTGTCTGCTAGCGGAAAAGACCAATCGGATTCCATTCTCGGAACTACACGAGAACAGAACAACTAACTCTAGATAACATTTTCTTAGAACATTTGAATCTCCCCACACTTAGGTAGCTGTGGTGTCGAAATTGTGATTAACTTCATCGTCAATTTCTTTTGGTCCATAATCAACTTGCCTATCTGTGACTTTTTCTTTAAGCCAGTGCCCGGCTTCTTCCGTAATATCCCATAATTCAACTAGCTTCGCCCTTTCTTTAGGCGACAGATTGGATACTAACCGGTTACATAACTTAAAGTTCCCCTTACTTCTAGCATCAATAGCCCGTTTAAAAAGTTTCTTCATTGAACTGTTAATAACGGGGTCATTTAATTTCGTATCAATAACGGGGTTCTTTGTTATCATGTCATCATTAGGTGTTACTTCATTTTCCCCACACTTAGGCGTTTTATTATTATTAAGCACTACCGTTGGAGTTGGTAAAACAACATGGTTCTTACCAATCATTTTTTCTGGTTCAACGGTTTTGGTTGGTGGAGATTTAGACTTTCGAATCATAAAGGTGATAGATTTGTCACCACTTTTAAGTGTCATTCTTCCATTTCCTACATCAAATAACGCCCCGGTGGACGCAAAGAATGGTCGACCTAAAATTAGAGGAACGTTTGGGTCTTCTTCTATGTCAATGACAATGAATTCGACTAGAAAGGTTAAATTGCCTACTTGAATGGGTAGGTTGTCAGCAATTCCAACTGGGTGCTTAATGGTTTGATCAAAGAGTCGAACACTCATATCCGTTGGAGTTAACTCACCTACACCTAATCTCTTATATAAGGAAAGAGGCATAACACTTACACTCGCACCTAAATCTGCTAGTGCATCATACATGACACAATCACTAAGTAGACAAGGAACAATAAATTCACCCGGATCACCTACCCTAGGTGGAGGTTTTGGTGGAACTGTATTCACCGGGTTTATCTTTACGGTTTTTGTTTCTTGTACTTTCTTATTCTTTTTCTTCTTCTTCTTTCCAGAGGTATCACAATCTTTATTACTTGTTACTTGCTCATACTCAACTCCTTTTCTTGGAAACGGGATGGGTGGTTTGTATGGTGCCACCACTGGCTTTACATACTCGGGTGGTGGTGGTGTAACTTCTTCATTGTTACTCTCATCTAAAACCTTCCCATCTTCTGATGCTGGTTTTTCAGAATTCGTTGAAACCATATTAACATTCTCATTCCGAGGATTTACTTCAGTATTACTCGGTAGCTTTCCTTGTTCCCTCTCACTCATCATGCTAGCAAGAGTACCTACGTGTTTTTCTAGATTCAAAATGGAAGCTTGTTGAGTTCTTAATGACTGATCAAATCTCTCGTTCGTTTGGGTTTGAGTTTCAATAAATTGTGTTTGAGATTCAACTAGCTTGAATACCACGTCTTCCATATTTGACTTTTTCTCTTCGGTTTGTTGTTGTGGTTTATATAAGCCAGGTCTTTGTTGATTGAAAGTGTTGTTTTGAGTTGGTTGGTTATTCGGACCTTGTTGGTTATACCAGTTATTTTCGGGTCCTTTTGGATTGTAAAGAATGTTTTGATTTCGATTGAAGTTTAGCTTTGGCGGTTGATAATTATTTTGATAATTATTTCCAGGCCTTTGGTTCATATAGGAAACATTCTCTCGTTGTTCCAATGTTGGTTCAATGTGACAATCTTTCAATAAGTGTGGTCCACCGCATAGCTCACAACTGATTCGTATTGCGTGAATATCTTTATTCATCTTTTCCATTCGTCTTTCGAAAGCATCTATTTTTGCTGAAACGGAATCAAA
The DNA here is from genome assembly GCF_046630445.1 of Rutidosis leptorrhynchoides. Taxonomy (NCBI): domain Eukaryota; kingdom Viridiplantae; phylum Streptophyta; class Magnoliopsida; order Asterales; family Asteraceae; genus Rutidosis; species Rutidosis leptorrhynchoides. The sequence continues at coordinate 689,977,246 of NC_092334.1, forward strand.
GTCATGGCTAGAATCGGCTCTAGCCACTTTAGATGAACGAAAAATATCTTTTTCTTGGTGCCACTCATGCGAGTGGGAGGCTGTGTTATCAATAATTTTGTAAGCTTCAGTTGCGGTTTTCTTCATAATGGAACCACCAGCGGTTATGTCGATGTCTTTTCGTGTGGCAACGTTGACACCTTGGTAGAATATTTGTACTATTTGGTAAGTGTCTAAACCGTGTTGAGGACATCCTCTCAACATCCTTCCGAATCTTGTCCACGCCTCATATAATGTTTCATTTGGCTTTTGCGCGAACGTAACAATTTCTCCTTGAAGTCTCACGGCTTTAGATGCCGGAAAGAATTGTTTAAGAAATTTTTCAACTAAAACATCCCATGTGTCAATCGCCCCTTCAGGTAACGATTCTAACCAATCTTTGGCTTCTCCCTTTAAAGTCCAGGGAAACAACATGAGATAGATCTGCTCATCTTCCACTTCTCGGATTTTGAATAGTGTACAAATTCTTTTAAACGTACGAAGGTGTTCGTTAGGATCTTCATTCGGTGCACCACTGAATTGGCATTGGTTAGTTACCATGTGTAGAATTTGTCCTTTGATTTCATAATCTGACGCATTAACTTCTGGCTTAATAATGGCGTGACCTTGGCCCGTGCGTGTGGCTCTCATTCGATCTTCCATACTTAGAGGTTCCGTTACTTCCATAATTGAATTTGTTGAATACGAATCACTAGAGGATTCTGATTTAACGGTTTGTGGTTCAGGAGGAATAATTAGTGGTTCAGGATCTTGGAATTGTCCTTGAATATGCTCCGGGTTCTTAATTGTGAAGTCGGGTTCAAAAGATGGATTATCGGAAATTTGAGTTGGAGTTCTTGTTCGACTAGATGACGATTCTAAAGAAAAATCAACGGCGACAATATTTGCTAGATGTCTTGATCGAGTTACAGGTGGTGAACGTATGAAAGGTGGTGAACGTTTTGCTCGGTGCATTCACTGAATATCCTATTAGTTTTTAAAAAGGAAAGAAAAATTATAATAAGTTATCCAATTAATAGACTTTTCTGATTTTGCCCACGTTTCGAATAGCCAAAAGATGCAGCAGAGGGGCAGGATTCGTTTGGTCTCAATATAATTGAGGACTGTTTGGCTCCAATAACCCGGTCCACGTACAAATCCAACTATTACTACGAACCAGAAAATTTTGATGTCTATCAATTTAACAACTTAAAATAAATTTTCGTAATTTTAAGAAATTTAGAGAAGAAGTAGAAAAAATTCTAAGTCCTAAAAACTAGAATGGCGAGAAATAAGAGAGAAATAGATTGCGCGCCGAAAAATGTCGAAAAATAAAAGGTCGAAAAATAGGCGTCGAAAAATAAAAATAAGAAAGTAGTGCGAAATACGGCGTCGTAAAATTCTAAAGCACCTAAAACTTAGTCTAAGGAATAAGCACTTAAGGGATTTTACGGCAAAGCCTAAAAATTCTAGAAGTAAAAATAACTATGGCAAAACTAAACTTAATACTAAAAGTTGCGACTATAGTCTAAAAATCTAAAGGTAATAAAACTAAAAAAAACATTTTTTTTTTTTTTTTTTTTTTTTTTTTTAAAACGATTTTTTTTGTTTACAAATTAATAATTTTTTTATAATTATAATTTTTTTTTTCAAAACTTAAGAGAGAAGAAAGAGAGAAGAAATATTGATATTGATATTTCAAGAGAAATGGTACACCTTAAATGGCTACCATACATGTCTATTTATAGTATAAAATATTACTATACAAGAAATATAATAATAATAAAATTAACATTCAATCTAGATATTTTATACAAAAAAAATATTTATAAAATTGTTGGAAACCTTACCTCTATCAAGGTTTCTTTACCATTATCTGATGTAGTAACAACATTGAAAGCAACCCCAGGTATTGAAATCTTTCTAGCTTGCTTTTGAATTACAACTTTTTAACAAAATCATCAATTGGGTACAAAGTTTTTATCCTTTTTCATTGGGTTTGTCCAATTTTCAGTTTTGATCAAGTTTATGTTATAATCTAACATCCCCTGTTCAGGTTTCTTTTAAAAGCTTTTTTCATAAAAAAAACTACAACATGAGCCCATTTTGTGAATAAAAATTGGTACCTTTAATTACGAGTGTAACATTCAAAATCTTTATGTGATCTATACTTTACTTGGTTACTTAGATTAGTGGTTGTACAAACTCCATTATTATAATTATAGGTTTTCTTTTATAGCAACTAGGGGGGCATCAGTCTTTGATCATCATAGATATTTTGTGGGGTTAGTTAAGATTGTCATTTTAAAATGGATTACAGTTGTTCAATACTAAAAAACAGGACCCATTTGGTTAAATTTAATGTGAATGGGGATGTTTTTTTTTTTTTTTTTTTTTTTTTTTTTATACTTATATATAATTATATTTTTTTTATATATAGATTAAAAATATAGCGTTTCGCGTCCCCGGCAGCGGCGCCAAAAACTTGATGATGTAGCGTGAGGGTACGAAATAGTATTATTTTTAATACAAAATACTACAAAATATGACACAAGTTTTATTAATTTACGGATGGGATATACCTAAACCTTGCTACAACACTATAGGCAGTGTACCTAATCGTAGAGTAGTGTAGTTTTTAGTAAGTCCGGTTCGTTCCACAGGGAGCTGGTGAAGTTAACGCTATATTATTAAGTTTATTTGTAAAAATATATATATAAATAAGTAGTAGTATTATTATAAAATGGGGGTTTTACCGTTTAATGACCGGTTTGTCGATTTTAAGCGTAAAAATAAATGACAAAAATTAAAGTGCGTAAAATAAATTGCGATAAATAAAATGACAGAAAATAAAATTGCGAGTAATAAAATGACAGTAAATAAAGATACGATGAGAAATATAATAAAAGAATTATGCTTATTTAAACTTCCGTAATCATGATGTTTGACGTGTTGATTTTAATTTATTACCATGGGTTAATTGTCCTTTGTCCTGGTTTATTTGATACGTCTATCTGGTTTTTGTCCATAATAGTCCATCGGTCATAAATATAAAGTGCGAGTATCCTCGTCAAATTACCCTTATACCCGAAGTCAAATATTCCAACTGATTAAGGATTTAAACTGTGACGCAGTTATCACTTCTGTCAACAATTACACCAGTTATCACTGTATGTAATCCACCCCTGTTTTAATTAGTTTATGAATATTAATTCATCCACTTGATCAGAATGAATAATCAATTACCCAACCCAATTGATTAATTAAATGATTATAACAGATTCCATATGAACATCACTAAATAGGACAACCATAATCATTATTAATTATTAGGATAATTAATTTGAAGATAGGTTCGACAGACTCCAATGAGTTGTCACTCAATTAGACAATACCCCCCATCTATTAATAGTCAATAATCCAATTTCCACAAGTGTCGGTCTTTTGCCCAAACCTTAATTATGGTCCAAAGTTCAATAACCCAATTTTAGTAATTAGCCCAACATCATGAGTACTTCATTTTAAATAAGTATAATAACGACTTAGCTACGAGACATTAATGTAAAAAGGTTGAACATAACTTACAATGATTAAAAATAGCGTAGCGTTACACGGACAGAATTTCGACTTACATACTCAAAAGATCTCTATCATAAATCTTATTATTATCATAATTTAAAATTAAAATTAAGATTATTGTTATATCTTATTAAGTTAACATTATGATAGAGATATAGAATATAGATATTGATAATTGATATTGATAATTGATCGAAGAAAAAAGATCGGAAAAGTTTTCTTCCTCTCTTCATCGAACGTAATATAGCCTTTTATAGGCAAATTAGAAATTGAATTTTCATTTACGACCCCTGAACTATGCTCAATTAATAACTTTTTATTATTTAATATTATTCTTATTATGAATTATTTAAATATTATATTTTATTCTTGTGCATAGTTGACTCGTAATTTTTACACCGTTGCGTCGAGCGTTGAGAGTTGGTTCATGTCCCGGTTCCGGATTTTCGAACGTCCTTTCGTATAATTTAATATCTTGTACTTTGCGTTTTGTAACTTGTACTCTTGTCATTTTTAGACGTTCTTCATCAATAATTTGAACCTTTTTGATTGTATCTTGTACATTTGAGCTTTTTGGACGTTTTGGTCTTTCAAATCTTCGTTTTTGTCTTTAAATCTTCATTTTCGAGCGATTTGCGTCTTTCGTCTTCGCACTTATTTATTTAACTATTACAACTAAAAATAAGGAAATTACATTTAAAAACTTTACATATTGGAACGATATTGCTACTAAATATATGTTCATTTGGAACACTATCAGTGATACAAACATTGGATATGATCATAGGTAAAACAATTTGAAAATCCAAATCGGTTAACAAAGGAAGTTCCAAATACTCTACACTTTTTGTCCTCTCAAATTTATACATTATTATCTGATTTTTTGTAATGAGGGCATTACATAATCTTAAGTGTGGGGTGGGAATATATAAATTCTCGAGAACTAACAAGTTATTGGTTTTTATGAAAATTTGAAAATTTTTAAACAAATGTATCTAATCAATTTTTAAGGTAACTACGAGCAATTAAAGATCAGGTGTAAAAACCGAAATTGTTGTCTCCATACATTAAAAATACATAAGTTTATTTGTTTAAAACCTAGAAAAAGAAAAAAAAAATTTTATAACAAGAATTTATAAATCCTTATGTTAAGAACCATTTATCACATGTTTCTTTGAAGTTTATTGCAGATATCATTGCTACAGAATGTATAAACCTGAATATTCCATTATCACGAGTAATAGAGGATGAATCAAATCCATCCCGTAAGGAAGTAAAGTCTTCCGAATTGACACACTTGCTAATTTATGTTAGAAGATGTAGTCCAGAACAGCTGTAGGTTGACGAAAAATCTTGAAAAGTCATCCCTAAAATCGGCTGGAAATCCACCTAACCTCAGCATCAAACAGGGTTTTTGGTGGTCAGACTTATCCTAACCATGAGATGGATCTGTCTCGTACAATGGGGGGGCACATTGCAAATTAGCTTTTAAGACTAATGAATCTAATCCCCAGATGGATGATCTCCGTAAAGATTAACCGCATCTATGTTTGACCGCGGTCAACATACATATGCCATAACAAATTGAGGTGTGCAAACTCATGGTTCACCGATGATATTTGGACACGATATAATTTTGTTCTAAAACTTATGCTATTTTATGAATTATATTTGTGTAAAACCATTTTTTTGGACATTCGGCTTCAAGTTCCATGATACTACAATCATGGGGGCGAATAGCTTGCTAATCGCCGACTGAGACTTCGGTTTTCAGTTACCCTCAACTGGAATTTGAGGTTAAAACCGGAAAACGTGTCTAGTGTAAAAACTAGCATGACATTTTATAAAATCATAAAACGTTTTCATAAGGTCCAATTTTCCCTAAGGATCCAAATTTTTAAACCCTAATCACGAGTTTCATGTTTGTTTCTGTTGTCAGAATTTCATTTCGTGTGGTGTGCGTGTGATCCAATAAATACTGTGTTGTGTAATATATTTCATATAGCGTGTGTTTCATTTCGTGTAGTGTGTGTTGTGTGATCTAAATGTTCGATAAAGAAAAATATATAATGTTCTAACTCTGTTAAAAGATGTAATTGCTTGAGGACAAGCAACGTTCTAGTATGGGGTATTTTGATATTGCTCTAAACATACATATTATTCGACGCAATATCACTTATATTTCATAGGTTTTTATCATCTACAAAGACATTCAATGCGCATTTCACGAGAAAAACGACAAAAGTGGATAAGAGCTTGCTATTTGAAGATTCGACGATAAAACGATAGTTTTAACCAGATTTATATCAAGAAACGTTTATCCGAATGAAAGTACAAGATAGATGAAGAAAAGAGTTCAAATGTAAAGTGCCAAGTCAGTACACGTCAATACGAGGTCATCAAAGAACAAACGAAAAAAGAAAAATAAAGAAAACTGCTTTTACTCTTACACGAATAGTGTAGGTCTACACGAATAGTGTAGAATATTTGTTCTTACACGAATAGTGTAGGTCTACACGAATCGTGTAGAATATTTGTTCTTACACGAATAGTGTAGCCATACACGAATCGTGTAATGTTAGGCCGAATTAATCATTTTGTCAGACATGGGCGGCTGGCTTTTGAAGTTTTAAAACAATTCTTTTCATAGTGCTGTAGCAAATGGATAGCACTTTTGACTCAACAACTACTTCACAATATCAATGTTAAATACGGAGTACGTTCAGAAGATTAGGGAGAGACACAACATATATTACACACAGGAGATTACAACACAAAATTACTATACACATACTATTGTCACTTTTATTATCAGTATTATTTACATTTCAGTTTCAAAGTTCAATTATTAGGATTAGTTTCAAATATTAAGGGGGTATTGTTCGTGATAAAGGGTGTTATTGTACGCGTGAAAGGGGTGTTATTATTGTAATTTTTCTACCGTTTGAAGTTAATGCAAGTGAAGATATTTTAGTAAGTTTACTCTGTTAAAATTAGCGTTGTTATTATGTTTGCATATCTATATTTTTATGTCTACCCTAGTGTAATGAATAGCTAAATTTCCCTAGTGTTTGCTTAAATGTAGAGCCCCTAGTGAAATGGATTGTTACCATCTGTAAAAGTTAAAATGTAACTTTAGTATTTTTGATATTGAGCCTAGTTAAAAAGAACCATTTTTATGTAATTAGGTATTTAACCCTTGCCACTTAATTTATTAAATTCAAATAACGAAAGTTATTTTTATTTACATAAATTAAGCTTCAACATTAAAAGTGATCTAGACGAATTTATGGATAATTTATTAACACCAATTTAGAAATAAACTTCGGTGGTTTGGGTGATATCAATAAATTACATGACAGTGAAATTATAAAAAGGGAAACCGTTATAATTTGGGTATTGGCGAAGGTCAAAACTAGGCTAGGTCTCAATTTAAATACTTGGGGAATAGTAGCTTTCTAAAAAGAATCCGATGAAAATTAGATTTTATTTAGTTAAGTTGTAACCTTATGTTTATTCGAGATAAAAATGTAAAGTTTGATACTAGAACATTTTAATAGGGCGTAAAACTTAAAACAATCCATGGACCTAGGGGTGACACAATTAAGTAAACACTCCCATTTATCTTATTTATATTTGTTATAAAAGTATTATTATTATTATTTACGATTTACCATTTTAAAATATTAGAAAAATACATAAAAACATTTAATTTTCGTAACAGTTAAGTTGTCACATATTTTTACACGTACACGAATCGTGTATCATCACACGAATCGTGTAAGGCTAAAACGCGGCTACAGTACAGCTAGGTTAAAATTAGGGTTTTTGTTATTTAATTATATTTATATTTAGGTTATTAGTTATTTTAGTTATTTTAATTAAGTTAATTAGTTAAAGTTATTTAAAATACTTAAAATACATGTTTTAATCCTAAAATTAGTATTACTTATTATAGGTTTATAAATTGTAATTAGTTTATAATTAGTAAATTAATTAAATTCCTTTTAATTTGTATTAGTTTTACTAAAAATGCATTTTAGTTAATTTAAATAAGTTTCTATTGTAATTGCTCAAAACAAAATTCTAAATATATAATTTCATTAAAAATTACTATTTTACTAATTACCATTTAGTAACATAATTAATGCATCATAATTAGTTTATTTTCATTTAGTTCCTTTTTAAGTTAATTTTTGTAATCTTGTAATTTTATTTAGTAAATTAGTTTTAGTTATTTTCTTTTACTGTTATTTTACAATTGCCTAATCCAAAACCCCCTTTAATTAAGTTTGACATCAAAGACTATTAAAAACCATTAAACACTCCATCTCCCTTTGGAACGAATCGGATTTACCAACAAACTAAACTACACGGATAGGACTAGTTGCCTATATATATGTGTGAAATCAACCTGAAATCAATAAAATACCACATATACAATAAATCAATTCGTGTAACAAAACAACTCAAATCCGTTCATAAATAAAGGTTACGTTTCCGCACATCAGCATGTAATAGTAATCAAACTATTTTCTATATTAATTATATATCATATTACTTATAGCAATGTATTTGTCATTTGAAATATTATTTATATCTATATATATGTTATATTAATATTATACATATAAGTATTTATTTTTATATAATATTAATAATAATATTCATATATCTGATTAAAATATATTTATTTCTTATATGTAATTTAATTAATATTATATGATAATAAATAATAACATTTTATTTTAAAACAAATAGTATATAGTTACTATATATGTCTTAGATAAATTTTTATATAAATAACTTTTGATTTGTTAAAATAATGATTTTAATAATACTAAAATAGTGTTAATAATAATAATAATAATAATAATAATAATAATAATAATAATAATAATAATAATAATAATAATAATAATAATAATAATAATAATAATAATAATAATAATAATTAGGTTTAATAATGTTAATATTAATTTTGACAATTATACTAGTCGCTTATTTGTAGTAATAATAATAATGATGATAATAATTAAAATGACTACCTTATATGGGAAACGCTTTAAAATAATTAAACTGCCCCGGCCCGGGCTCGAACTCGCGACCTCCCGCTAACCCGTTAACACCTTTAACCATTCCTCTGTCACCTCATTTTTGATTTTATTCCCGGTTTAATTCTGTTAAACCTATCTAACTAATTCCATCTTCTTCTTACATAACTAAATTACCATAATCTTTTTATGTCATTCTATTATTGTCATCCCCATAATCCATTAACCTCATCACTTAATTTTTATCGTGTTATCATCATGATCATAATCAAACTTAAAATCCTAATTATTTCATCATTCATCTTAACATTATACATCATTCTCTACCATCATAAGCAAAATTACTTAACCTCCTAGCATCATAACAGCTTTGGCCCAATCTCAAACTATTATCTCAGCCCAAATGAGAATAATTGAATCACAACCCAATCATCAAGTAAAAAAAATACGGCCCAAGCATAAAATAAAAGGGATTCGGTTCTTTAAAGCATTTTATATTTATATATATACTCCTACTTTCACAGCTCATCATAATACCCCATCATGACTTGGTTATCTATCACTATCCTAAATTTTATATTATCAATATCATTATCACCCATTTTCGCCTTTAACTTCCAACATAAATGACGAGTATTTGATCACAATTATCATTGCTTTTTCTAAAACCAAAATATTAAAATACACCGCATGCATTAAACTATATAAATGAATGCTTAACTCGTGGACTTCACAAGTTCCATTTACTAACCCACTTGCTTCATCTTTACCTTGTTCGATTGATGTAATACCAACTGTAGCATCACTTTAAATGGGATTTTCGATAAACAATGGTTTGGTTTTGGTGACTCTTGATTGGTTTTCGTTTGAAGCAGATAAAGTAAGGTAGTAGTAGCAGCTGCAATAGTTCAAACATAGTAGCAAGAGCATCACGATAGAAAGAAAAAAAATATAAAAGTAAGTAGCAGCCATACGGTTTATATAGCAGGTGCGGTGGTGGCTATGGTTATGGTGATTGAGGGTGGCGTGTGAGTGGTGATTCGATGGTTGTGACTAAGGTGATGGTGGTGCAAAGTGGTGATGAGGATGGAAGGATGCCGGTTAGAAAACAAAAGAAAATACATGGTTGTGTTGTGTTTTTGATATATGGATTTTGTAGTGGTGAATCATTCGGCCAACATGCAGTAGCAGGAGAAAAACAGGAGCACGATGATGATGATCAAGATGGAAAAAAAGGTGAGGATAATATAGTTGTCGATTTAACTAGAAAGAAATAAGTGGGTTATGGTGCATGGTGTAAGTGAAAGATGATGGTGGCGGTTTGTTGTAACTTATGGTGTTTTAAATGGGTTTTATGGTTGAAGGTGATCCTGGTTGTGGTTTGCCGGAAGTCGAGTAGTTGTACAATAGAAAAGAGACGAGCTATAGTAGTCACCCATTTCAATAAAATCAAGGTGGTGATATTAAGGTGGTGTTCATGGGTGATGGTGTTCTAACGGGTTTCGATGGTGAGGGTTGTGATTCTTGGTTTGGGTTGGCAAACAAAAGATGAAACAATCAACAAAAATAAAATGGTTCGATGGTGGTTCTAGGGTGGTGATGAACGGTTAGGGTGGTGGATGGTTTTATTTAGTGGTTGATGTCGGGTTGTGATTATTGATGGAGAAGATGATCAAGTAGTGTAGTGTGTGTGTGTGATTTCTCTCCTTTATCAAATATGTATTGTTTATATAGATATATATGTAAAGATATTAGTTAGATAAAGAAACAGAAACAGTAAGTTTTGTTTGTTAATTTCAACTTCACGGATCAAATAGTTATTACACTCTGCCGACAGTTATCACGGGGTAATATATCGTGTCCATTGCTAAACAGTTAAAATATATAAGTGTTCCCAAAAATCCCAAATTTTTAGATTAACTATATTTATTTATTTTGGCCATTATGTTATTAAATTTGATGATTAACTATTAAATAAAAATTATATTAATTATTCACTCTCAACCCCAAGTAAAATATAAAAAGTTTTTAAAATCCAACAAATAGTTCCTAAATACATTTTTAATAAGCCTAAAATTTATAAAACTCATTTTCGTATCACCGTTTATTTCAAAATTACATAAGTTTGAATTTAACTTGCTTAACATTAATCGGAACATCAAACCAGTATTACAATCATTTAATATTTTTTTTTAATATACATTATTTATATATAAAGATATATTTTAAATAATAATTATTATACTATCTTATTTTTATTTATTTTACATAATTAAATTTTAATTGCAATAACATATAATATTTATATTTTCAATTACCATTTATATATATATATATATATATATATATATATATATATATATATATATATATATACACACACACATCTATTTACAATTAATTGTTCGTGAATCGTCAAAACCGGTCGAAGGTAATCGAATACATGAACATAGTTCCAAAATTTACGAGACTAAACATTATAGACTTTACTTATCGTGTCAAAATATATAAAGATTAAAGTTTAAATTTGGTCGAAAATGTTCGGGTCGTCACAATATTTAAACTGTTTCGAATCTGTTTTGCTTGGTTACACTTGTTTGCCATGCTTAATGATTAAATAACATGATTTTAAGATTGATTAGTCATTGATCCGATAAATCAATTATTTGATTCATGCTACTTATTTAGATCTAGTCCAACAAACTTGTTAAACTGAATTGCATGCAACTAAGTTAAAGAGTTTAATAGTGATAAACTTATTTGTTTTGAATTATGCTTATATAATAAAAGTTGATATTGTTAGGTTTAATCGAAGATCCTTCGTTTGGATTTATTTAATTAATGATTGCATGAAAACTTAGTAGCAATTGACTTTCAACTAGTAACTTGAGTTGATCTACTTGGTGTTTAATAGCTTATATAATTTGTCAGTCTATTTGCATATTGATCTTCATCACAAGATTGGTATGTATCATGTAATTGAATTGAACATGAAGAATTAAGATGTTAATTATGCACATCACATATCTAGTATATGTTTTAAGTCCTACTTATCGATTACTATGCAACACTTAGTTTAACCTATTAAGGGATAATAATTGGTCTATGATTGTTATTCTACTTTGTGTTAATATAAGTCATGAAACTTATCTAATATGAATCCCGTATGCATTGATTGTCCATGTAATCACTTGTATATTTACTTGTATCTTTATTTTTATTTGTATTTTATTTTGAATCTTCAATTCCTTATTTTGTTTTGTTTATCTATAAAAGCAAACTCTTTTCTAAGAGAAATCTATCCCATAAAAGACATAAATATATATCTTTAATTCTTTAATAAGAATTAAATAATAAAACAACTCTTATCGATACCGACACTTCTCATGGGACGATAACCTAAATTACTACCTCTGATCGGGTTTTGTTGCTCGTTAGGGTGTTAAAGTGTAATAATAAAAGGTTTTATAAATTTAAAAGTTGAGGAATAAGCTAAGCACTACTGCACACACACTTTCAACACGTCATTCTCCCGTTTACTCTTACGTTCAAGATTTCCCAAAGCTCTTCGGCCCATCTACACTGTTCCATAATTACCCAGTTAATATATTTGTTGGCCCCTTTTGGCCGATTAATTCAGGTTCTCATAAACGGTTCATTGTCTGCTGGATCATCTTGCCCGAGAAGGTAATGGGGTAACTCATATTCTGCTGGTATATAATTAGCCATCTTTTACACCAAATTGATGATGGAAACGTGTTTAGGAGGCACGAAAGAGTCGGATTTGAGCTTCGAATCGTCAAAAACAGTCAAGATTTGAGGATGGTGTGATGATGGTGATGCCGCCGGTGGTGGTTCACAGCGAGGGAAGAAGAGGAAAAAAAAGAAAAGAAAAAGGAAAAAGAAAAAGAGAGGAGGAGAAGAAAAGAGGAAGAAAATTGGGCCCGTGTGGCTCGCGGGCTTATTTCCCCGACCTGACTCGCGAAAAGAAAAAGACAAGTTTAACTAGGTTAATAAAAAATAAATAAAATTTTCCTTCGGATTTTAATCCGGTTATTTTATTAAATAAACTAAAATTAAAAAGAAAAAGACAAATGGACGGAGTAAAATTTAAAATATTTTATTTTATTAAAAACACAAATTACACAGGTTCCACAACTAAATTCCAGAAATGACGTGGGAAGAAAGACAAGTTTAAAGCTTCTTTAACCATCCAGAGTAAATCAGCGGAGTGTACTGAAAATATTTCAAAAGCACTTAACATCTTGCACTCACGCTTTTGTAAATCTCTGATATCGTCCATAAGTTTAACCAAAGCCCTTCTAACTTTTTTAATGTTCGAAATTCCATCCCTTGGTCCAGTATCTCGATAATTAAGTTCAAAAAGAAGTTTTGACACTGTGTCTTGAAATAAAAGATCTTCCGCGCAGTCAGGATCTCCGATAGTAAATTTAAAATTTGTAGATATTTCCTGAATGATCTTTCTTTGCAGGGTTGTAAATGAAAATTTTGACATAGTAAGGATTTGTACGAGTTCAGAATATATTTCCTTTCTTTTTGCGAAGAAATTCTGATGTATTCTTTCCTCGGTAGAATCCGAAAAAACTTCAATTAATCTTTTGATGAGAAATGAGGCTGGATCAAAGTAAAAGAAATCTCAGTTTTCATATTTTGAAATAGGGTTAGGTTTCTTGCTTTCAATCCAAAATTCTAATTCAGAGATCATTGCGATGACATAACGGTTTATATGAATTAGAGAAACTTCCTTATTGCTGAAGTGAGGGAGAAAACTGACGAATGACTCTAAATCGAATTTGAAATTAATTTCTGCATCCCAATACTTGACAAAAATATCATCCCCACATTCTTTTAACAATTTGTGAAGAGAACGAACTTGAGAATGCAACTCTTTTAACAGATGGATTTGAAATGTTGAGAGCGGGAAGTCTGAGGAATAGAAGTGCCTAATGAATTCTCTATAGACGTCTAACCTTCTACTAGGATTTAACATATTTTCAGTAAACGGAGCTTTTGTTTTATCAGTGTATCGTTTCTCTTTGGGATTAAATTCAAACAAGTCTGGATAATTGAAAATAGTTGGGTATTCTTCCCGTATTTCATCTTCCATAATCAGGAGTTCGTTACAACTGAGCCTCCCTTTTGGATCGCAAAGAGGGTTGAATCCTGGTTCATTTGAGTAAAACTTATCCAAAAGCAATGAAATCTCTAAGTCAGGTGAAATTATCCAGCTTCTTGGACTACAAGGATCAAGAACTAATTCTTGATGAGATTCATCAAGGTTTAGATTTGTTTTGGTTTTATAAAGAAAAACTTCGCCGGTTTTTGAAGTTGTGGGAGAGCAACTGCCTTTCGCACTTTCTTCGTAGTCGGTTAAGTTTGAACTGGAATCTACAGAAATTAATACCATAATTAGTATTTTGTTTTATAGTTTTTAAAAGGGTTTACTGTAATGGTCATTTAAATCCTATACCGACAAACTCCCTGTTTGTTAAGCATGTGTGTTTCTTATCAATTTATCTTTGAAACAAGTGGCCAGGCCGAAAACGGAGAGGCAGGATCCTTTTGGTTCCAATATAATTAGAGACTGTTCGAAAAATCCAACAATCAAGTCCCTGTATAATTGTCTTTCTTAGACACCACTCAAGAGTTTCAGATATTTTGACAGAATCAACGATTACCTTACAGACAGAAAATAAGTCGCCAGCAGCGGCGCCAAAAACTTACACTCCTTATGATATAGCCAAAACGGAAGGTTTTATTTGTGCGGTGTCGTTAGGTCGCAACACGTCAGAGTTAGCTACCAAAAGAGAGTAATGGTTTTATCATTTATATTTAGCTGGGGTTTCCTAGCTATAACTCACCTACTTGTCTTCCTTTTAACGAGTAAGTGGTAAATATAACTCAGGTTTGTATTTTTGTATGTTTGTTCAGTAACGTGGGACAAAAGTGCCTATGTAGTTAACCCTAGTGACAAGAGGTGATAGATTAAGATTAAGTAAATAAAACAGTAACTGAACTTATAAAGATAGAGATAAATAGGTATGGAGAATAGAATTCTGATGGGGAATTATCACAAGTGTTCAACTTCCTAGGATAAACATTAAACCTCAATCAATTGGGCTATGAACCTAACTGATTTGCCACTAAGAGTTTAGGCCTTGAAGATTCTGGCTAAGACGGATATCCCTACTCCCAACGTTAACCTAAAGGGTTTAAACGACCTTATGGATAGAATCCTAGGTGCATGAACAAAGTGGTATACCCATAAAGAAAAGTCTCAGCTTTTCTTAATCCTAGTTAGTCTAACTAAAGCAATATTCCACCACTTAACACTATGCTATGCCTTAACATAAACAGGCGTGCAATCTTAGATATTCTAAGGTACTGCTAATTGGATTAGAGGTCTCTCCATTGCGATCACTTATTCAACCCCGGATCATCTTACAACATCTCAAGAACATTGCTTCTGACGCAAATCATACTTTTGAGAAAGCTAGTGTTCACTGAACTCTATGTTTCCAACTCTAATCACAACCTAAATGGGCAGCTCTTCTATGATGAATAAATGGTTATTCGCACGTAGGTATTACATCCCTATTGTGACGTTAAGCACACATAACTACTTACCTTGTATCCTAGGGTTAATCAGGTCCTAATACTAGGTTATAGCCACGTGAATAAGAGGAAATGGTGATCCATAAATTAAACTTCTAAACCGTCAGGGTTTCAGCATAACAATAGGATAAGTTTGAGATAAAGTATTCAACATATAATAAACATTTGTAACAGATAGATAAGCATGCAAGATGAAAGCTACTCAAGATAACAAAATAACTTCATAAAATTAAGGAAAGCGTTCACCGTTTACAGATGAGATCTGGACCATTACAAGTGCTGACATCCTCTAGACTGCTCCTATTACAATCTTTGGCGTTCGCCTCTGGGTACTTAATTTACCGCTCGGAGGTGAGAAGGCCTTGAAAGCTCTAGTGAGAGAAAGTGTATTGTAGTGAGAGAGTGAAGAGAGGTGTGTTTAAATTGGATGACAAAAAGCCTTTAAATAGAGTTGGATTTTGCCTGCAAACGGCTGGCAGGCCGTTTGCAGGGCCCGTTTTCCAGACTAGCCCGTTTGCAGGGGCCGTTTGCCCTGGCCATTTGGCAGGCCTTTTGTGAGTCAGGTAAGCCATTTGGCAGTCCGTTTGGCTTGCCTGGTCAGCTAGTTTTCCTGGATCGTAACTTGATTTCTTGTCTTTCACCATTTTCGCTCTAGAATCTTTGTTTTAGCTCCATTTCTCTTGATTCTTTTTGCATCGTCTTCGTAATTACTTTATCTACAAATTTAACCGAAAAAGCGATTATTTTTCCGAGAAAGTTTTGAACTTTATGCTTTTGAGACTCAATATCGGGGGTAAAAACATGACTTTTTAGCCGATATCAAGTTCGAAAAAGGTGACATGGTGATGCTTAAGGTTTCTCCATGGAAGGGTATTATACGGTTTCGAAAACGAGGAAAGTTAGCTCCTCGATTTATTGGCCCTTTCAAAATTTTGGCTCGTGTGGGTGAAGTTTCTTATAGGTTAGTGTTACCCGAAGAGCTTGCGGGGATTCATAACACATTCCATGTTTCCCATCTCTGTAAGTGTCTTGCGGATAACTCGACGTGGGTGCCGTTGTATGAGATTTCCTTAAACAATAAGTTAGAATATGTTGAGGAATCGGTTGCCATTCTTGATGAGAAGGTTAAAAGGTTGTGTAACAATGAGGTAAAGACTTTTAAAGTCCAATGGCATCATCGAAAGGGTTTCGAGTTTATGTGGGAATCCGAAGAGTTCGTCTTGGTGTATCTTCCAGGTTGTCATGCGACTTGGATTGCGAGGACGCAATCCGAATCAAGTGGGGGAGAGTTGTAAGACCCGAATCCGATTTGTACATGTTTGTATATAAATAAATTGTTATAGGGAATCTGTGACAGGGATGTGCGCAGTGCACATCTGGACGCGCGGCGCGCAGAACCCGCTGACAGCTCATCTCGTTTTTATTCCATTTTAAAGTGGGTATTTTGGTCTTTTCACATTATGTCCGGGTTTGAGGCCACAAAACTGGTCAAGGGTTATCCAAAACTCATTCACTCTCACACACCAACCTTATCTTCTCCTCATTCAAGTTTAGAGAGAGAGTAGAGTGAGAAAGTGAGATTTTGAGTGATTCAAGTGGGTTTTTGCTAGATCGAGCTTAAATCTTGGCGTTCTTGCTTCCTAGCATCTCCTTTTGTGTTGTGGTAAGTCTCTAAACCGAGTTTGAGGTTATTTATGTTTGAAGTTCATAAAAGAGACTTGTTTGTGTTTAGACCCTAATTGGTGCAAGATTTGGGGTTTAGGGGTTTGATAGGTTGTGGGAGAACCCGATTTGTTGTGTTTTTGTGTTAAAATTTTTTATTGTGTATACTCTTGAACTCGTAAGCGTCAAAACACTTGGTGAAATTGATTTAAAAGAGTTTTGTGTGAATGACTAGTGAAAGCTTGAGTTTGACCCATTTTGGGTGTCAAAATGAATTTTGTAAATGAAATGGGCTAAAATGAGTTTAAGTGTCAATTGAATATGAAATTACACTAACCTTGTGTTAATAAGTGCATTAAGACCATAATTAGTTAATGTTGGGTTTTGACGAAATCTTGACCTAGTGTTAGGGTAAAAGGTGCAATTGGGTCGAAATTGCACTATGGGTCAAATAAGACTAGGATGGTGAGTAAGTTGGTTAACCGAATTGGTTGTGTGATTGATTATATACATAATTTAATAGGTGCGTTACATTGAAGTTTGCAAGCTTGATTATCTTTCACCAAAGGCATTAAGGTGAGTGGAATAATTATACATGTGTGTATGTAATGTATTTACTTGTGCAAAATGCGATGTGGGTTTTAAGTTCGGGTATGCGATACCACATCGTGTTGACATGTGATATGGGTTTAAAGTTCGGGCGTTTGAAACCAAATCATCGTATGTGTGCGGGCATGAAGTGTGGGTTTCAAGTTCGGGCGTTCGATACCACATTTCACGTGACGGGTGGGTTTAAAGTTCGAGCGTCGATACCACTCAAGGGACTAGTGATGCATACTAGTGGCGTCTGCGTGGCTAACGATTCATTTGCGAGAATCGTTCCCTTTTGGATTTTGGTTAACCATGGTTGTGTGATGTAGCGTAGCATATTATATTGTTCGTGTTATATGCTATTGTTGTGCTAGCTTGTGTTTTCGGAGATTTAGTGTTATACTTTGCGATGGTATGCAAATTATATTGCTAGCATGTATGCGGTAAATGTGTAAGTGATTGCAAGTAAGTAGGTTATATATGTATGTGCATAATTATTGCATTCACTAAGAGTTATGCTTACCCTCTCGTTGTTTACCTTTTTTTAGGCTCCAACGTGGACAAAGGCAAGGGTATATGTTTGGATTAGAGATTTCCCCTCTTTGGATTTGTTAGTGGAGGCTTTTGTGAGTCGACCTAGGTTTTGGGTAGTTTAATCCCAAACACCATGCTCGTCTTTTGTTTGGTATTTAAACTCGTGGGTCGAAAATACTTTTGGTGTTGTACGGGTCGCCGTGCCCTTTTGTAAACTCTAATCTTCGAAATTATGTAAACTACATTTGGTGGTAATCGAATTAATGGTGTGATGTTTTGGTTTCGAAAGTTGGCTTAAAATGTGAGGTTTGGCCAACAGCCTCCTCCACGCACTAAAGCGCGCAGCGCAATAGTATGCGCACCACGCAATTGGGCTAAGGCAAATATCTATGGTCTGGCATGATTTCTAACCTGGTTACACGCTATAGTGCGCGCCACGCATCTCTGGGCGCACCGCGCAATTCCCCAGGCAGAATACTGTTTATATTAAAAAAAATGTCACGTTTTTGGGTAATCGTAGTTGGGATGTTACAAATGTTTTGCATGGAAGTTAAAGTACTTCATGTTGTGCACCAAAACTAAGTGTTTAAAGCTAAAAGTTTTAACACTTCCGGATAATTCAAGTTCATCCATGATAGGGAGTCAATTCTCCCTAATGTTGTACTACTTGGTGTGGGATACTTCTTAATCCACACCATTTTATATTGACATTGGTTGTCTCATCAATTCACGATGTTTCAACCAATGTATCATACCGTGGGAAGAGGAACCACC
Organism: Rutidosis leptorrhynchoides; assembly: GCF_046630445.1. NCBI lineage: Eukaryota > Viridiplantae > Streptophyta > Magnoliopsida > Asterales > Asteraceae > Rutidosis > Rutidosis leptorrhynchoides. Next base: position 689,996,094 of record NC_092334.1, read on the forward strand.
GAGCTTCACCATTTGCTATCCTTTTTAGGAGCAATTGCTTCGTGATAGTGTTGCTAGATAACACATGCCATATCCAAAAGCTATGGCACACTTGTGCTATCAAACAACTGAGGGGTAGTTTCTACTTCCTACCCTTTCTCAATATATGCATAAAAGCTTGTTATGTGGAAAGTTAGTGAGTGAATAAAAGCCTTAAGCTTCGACACTCCCGGGAGAGTCAAGTCCTCCCAATGTTTCATTTTGGAAGTCAAGTCTTCCAAACTTGAAAGTAAAGTCTTCCAAGTCAAGTTTTCACCAAAAAGACCTAAGCTTGGAAGTAAATTCTTCCAAGTATTGCGCAATAGACCCACAGCCAATCTTACACCCAAGGTAGTTGCTTTCTCATCGCCTTCGACACCGGGGGTAGTTCACTTCAGTGATATATACTGGGTAAGTAGCAACCCGTGCGGTTGTCCCACCATCGGGATGACTTGTATGCACATCACCTTTATGAGCCCAAGATAGTTATTGTCTCATCTCCCTCAACACAAGAAGGTAGTTCACTTCGGTGATATATACCAGGGCAATAGCTATCCGTGCGGTTATCCTAAAATCGGGATGGCTTTGGAATGCACAAAGCTTTTAAACCATAAAATTTTCGGAAAACTTGTCTTGTTTCACAACTTGACTCGTTTTCCCTTTTCAAACACAAAAATGGTTTTCTGAAAGCCTTGTCTTCCTTAAGGCTAAAATGTTTTCTTATATGACTCATGTGACTTGGTGCTCCATTGTACTCAAAAGAAGCTTACGAGCAATCCTTGACTAGGTGGTGATGAAATTAGGGTGAAAAAGTGAAGTCTTTGCTTGTGATGGTCTATAGAATGCTCCTAGAAAGGTTTGAACTAAAAAGCTCGAATCTTGATATGTTTGTTCTTAATTGGAAATCTTGTGGATATTTGAGCCTTTCTAGGGAGCATATTGTTTGAGCGTTTGTTTCAAGATGTTTAATGATGTTAAGATAATTAGCCTAGGCTTGAATTGATGATTTTAGAGGATGTTGAAGATTTGGAACTTGATTTGGAGAGTGGTGTATCTTTGGGAACTTATTAGAAGAATTAGTTAAGGATTGCCACCCCATCATCGCCCCACTTGATGAAATGATGAATTGAAGAGGTTTGAAGCATTGATGTTTGACTTTTAGCTAGTGTTTAAAAGAAGAAGAAGAGAAGATGAGGTTATGTTTGGTCCTAAGCAAATGCAAGTATTTGGAGATCACTCTAGCCATCAAAGTGCCTATTCATGAAGGTATCAATTGTTGCCCAAACTTTTGCACTTTGGCTTTGATCATTTATTGCTATTTGTATCCAAGTATTGATATTGTTATGCTTGTTTGAGGACAAGCAAGGTTCAAATGTAGGGGGTTTGATATTGCTCATCCACGCTATGTTTCTCACTCAATATCTACCTCGTTTTACTCGGTTTTCATTTCCAAAATGCTTGAAAAGTCATGATCTTGGGTTTAATCGCGTTCTAAGTGTTATTGCAGTTCTAAGCGTAAATTTGGTGTAAAATTGACCAAAGTGTGCAAATGTATCAAGAAAACTGCAAAGTGCTCAACCTGGCAATAAGAATGACGTTCCATTATCTAGGAACGTCGTTCCATCTTCAAGAACGACGTTCCAAAGCCAACAACGACGTTCTACCTGGGGAATTTACAAAGGAAATGGAAACAGAAAAAGATGGCATATGGAGCACGATTCAGGAACGACGTTCCTAGTTAAGAACGGCGTTCCACATTTAAGAGCCCAAGAATGACGTTCCTTAAAGAGGAATGACGTTCCACTGTATTTTCTGGGCAGTTTTTGAAGAAGATAAATAGAAAGAGGTGAAGGGGTTTTCATATCAATCACTCAATAGAATAATGTAGTTCGTGGTGGCTGATCAAAATTAGGGTTTCATTACTATTTTATTAAGTTTTTCATCAAGTTTTCATCCATTCTTCCATTCTACATCAAGGATTGAGAGATAGAAGCAAGATCTAGGGCTTTTTCTTCATCTTCTTCATCTTCTTCATCTAGTCCTTTTTCTAATTTCTTAAGTTTGGTACAATCTACTCTTGTTTATTGCTTAATCACGTTTAGATTTACTCTATTTGCTTTTATTGATCTTGTTCTAGCCATGATTGGCTAGATTTTATTATGTACACTTGTTTATGAAGCTTGATAGCAAAGGGTTGTTCATATTGATGTTGATGATTGTGTTTAGATGAATCTATTAGCTTGTTGATTGTGATTTGTCATTAGAATTAGCCAAAAGATCCTTTGTGTGACACCGCTAATTTTTTTTTTTTACGTGGTGGAAGCATTCTATTAAATAAATATGATATAAATGGTAATCAACGTTTGTACAAACCGATGTCATTAAAACAAATTACATATTTAACTGGAAAAGACGTAATTACATTCTATTTTCAAAAGTACACGGTTCATATTCTAAAAGACCACACTAGAGTTAACCCTGTCAAACATAACATCACCATGCCCGTCTTCTCCCAAAAACTGCACTGTCTACAAAAGCAACAACCTACAGGGAGGAGATGAAGGGGAATTAGCACGAAGCTAAGTGAGTATGACTAAATACAGGCAATAGTATACAATAATCGTCATACTAATCATGTCACAAAAACTAACACATAAACATCACCCAAGTGTCGTCTACAGAGACTCTGGCAGCTCGGCCAAACCATTAACCACCAGTTGATCGAATTGGGGCTTACCAGAAGTTCCTCCACCACCGTATGTATATACATAATCCACACGCGATAGACGCGTCATTCACATATATATACACCACGATTGTCTAGCTCACCACATGAGGAACCCAACCCGCAGGTTGATCTCTCTTACCGAGACTACCACACAATAGGGACACACTGGGCTCCAGTAGACAAGCATCAACTAACATGCAGTCATCACAATGTACTAACTAACGATAACAGTGAGTATATCTAACAAGCATAACAATCATAATATAACATGCTACTCTATACTATATACTCCAGTTAGTCCCACTCATCAATTACCAACAACCAGCTCAGATAGTCTACTACTGAGCGGCTTCCTTATCCTTATCACCTGAACATAAGGCAAATCAAGTTAGTTGCTGTCCGTGAACACCAAATAACACAGTACAGAAATTTTTGTATCAAAAAGCGTTCGCTAAAAATTTCTTCTTAACACTTATGCATTTTCAAAATTTACATCCTGATCATCAATATACAAATGGGCAGCGTAACGGCTAAAAATCAACACTTAGTAAAATATTTCACTGCCAAGTACACTTGGCCGACTGTCTACACTTACTCGACCGAGTGTCTAGTCACTCGGTCGATGGTCTCTCACAGACACACTCAGTCGTGGGTCTCACACACTCGGTCGATGGTCGAGTCGGTCGGTCGAGTGTATCGAGACACTCGACCGACTGTGTTTATCTGTAGAAGCTGAAGAACAAAGCTACGGGTTTCACCCAAAATCGACCAATTCTTGCTCTAGAGCTCGATTATGACCTCAAAACTGACCAAATCGAAGACACTAAACATGTAGAAACATAAACCCACAAGATTTGGACTCAAACAACATCAAATCTAACCACTTTGACCTAAATTACTCACTTTGTAAAACTTTATACAAAAACCCAATTTTCTCAAAGATTAAAGCATGAAATGTTTTGATTCTTACCTTGATAGAATCAGTAAATCACAAAGAACACAAAGATGTAAATGATTTGAGCTCTAAAACAACGATTAAAGATCTAGGTGTGCGTTATGAAATGTTTTGATTCTTACCTTGATAGAATCAGTAAATGATTTGAAGAGATGAAGAACGAGGTGTGTGTGTGTTTATGTGAGATTATTCTAGAAACAAAATAAAAAGAAGGCAGTCACTACACACTTAAGTGAGGTTATTTTCCACATTGTGCAACACACGGGTATTTAACAGTTATCTAATATCTTTCGCACATCATTTGGCAACCCAAACGAAGTCCAAATTAAATAAACAAACCTGTTCTGTGACCCTTGTCACAAACTGGTCCTAACCACCCCATCAACAAATAATAAATATTAATTAAAAATAAAAACATATAATAACGCAACACAACTTAAGGAAAATTTAGTAATCTTACATCTAGGCCCAGTTGAGGATGTTACACTTTGTTATGCTTGTTTTGGACTTTACTTTGATTATATGAGTTGTGTAGCTTTCAAAGGGATTTTATTAGTGAAGCAATTTGTACTTCAACACTTAGGTGATCTAGACAATCAAATTAGGGCTTTCAAGGGATTGGGGTCTTGATTTGGATCGGTTTACAATTGGTCCTTAGTCAACATAGTGAGGTTTGGTTTTTTTAAGGGATTTTGATTACCAAAGGGTTTTAGGGGACTTTAACCTAGGCTAAGTACTTGTGATAATCACATGATTCAACTAAGATCAATTGTTATAAGCTTATGGGAATTTGCAAGTATTGATTTGATCACAATAACACCTAGTAGGGATACTAGTGCAAAGTTTGAACACAATTAGACCATAAGTGAATAAAAGAACAACCCGAATGCTTCAAATGTATTAAGCAAGTGTGCATGTCTTTAATATTGATAATTACTTAATCATTTCTAGTTCTTAGTTTAAATTGAAATAGTTTTCTTAATATCTTAACTTCAACCCCCCCCCCCCCCCAAATCAAACACAACTTAGGATGATTATGAGTTTCCATTGATTCAAATAGCAACTACCACTCTCTTGGGACGAACCTTAAACGGAAAACTTACTAATTGCAACTACCGAGTCATTGTTTCTCGTATGCTTATCACATAGTTGAGTCCACGTTTGAGATAAATATAAATGAGTTAAAGTATGATTGTAAAACGAGCATCAACCATTAATACCACCACCATTCCCACCATTATTAAAGCTATTCATATTCCAATTCTGCTTGAAACCATTCCCATTTTGATTAAATCTCTTATTTAAGTTATTCCTATTAGGTAATTGTGGCTGCTTAACAACAGTAGCACCTGAAACATCTTTGATAGCCCTGTTCCTTCTACCAACATTTTGCCACCCATCATTATCAACCTCATTTTGCACATCAGCTTTCTGTTTGATCTTCTATTCTTTTTTACTTTTAATCTCCACCTCTTGTTCAGTCAATGCCCTCTTTGTACAGTGGGCAAAAACATGCCCAAATACAATGCAATGAGAGCACCTGATAGGCCTCCATTTATACCCTACTTTAATCTTTAAATCCATACCAGGTAGACCATTTCTAGAAGGATACACAAGATGAACATATTCTGGAAGATCTTTATCAGCCCTCACCTCAACCAAAACCCTAGTATACCCTGCCTTCCCAGTTTGGTTAATGCACCTTTCCCTTGTAACTTTATCCATAGCAATAGGCTTACCAATATAACTTACCGAATGACTAATTTTTCCAGCATTCCATAAGTCAAAAGGCAAATCAATAAGAGAGATCCATATAGGCACCATTGCAGGTTCAGGCTTTATCAAAAAAGCACTAGGCTCCCATTTCTTAAGAAATAATGGAATATTTTCAACCATCCATGGGGCACTAGTTAAAACCTTATTCATTCCTTCTTCATCACTAAACTTAAAAAAGTAGACACCAGCATTAATCACAGTGATATCCCTAATACCATAAGCTCTCTACATCCTTCTCAAATTAAAGTTGACAGTAGCAAACTGCATTTTAATCCCTACAAAATAACCATACAAGCACTTTGAATATGTAGTGCTACCCTTAGCAATAAACTCTTCTTTCAAGTCAACAATCTGTTCACGAGTTGGCAGAGTTTCAAGAGGAAAAAACTCAAGCTTAGCCAGGCTTTCATCCCTTTCATTAATAACACCATTAACAACATCTGCAAATGACCTTTTACCATTATCATCATCATTTGAGCCCTCATTATTATTCACACCATCATTAGGAATCTCAGTTTTATTCTCCTCTTGATTCCCAACATTCATATGATCATATCAACTTCTTCACTACTGCCAGTGCAAAATTCAACAGGAGGAGCACCCAAAATAGACATTCCATGCTTATTCACAGCAGCATCACTACCATAATCAACCTTAGGCTGCAAACCTTTCACAAAATCTAAATCAATAACATCCATTTTCCTTTTAAACTCTCTTTCTGCTGCACCAGGTAGCTCTTCAGGCACAAACTCATTATCAGTATCCTTATCACTTTTACCAGCAGCTTTCCTAACCAGCCTACTAGCACTCTTCATTTTTACAATATCCTCAAAACTCAACATCTTTTCAACAATAAACTCAGATTCTTTCTTAAACCTAGAAATTGATTTATCATAGGAGATGATAGCACCATTCATACTTTGCTGTATTTTGTTATCATGCCACATAATGAGCTTCTTCTTACGCTTAAGTGACTGTCAGTTGTCATTCATCTCCATAGGAATACAACCATCCTTACTTACAACAGACTCATAAGCATTTGCCAATGGAACAATACTCACACCAATTGAAATTCGATTTCCATTGACAATAACACTTGCAGAAGGCTTAGCTATATTCACACTATCAGTTCCACTTACTAGACCTGCTACATCCTTTAGCTTAGCATTATTAGCCTTTACACTAGCATTTGACCTAATAGGTACAGGATAAACAGTGACGTCATCATTCAAATTTTTGATTTCACCTTCAACATCATTTCCATTTGAATTGACCACTCATTTAGCATCATTCCTACTAACAATAACTTGATCAACCTTCATTTTATCAGATCTAACATCCTGAACACTAGATCGAGCTCCAGATAGGTCCTGCACATGGTGTTGGGCAATCGAACCTTCAGAATGGAGATTTCTTCAAACTGAGGCATCATTCAGACCGCAATCAACCTTAGAAACATGATTCACAGTTGCCTGAGCTCGATTAGCAGCTAGATCTTCATTATCAATTTTTTCATATTTTGACCTAAAAATTTTGAGAATCAATTTTCGAATGTAATTGTTGTTAGGATCAATTACAGCAGCACCAAAGTGACATCCTGAAGCTACAGGAGTCGATTTCAGTGATTTAGACGCATTAGGATTCGAGTTTCACTTTTTGAAACTTTCGTGACGAACGAACTATTTTTGATTTTTACTGAGATTGATTTCGACCATCAATCGGATCAGGAGGATCCGTAGTAGGTGAATTCATGATCAGAATGAAGGAATTCAACAACAATTACAACGGAAAAAAAACTAGAAGAATTCAAGGAATCGAGCAGTTTCTGACGCTCGTATTCAAAATCGCCAAAATCGCCCAGGAAAAGAGAGAATTCAAAAAAAGCGGAAATGATTGTCCTTAGGGTTTAACACGAACGGCTTAGAGTTTAGGGTTTAGGGATCAAACTCATAACACTAAACTCTAAACCCTAAATCAGTCTAAACTTTGAAGAAGAAAAAAACTTCACATAAGATGAAGAAAAAAAATGCTCGAAAAATAACATGCATCATGATGAATGTTATCATGATTAACAATTATCAATGGATGTTATTTCTTAGAGCTTTTTTTGTTAAAATAATAACATTTATCAAAAAGTGCATATTTTAAAATTCATATTTTCACATAATCTTAATGTTTGTAAAAAAATTACAAAAGCGAAAAAAAATTAAATTTTACTTTCCCCTTCCCAAAAAAATGAGAAAAATCTAATCTATCCATGTATTTAATAGAAAAAATCAGTAACATCAAGAGCGCGTGTGTGTGCGCGCGCATATATATATATATATATATATAGTGGTAGGATCAAGAGGGAAGTAACCAATCGGGGGGAAGCAAATTCTTTTTTTTTTCATTTTTTGAAAAAACTTTGTTCACGAACATTATAGATTGGATGAAAATATGAACATTTAATAAAGACACTTTGTGATAAATATTTTTATTTTGGCGGGAAAACGCTCGAAGAAGTAATATATAACAATTATCGTATTTTTCGAGCGTATGTTGAGGTTTTAGATATTAGGGTTTATAGGGTTTAGATATTAGGGTTTAGAAATTTAGGGTTTAGGGTTTAGATTTAAGGTTTAGATTTAGGATTTAGATTGAGTTTTTAACACGAACGGTTTAGAGTTTAGGGTTTAGGGTTTAGGGTTTAGGGTTTGGTGTTTTGGGTTTATGGAATAAACCCAAAACACCAAACCCTAAACCCTAAAACCTAAACCCTAAACTCTAAATCGGGCTAAATTTTACTTCACAAAACATGAAGAAAAAAAACGTTAACATTCTTCAAAAAACAATATTATCTTGAATGTTATTGTCGATCGTATTCCCGTCAAAATAATAACATTCATCACGAAGTGTCTTTTCTAAATGTTCATATTTTCATCCAATCTATATAATGTTCGTGAACAAAGTTTTTTCAAAAAACGAAAAAAATAAAAAATTTTGCTTCCCCCGCTTCGCCCCGATTATATATATATATATATATATATATGCACACACACGCGCTCTTGATGTTACTGATTTTTTCTATTAAATACATGGATAAATTAGATTTTTCTCATTTTTTGTCAAAAAATGATAACTCGTATAGATAACGAACTCGTTCTCCAAAAGAAAACGCATTCGACCAATGATATAATACAAAGAAAAGGGAGGGCTCGTAACCAGAAAGCTACAAACTACCGAAAATTATTTATAACCGAACCTCCACTACACGCTCTCAAACAAAAAAATGACCATCTCGACAATTAAACACGATATAACAAGAAATATGCATATAAATGAAAGAACCTAAATTAGAAGAAAGTAAAACATAAGCGAGAAAAACAAAGTATACAGCAATTTCGGTATACCTAAGCAATATCGATCAAACCAAGGAACCCGTCTTTTTCATCTTGCCATCTGCCGTCTCCCGAACAATTTTTTCCCGACCCAGTTCTCGATCTTATATGTCAAAACATTTGAGGTCTTGTCTCCGATCAATACGAAACCATCATTATCACAAAACGAAAAAAGACTTGACTTTCTCTTTGCCTTTAGCTTTCGAACCAATGTCTTCGGCATCAACATTTTCCAATTTTTCTTTACCATTTAAAATATACCATTCGCTACAAAAACCATCACACTACGACAAGTCACATATCCTCTATTTTATGCTTAAACTCGTAAAACATTCTATCCCGACTAGGTAACATCTCGACAACCGGCTTCTTAATCAATTTATGATTCATTTTAGTTCCACCAGTTCATTCGAAAGGAACCTTGTGATCCCGCATAAATTTCCATGCCCTAAGGCATTTTTCACGCACTTTTTTCCAAAACACGAAATCCAAGTGGATCATCCTCCAAGGATTTTCACGTAACAATAGGATTCGGAACCACGACACCGTCCTCAAAACTACCAGTAACAACCTCTTCCATTTTGCGATTTTTTATCTCTCGTCATTCTCTTTAAAATCTCGTCCAAACCCACACTTTTTGCAGGGAAAACGGTATCAGTATGTTTTAAAAATTCATCTGGGTCTGAACCTGACCCAACAGAAAAGCTTGGCCCATTGCAAGGAAGTACAACATCATTCAAAGAACCAAACTTAATACCCGACACATTCAACCCAAACTTCGAAACCATCTGTGGGTCCAAGAAGAAACTGAACATGTGGCCGGCCCACTTGTAAGCCCAATAGAAGATTGGCCCAAACCTTGAAATATAGATCTGGAGCCTTTAAAAGCATTCTGCTGACTGTTAACAGGAGACACAAGTGTTGTAGCGGAAACATTGATATATAGTGCAGTAGTAGAAACATTCACAAAAACCTTAGACGGCTTCTCAATACTATAACCCGAATTATTACCTGCAGATCGATCAACATTAACCCCTGGCTTTTGAACACTAACAAAAACAAAACAATTTGTAGCTTCAAGTAGTCGATGATCGAACTTCCGAGTCAGGAGCCGATTCAAACAACCTAAATCAGAGATCTCGAAAATCCACACTCCACATCTAACACAAGCCTTATCCACTAAAATCGGCAATGACTAAATCATGAATAAGTTTTACTTTAGTCGACTTAATGAACACCAAAAAAGAACCAACGTTGTTCAAAGACGAAGAGGTTACTTTTTATTTACCAATTATCAAATTAATTGTTAAATACTTTCACATTAATTAAATTAAATTAATAGTTGATTTGAAGAGAGTAATAAAAGAGTAATAAATATGACATCATGCTCAAATTCATAATTGAAAACAAATCAAATTCAATTCAAATTATAAATTATTTAAAGGTCGAAATTAAATTTTTGTCATGACAAAAGATAATTGTGGGCTTGAAACTAAGATATTACTACTTGTATTTAGGCTAACAATATTTGTTGCTCACTATTTTAATAAATCCACCTATTTTAATAACTAAGTAATAAATATTTGTTACTCATTCAATAACTATTTACACTACATTTATAAATAGTTGTACAGTGAATCTATAAAACAGAAATAGTTAGTGAAAAATGAAAATATGATTTTATTTAGTACTCCGTATTTGCTTACCAGAAACTGTAAACTATATTACGGGTATCTAACTAAAGTACTCATGAGCTGACATTTTACACAAAAGATCCCACTCCCCAGAATCTATAGTTTCAGAAATTTATCAAGGCCACACCATCAGTTTGTAAAACACAAATCCAATTTGGGTTCCAAGTGGCCACTGAAGAGTGTTACGACTCCATGATAGTGGTGGTAGTCTGAAAACTGCACACACATAGCTTGTTGCAAGATCACTTAGCTATACACGAATACACTACATATACTAACAATAAATAATAGTAGTATCACCAAGAAATGAAACATATTGAAACAACATGCAAGCCAACTCCCACAATAAAACATAAGACTACAAGTTAAGGACCAATGAAACCAACATATTTCGTTCAGGTTTAATAATAGTGGCCTGCAATATGTAAGATCGTGCAAGCCAAATCGATAGAACGATTAATCAAGTTTGATTTCCACATAACAGAATTAAACTCATAAAAACCATATTCTAACAATAACTACCAAAACAAATCTAAGCAGTAAGCAGAACAGCACCACCAGCCTCCTTAATCTTCTTTTCAGCAGTTTTTGAAATAAGTTTAGCCTTAACTACCATTGGCTTTGTAAGTGGAACCGTTCCTTTCCCCAGGACTTTAAAGTAACCGAATTGAGTAACATCAACGACTGGTACCTTATCACCCGAAGCTTTTTCTTTCACGTCCTGTGGGACCATTGACCAAAGCTTATCAACGTTAACAATTGGGCAATGGAATTTGTTACGAAGACGGTGAAAGTATCTCATACCGACTTTTCCAAAGTACCCAGGATGGTACTTGTCGAACAAAATACGGTGGTGGTGCATACCTCCAGCGTTACCTCGGCCTCCGGGATGCTTTCAGTGTTTTCCGATACGACCGTGACCGGCACTCACGTGGCCCCGCTTCTTGCGGTTCTTCCTCAATCTCGTCGTCATTTGTCCTAGAAATTTGAAGCAATTTTAAGCTCGTGAGTTCAATTAACACAACAATTCATAACCAATACAGAATTATTATAAATCAGGTTTTAAAACTCCTGCAAATATAAATATCTCAAGAATTATAAATTTCATTAACTACATCTAATCTTCTACTCTAATATACAACCAGGACAAACTGAGATTTTGTAACCACTACACATTCAACATTAAACATCTTTTCATTGAGCAATATCTGATACAAAATAAATGAGAATAAATAGGGTATCAAAATAAAGTTCAGTTAAGTACACAATAGTAGCAAAACTAATACGAGATTAGAACTATTCTGGCTACACAATTCTCCTACAAATTTCTAAACTAATAGGAATTATGAGTTCGATTGAGTGAATCTACACGATAATTGAGCTAAAAAATCGAATGTTACGAAGGTAGCTGAAATGCGAAATACGGTATACGACTGCGGCGGAGAATGGGGATAGAGTTTGATAACACCACTGAAATTGAATTAAAACCCTAATTTTTGTCTTCTTTAAGATGCGGTACAAAAAAGGGGTACAAATATCATGGGCTGGACCGTTAATGGGCTTTTTATTGAGCCTATAAGTTTGGGTTTTTAGCATTATTAAAATTTATTCCTCCGTATTATTATTATTTTTTTATTATTATTTTTTTAATTTGTAATTGTTTAATTTTTGTAGATAGTTAGATGCTGTTTGTTTTTTAAGATGTTTTTTTCTGAAGATCTGCGAACCACGTCTGTAGATAAGATGTGACCTGAAAGTCTGTAGACTGAACACTGAAGACTGTTTGTTTTTATGTCTTTTAAATATAATTTAAAATTAAAATCTTAAATTATTAAAAAATAAATTTTTTAATTTTTATATAAAAAACATGGATTATGGAGTATTACACAATAATTATAATTATAAGGGTTGGTGGCTTTGGTCAAACATGTTACCACTCATCCCATTATTCTGTATTTATCCCAATTATATTAATATACTACTACCCACCTACCCAATTATCATCATCTAAACCCAAAAAAGATATATACTCCGATTTCATCTCTAATATCCCCGATGTCATAATCTAATATCTAATTGAAACTAGATATGTATCAACTAGTTCTAAATCATCATCAGCGCCTTCATCATCTCAAAAGATCTTTCGCATCATCTAATCGAAATAATCAGCAACTTCAAAGTGGGTTTTGTACACTTGAAGGTGGTTTTCCGGCGACGGTGATTTTAACGGTGATTCCGAAGGTGATTTCAGCGGTGGTTAAATCTGTAAACTTGAAGGCTTAATCTGAGATGCAAATGAGACACCCAGTACACTTCTTTTGTTCAGGTTGTTTATGAAATTGATTTGTATCAAATTGTTCATCAAATGGATAAGATTTTGATTTTTGTGGCATGAAATTAATTATGAAAATATGTATTTGGTGTTTTGGAGTAATTGTAGCCGTGAAGTTTTGTGAATTTTGGAAGAGAATGAATAATGTCTTATAATTTGAGAAGCAGTAGTTTAGAGCTGCAGAGTTGAAGACATTTTAAGATCTTATATTGTCTTATGTCTTCTAAAAAACAAACCGTCTTAAATGAAAACGTCTGCCCGCCCGCAGACATAAGCTATAATAAGGTCTTCAGTAGAGAAAACAAACAGCACCTTAGACTATTTAGCACGGGTGCTTTCTCAGGTGGAGTTCCATTTAGGTTAGTGGTATCGGGTTTATTTTTATTTATTTATTTATTTTGAATTTGAAGTGTTTAAGTTGTTAGTAATTGTTTGAATGTTTTGATTAGTTTGTGAATTATGAAGCTAGTTCATTATGTTCTTATATTTTATTTGTTAGTTCAATGTTCGCTTGTTAGTTTAATGAGTTGGTTTCCACAAAGTTAGGATAGGATGTTATTAGAGCTCTTTCAGTAAATCACCAGATCTATTCATAGTCGTTGTATTCTAATTGATATAGAGTCTTTATGTGTGTATGTGTGTGTTTTCATAAAACGAAAAAGTAAAGGTGCTCCCAATCAAGACAGGACTTCTTCCAAGACTAGCCAACCATTCAGCGTCACATCATCACTTCATCCCACTTCCATCTCACTTCTTTCTCAGAACTAAACTCAGGACTAAACACTCTCAACAATGACACTCTTTTCTCACAATATTGGGATCCACATTTAATTATTTTAACTAAATTAAAAATACTTTTGTTATTATTAATATTATAATTATAATTTTAATTATTAAATTACATCAATTTTTAAACTTAAAAATTAATTTGATTAAATATCGGAGGTTTAAAACTTAAAAATCAAATTGATTAAAAAGATACTATGTAAAATAAAATACGAAAAGCACCTGTAACCCATTTTGGCCACAAACATGTAGGACTCACAATTAATTAAAAATTAAAATAGCACATAGTCACATATCTTCATCTTCTTCACGCTAAAAGTACTGTAACTCAATTTTCATCACTTCTACACACAAAAATAAGACAAATAAAATTTAAAAAAAAAAAAGGAAAAAGAAAGTGACGAGTGGAGAATGGACCAAAATCCCGTCCACAAATATGCTGAGAATGGACGAGTGGAGAGACGGAGGGGTGTGAGCGAGACCTGGGCGGGCCTTGGGCAGAGGTGGTGCCATCGGCGTCCACCTGGGCGCGGCTGTGGACGGACCGTTAAGAGCTCTCTTATAACAGTAATAAAATTACTTTATTTACTTTCACATCTAGATAACATGAGTACTAAATAAACTCACAATTTAATATTTCTCTCGTAAATAAACTCCTTAATTTTGTATTCTTACGCTAACATTTTATACTTTTTTTTTAATATTTTAACTAAAATACATATTTATAATTTTAAACGAAAATTTTATCGAATGATTACATTAAAATGAGAAAATAACAATTTAAGAAACTCGGTTTTAGATTATATAAAAACTTAAATTCATATAATGTTAAACGATTCGAGCACTTTGCTTAATACATCCAAATCCAAATGAACCGAATTTGACCTCTTTAAAATTTGAACGAGCTAACTCGACTTATTTACACCCGATTGTAACTTTAATTTATCACGAGAATAACCGTAACTGTACTTTGCAGCCTTGCAGGCCGTAGCCGATAAGATCCGGTTTTAACAAACTATCACCATCACCACTTCACCACTTCATTATATTCTTTAACCAATGGACTAGACTCTGTGTAGAATCCGTTCAATCTGTATCTATATTTTGTCTCTATACATTCCACATCTATCTAAAACCAAAACCCTAGTTCAATCTATCAATTTACTCTACTCAATTTCATTGATTCACAATGGATCTAAACCCTAACAAGTTTCCAATCCTCTCATTCGTCTTGTCAAAACTCCCAATCACTCGCTCACACTCACCGGAGTTTGACATCGAACAACCACCGTCTCCGGCCAAACCATCACCGGAACCTTACTTTGAAATCACCGATCGTATGCCGCACTTAAACGATCCTGACCTGATCGCTGCTATGCACGCTACTGTAGCCGATGTATCGAAAACACGATCTGCTCTTAAAACCCTAGGTGACTGTCCTGATCATGAACTAGTCGATATCGCGCGATTGAAACTAATCGAGCTCCGTGATGGTAATACAGAAGATGTTAGTGTTAATATTGAGAATACTGATGATAATGATAGTGAGGAGATTCGGTCGTATAAGGCGGTGATCTCGTTGTATGAAATGTATAAGTCGTATGAGAAGATGTTAAGTGAGGCGGAGATCAGGCTCGAGAAGCTTTACGAGGCTGCGAAAAAGGGCGGCAAAGCCGTTGCGGCTGTTGGGGATGAGGAAGGGAGTAGTAGTGTTGAGGTTGATGATGAACTGGTTGCGATGTTGAATGATGCGGCTGTGAAAGGTGTTGATAGAATTGATTTATCGGATAGGAAGTTGCGATTTATTCCTGAAACGGTTGGAAAGCTTCGTATGTTGGTTTCATTGAAACTCTCCGCCAATCAGCTTCAGGTTAGTTTATGATCTTGTATGCAGACATTGAATTAGAGTTGGAATTTATTGTCTGTTGTTGATTTGTAGATAGTGTATGTAGTTAGATCAGGAAAAATTAAGACAGGATTATGAATCTGGGAATGTCAATTATACTGGACTTCAGTTTAATCTTTTTATGGAGCTGTTTTGATTTTAAAATGTAGATGTAAGTTGTAACTTTTGTGATTAGGTACATGAAATATATCTAGGTAATTTTAAATATGCTCTGCATGCAAGCTTGAGTTAGGGGTAGTTGGTGTACTTGTCTTCCTTTTTCAAATAAAAATCATCGGGCAATAAAGTCAGGTATATATGAATTCTTAAGTAGTGTGAAGCAGTTACTACTACATTAACAAATATTATTTCTAGATATGTAGTTCATTTCGTAGAGGAGTGCTTATAGACTTATGTCTTTCATTTCAATCTATTATTAGAACTTAGTAGCAAGGTACATGTGACATAAGTCCAAAGCTGATAACATACATCGTGAAATTAGATGGAGGGAAATTATAATGCTTACAACCTCCTATGTCATTTTTTATTCAGAGATGTTAAATTTAGATTGCCATGGTAATTATATTTTGTTGGTTGTCATTACGGTAGGCAGTAAGCAGTTTAATGTTGGGTTTACCGTCCCATATCGGAATTCAATGTTCTATTTTGACTTTGTAGTGAGATATGTGTACTATGCAACGTGAAAATATTAGCCACTTTAGGGATTTATATAGTTCTTGTCAGATTTTTTATATTTTTAATCTTTCGCTTATTGAAACAGGCTATCCCCGATTCCATAGCTGGGCTTGAGAATCTTCAGGAGCTTTATGCTTCTTCCAATCTTTTGGAATCATTACCAGATTCCATTGGCTCGTTGTTAAAATTAAAGATTCTTGACGTCTCTAGCAACAAGCTTACGTCTTTGCCTGACAGCATTTGTCACTGCAGGTACATGTTTTTCTTACATCAAACGCACACACATACACAATTTGCTATGTTCATTTTTTTACAACTGATCATATATTCTAATTCTTCAAAATCACTTCTTACTCTTGCAGGTCATTAGTAGAACTTGATGCCAGCTTCAATAAGCTAACATATTTACCCACCAATATCGGCTATGAACTTGTGAATCTGAAGAAACTTTCCGTCCCTTTAAACAAGATTCGCTCACTACCTACCTCAATCGGTGAAATGGAATCTCTTCAGTTTCTAGATGCACACTTCAATGAACTCAGGGTGGTCCCACAATCTATTGGCCGTCTTTCAAAACTTGAAATCCTTAATCTGAGTGGTAACTTCAGTGACCTTGTATCACTTCCTATTACAATTGGTGATCTGACCAACCTCAAAGAACTTGACATCAGCAACAATCAAATCCATGAGCTTCCTGTCACATTTGGTCGCCTTGAAAATCTCGTTAAACTTAATGTTGAAGAGAATCCGATAACTATTCCTCCTAAAGAAGTTGTGGCTAAAGGGGTTGAAGCTGTGAAGGAGTTCATGGCTAAAAGATGGCTCGATTTGTTATTGGAGGAAGAGGAAAAAAGCAAGAATGTTGAGAATGTTCAGACACAAGGTGGTTGGTTGACTCGCAGTACCTCATGGTTGACCAACGCTGTTGTTGGTGCTGCTGGATCCGTTGGCGGTATTTTGGGTGGTGAAGGTAACCCAACAAAAACAGACGAGTTCCTCAATCAGCAACTATGATCAGGTTAATGTTAGCCTTGTAGATTGGGTGGTGGAGTTTGTTTTTGATATGTGGTCCAGTAGTGAACTGAACTGATTATACACGAGGACAGCCCATACTTAAACTGGTCTGTTTTTTTCTTTTTTTTTTTTTTTTTTTTTTTTCCTTCTTGTTTTGAGCCATAAATTTCTAACAGTCGTGTTATGTGTTATGGACAGTGGCTAGCTTATGCTGTTAGTCAAACTTTACATCTTCTTGTACCACTAGTTGTGTCTAGTGTGTTTTTTCGTCTTTTTTAAAGACTAGTATCAGACATTTGTATGTAAGATATGAAACTCCATGGCATCTTACTGGGTGACGATTTGCGTTTGTTTATTATCGATTTACTAGCTATTGCTCTGTGATTATTCATCAATTGGTTTGTGCTTCTATTCTAAAGTTTGGGTCCAGTGACAGATTTGTTGAAGAATTAATCATAATGGGCCAATTCAAAATTCAAGTTATGAAATGGGTAACGTATAGTTTATCACTGAAAATATGCTTACCATTATAGTTGTGACATATCTAGCAACTTTTGGTCCTAATACCTACGTCGTTCATGTTTATGTGTATTTTTATTACAAGTATGGGTTGTAAATTTTCCAACACACGAACATAGATTGTATGTAGTTACTACTTGGGTACACATCTTTACACCACATTATATACCATGTACGTTACTACACATCACATCATCATATGATTATGAGGGATTTTCTAATTTTTAGTTGAGAAAACTTCATTAAATAAATAGTTGGTGTGGTTATGTGCAAATAACTCATTAGCACATGAATCATAATTCTTAGTAATAGACTAATACTTATATTCCACCTTTCCCTCATTATTTGGTCATTTTTAAAAGCAACATTCCTCCATCCTATTTTCATTTGCAATTAGACCCATAAAACAATAATCATATTCTCTCTAAATGATCACTGGATCAAAAACTATTTCATCATGTTTCTTCTTTATTCTTTTTTCAATGTACATATTCATGTCTTATGACTACAACCGAAGCGAATCATGGTGGTTTTCATTGCACATGTGGTCTTGTTTCCGAGTTGTTGGTATTTTGTTATTTGTGTGTTTGGTGGTGATTATGGTGAAAACTACTATTGTGACGTGGATCACGGTGTTGGTGATGCTAGCATTTGCGGGGAAACGTCGTCGTGTATTGGTGGTGGAAGGGCGGAAGATCACCGGAGATGTGGCAATGTATTTGTTGAAAGTTTTGGTCAAAGAAAGAAGTCTTGTTGCTGTTGCTTGTGCTACATTTTTTAGTTCAATGGCCATGGTTTGGGTTGCTTAAATAAACCATAATCATTCCATCAAAGTCAAGGCTATACTTCTGTTCATACGTTAAAAATGAGTTATATATATATATATATATATATATATATATATATATATATATATATATATATATATATATATATATATATATATATATATATATATATATATATATATATATATATATATATATATATTGTTAATTTTGTATTGTAATTTGGTTTTTATTTATCTAAAGTATGTAGCGTTGTAAAATTTAATAATACAAGTCGGTAGTTTTTTTAACAACTTGAAATACAATAAATAAATATACATATCGAATGAGCCATCTAATTTGTTTACATATAACACAAAGTATTGCTCTCTAATCTCTATATTCACGACCAATGTAGCAATAGCCCAGTGGTATCTGATACGTTTGAATTTGAAGCTGAGACCCGCCATTTGAAAGTTTTGACATAAAATAGGCGCATGTTGAATCCCAACACGCGGGAAGAATTTACAACTATTGTTGTAGTGAGATAATGATTGCTCTTGTCACATGTGTCGGGACTCGATGGAGGTACTTTTTCGGCATCCAACTCTTTCCAAATGGGTTTGGTGGGTTTCCAAAAAAAAACACAGAGTCGGCGTTTACTACCAAACGTACACCTTTTGACATAATCTCCATGGTCACATGTTTTTTAAAAATGTATGGTGATACCCTCATTTATTTTTATTGTTTGATTGGCAACTTCAAGGGTTAAAGGCTTAGAAGGCAACTAGATGAAGGCGAAGGGGCACACCAAATATAAACCGAATTAACTAAAAAGGGAGGAGCAATAGCAACAGAAATAACGCCTTATAGAAATGGATCTTCTCGTATTTTCTGAAAGAAAAAATTCAACATAATAATGGGTAATCAGTAAAGATCGATTTCGTTTGTATCTTTGTTCGTCCTTTTCATCTATTGATAAAAAAGATTTTGTTTTAATATTATCGTTATTTTAGTCGAAAGGAAAAAAAAATAAAAAATAAAAAAAAATAGACAGATTTCGGCAATCCTAGTTTTCTGCTAGTTAATTCTATTGGGCCCAATTCCTTACTTCTTTCATTTTTCTCTCGATTTATGAACTCTTAATAAATAAAGGGTAGTGATATTTCCAAATGTGTTTTTGATAGATCCACTTAATTTTACATCTATACCCTTAAATGATGTTCTCTACAAATTTTATGTTGGAAGTTATTTGAGGGTAATCTGGGAAGATACCACTAAATATGTGTGGATCTATAAAAAAACAATTTGGAAATATCATCACCCATAAATAAATTTTGTGTTTTATGCTGTGTAATTTTCTTTAGGGAATACATATCTCAATTTACGAATTGTACGTTACACGGAGTTAACATTAATTAATTTTAAAAATAATGATATGCCTATTTGATCCGTATCAATTAAACCTTATTCACGTAAGGATTGTATATTTGGAAGGATTAAGCCGAGACCAGGAGTGATTGTATTCGGAACTATTATCATCCTGAGAGGCATCTACAAGTTAAACAATGGAAGAAGAATCCATCACCGTGACAGAGGGGCCGGATAAACTAATACCGGGAGGAGTGTAACAACATAGGATGCCGGGAGGAATGCATCCGGATAACGATGACCGTGACGAAATACTTAATAATTTAGGCCGTGTTCACACGTAAGCCTTTCAAACTTAATCAAGTGTGTAGGTTATCTGGTAGTCTACACACGGGAACCAAAATATCTAGGCGATGTCACACGAGTGGAGCGTTTGTGACACGTCAGCCAAGAAAGTTTGTTACGCCAGTTTGTTACAGTCATGAAATGGACATATGCTACATTAACAATCTCTAACAAAATTTTCCGCCTATAAATAGACTCATTGGGTCACTCGTTCAAGTCATTCAACTCATTACAACGTTACTCTGCTAAAATTACATCTCTAACACATACATCATGTGTTCATCAACACTTCGATTGAATTCCGATCATCAGAATTCATTCGATTTCGATATTAATTTACTCGACCTAATTGAGTAAGATTAATCATATTGATTGTTTTAAGCTCTCGTGAATTTTCAGATCCCGATCAGGTTTGCACGATTGCCGAAGTTAAAACAATCGACCAACTCTATTTTCCCTCTAATTTAGCACTCACGTCCCATATGAAGTAGTTTAGAACCATAAAGCTAGCGATCATTGAGTTAGCTATATCTAGCTTCTTTGTGCTAAATCTATGTCGCACTACGCTCGCCATGCCTAGCGTCGAACCATTAAGCCTACTTAATGATCAATCAATTCTAAGGGGTCGAAGTTTTCCTCAACATTCTAGAGCATTTCACACTACTAAAACAAATGTTCTACGGTTATCCTGGAGACGTAGCTTGCATTAGATGTCTCCCTACATATCTACACTCTCATCAAGATCTTCTATATATCAATATCTATATATGTATTAAAATCAGTACTACCTCCGTCTCATTCCAATAGGGCAGTATTCCATTTTGGGCTGTCCCATTCTGATAGTCCACTTCCATAAATAGAAAGGAAAGAAGATATTTCATTGGTGGATCTGGAGAGAGAAGATATTTCATTGGTGGGGAAATGAAGTTAGTGGGATTTCCTAAAACTGCGTGTTTTTTGTCTGTGGACTATTGGAATGAGACGGAGGGAGTATGTTTTAAAATGATGTATTTCGATCTTGACTCTTCGTTTTAGTGAATCATTGTTATCTATTATGGTATGATAGTAGTATAATAGGAGGTAACTATTAAATGTATTAGAGATATACTTAGGGACCAAGTAACTTGATACTTAGAGAGCAAGTTACGATTAGATATTGTGTAAATATAGTTTCCATATTTGTTTTAATTTATCTTATTCTTCAAGTCATGTATTGTACTATAAATATTAATGAAATCAATCACACAAGATGTGGAGAATTATTTTCTAATATGGTATCAGCCTAATCGATCCTCTCAAAATTCCCACCACTCTTCTATCCTACTCTTCTAACTTCTTATCTTCAATCTTTCATTTCCGATCCTCATGATCATCAAAAATCCATCTACTCGTTTTTTTTATTCTTATCAATAAACTTATTAAATCGGTTTACCGCAAAACTGAAATTATTCCTTTCTAAATCTTCTTTTGTTTGACTTCTATTCGCGGATTAATATTCTCCCTTATTCATAGAAAGATAGAATTGCAATCCTTTTGATATTGCCACGTTGAAATCAAAAGATCATGTGTTTCTATTTCGTCCTTTTCTTCTTCTTTGTTTTTTAATTCTTTCTTATTCTGAATCAAAGTTCTATATAATCACTTCTTTAATCTTTATTCTTCTTTAAAAAAAAACATCGTTCATGTTCTTCTCATTCTCTATTATCTTGATTCATAGTCAATTGTATTAGAAATATTTATATATATAAAAAAAATCTACATATCCACTGATCATTGAGCAATCAAAGCAATGATCGTACAATTGATCCCTTTGTCGAGCAAGTTTTATCACGAGCAAGTCAGACCTTCATCGTTTCTTTACACCACCGACAAGTCTCCACTATTCTTTTTCTTCTTCTATCTTCATGATCTTTTTCTTCTATTCCCAACCCACTTCTATTTGTTTTTCTTCATATTCTAAAAAAAAAAAAGTCAGATCTTTTCTATTCCCCTACTTCTTTTATTTCCTTTCCATAAATAAATAAAGTCGATATATTCTCATACTTTTTTAATTTATCTTCCTTAATTCTTCAATCTTTTCCATAAATAGAAATTTATTTCTTCTTTTGCTTCTTATTCTATATTCTATATTAAGAAAAAACAAAACAAAAATCTCTTCCTTGTTATAATAATAATAATAATATAGATATGGATAGTCAATTTTGGTGTATACATATAGTCAATTTTGGTACACAAAGTATGTATTTTTATATTGAGATTTTAGGCTATAAATACTCATGAATGCAAGCATTAAACTTGCACCATTTCACACACTTACAAAGTGTTTCTTTCTTTCTCTCCATTATCATCTTTGTTCTTACACTTCATTATTAGTATTCTAAATCAAGAATCAAATCACTAAAGGTAGTTATAAGCCTACTGAATTATAACATCAAGAATCAAACCACTAAAGGTAGTTATAAGCCTACTGAATTATAACATCAAGAATCAAACCACTAAAGGTAGTTATAAGCCTACTGAATTATAACACGTTATCAGCACGATAATCTTAATACTAAATATGGTTGGCTCTGCCACCAAAATGATATATGGTCGGTTATACCACCAAAATGATATATGGTCGGTTATACCACCAGAATGATATAGGTCGGTTATACCACCTGAAAAAATATATGGTCGACACTGTCGCCAAATTTTCATTTATGTTTACTAATATTTATATTTTTGTTATATAACATTTATTTATGATTACTTACACATGGTCGACACTGTCACCTACTTATCATTTATGTTATATTAAATTTATGTTTAATGTTTATATACTTATGAATATAAATTGACTCTAATTTATCATGATGTTTGTTTTAATTTTTGATAATAGAAAATGTCGAATCTGGAAAAGCTTAAATTTACTCCTTTAGAATCAACTGGAAACAACTACATGCCATGGGTTATAAAAGTAAAAATGCATCTTAAATCAATGGGCATTCTTGAAACCATAAATGAAAACAACACTTGTTCTGAAAAAGAACAAGCTACGGCATGTTGCTTTATTCATCAACATATTGATGAATGCTTACAAAATAATTATGTGACTGTAGAAGATCCCCATGTTTTATGGGAAGGTCTCAAAAGCAGATTCAATAATCAAAGAGAAATTTTACTTCCAGCTGCAATGGAACAATGGAGAACATTAAGGTTCCAAGACTTTAAGAAAGTAAATGAATACAGCTCAGCTCTGTATAATACATGTTCACAACTTAAATTCTGTGGACATGAAATTAGTGATGCAGACATGATGGAGAAAACTTTCTCCACAATGAATGCTGCAAACATCACAGTGCAAAGAAATTTGAGAATGCTAAAGTTCAAAACATATCCTGAACTTAATTCATATCTCTTAGTTGCAGAGCAAAATGATGAGCTATTAATGAAAAATCAGCAATCCCGTCCTACTGGTACACTTGCAATCCCTGAAGCAAATACTGCAAATAATTATAAACAGGGACAAGGACGCGGGCAAGGTCGTGGTTATAATAACCATCACCATCATCATGCCAAAAGCCATAACTATGGTAGAAACCATCCTTATGGTAATGGTAATGGGCGTGGACGTGGTCGTGGTCGTGGCCGTGGTGGTCAAAGAAATAGTAATCCACGAAAATATAAATATCAACCACAAAACAAGCCCATTAAACAAGATGTTGAAGAAAATTCTTCTAAAAATTCTGAAGAATCTTGCTACAGATGTGGTAGAATGGGCCACTGGGCTAATACTTGCCGAACATCTAAACATCTTGTTAAGATGTATCAGGATTCGCTGAAAGGTAAAGAAAATGAAGTAAACTTTGTGGATAACGTCGATCCAACAGTCACTGAGAAACCATCTGATTTATATGAAGATTTCTTGAATGTTTAAGTTGTGTGTCTTTCGAAAAATAAACGATTTAATATCGTCTGTCTTTGTCATTATGTTTGCTAAATGTTTCAGTACTATCTATTTGCGTTTAAAATATTGTGTAATATTAATGTACTCACTATTTATTTCTTATATATGAAGTTCAATATGAATTTTGCTGGAATACAACATCAATCAAGTGGTGGAGATCTCTGTATAGCAGATAGTGGAACTACACACACTATACTTAAATCCGAGAAATATTTTATTGATCTAAAACCAACGGAAGGAACTATACATACAATATCAGGACCTGCTAACTTGATAAAAGGGATAGGAAAGGCAAATTTCATACTACCAAATGGTACAAAATTTTTAATAAATGATGCCTTATTTTCTCCCAAGTCAAGCAGAAATTTATTGAGTTTCTCCGACATATACCTTAACGGGTATGATTATCAGTCAGTGACAACAGAAAATGAGAAATATTTAAGTATCACTGACAAGAGTCATGTGGTTGAAAAACTGCCAAGACTTAGTTCTGGATTACATTATACACATATAAATGTACCAGAAATACATATGGTAGTTAACGAAAAATATATTGATCCTGGTGTATTCAGTTTATGGCATAACAGATTAGGCCATCCAGGATCAACAATGATGAAAAAGATTATTGAATGTACTCATGGACATCCACTAAAGGATAGAAAAATCCATCATGATACAATGGTTCCATGTACATCTTGCTCTCTTGGAAAATTGATAACTAGACCCTCACCACTTAAGGTTGAGAAAGAATCACCAATGTTTCTTGAAAGAATTCAAGGTGATATATGTGGACCAATTCATCCACCATGTGGACCATTTAGATATTTCATGGTTCTAATAGACGCATCTAGCAGATGGTCTCATGTTTGTCTGTTATCAAGCCGTAATGTGGCATTTGCAAAATTTCTTGCCCAAATTATTAAATTGAGAGCTCATTTTCCTGATTACACCATTAAAAGGGTGAGACTTGATAATGCTGGTGAATTTAATGACTATTGCATGTCTATAGGAATTGTTGTTGAACATTCTGTTGCTCATGTGCATACACAAAATGGTTTAGCCGAGTCATTGATTAAACGTTTACAGTTAATCGCTAGACCATTGATAATGAGAACAAAACTCCCTGTATCTATATGGGGTCATGCAATTTTACATGCTGCTGCATTGATTCGCATCAGACCAAGTGCAAGTCATAAATATTCCCCCCTACAACTTGCTTTTGGTCAAGAGCCAAATATTTCCCATCTTAGAACATTTGGTTGTGCAGTGTATGTTCCAATTGCGACACCACAACGTACAAAAATGGGTCCTCAAAGGAGGTTGGGAATATATGTTGGATATGAAACATCTTCAATATTAAGGTATATTGAACCTATGACAGGTGACGTTTTTACAGCACGTTTTGCTGATTGTCATTTTAATGAAACATTGTTCCCTAGATTAGGGGGAGAAATGAAAAATAAAGAAAATGATGTTTCATGGTGTGAACCTCAATTAAAATATCTTGATCCTCGCACAAAAGAATGCGAGACAGAAGTTCAAAAGATAATGCATATACAAGAACTTGCAAATCAATTGCCTGATGCATTTACAGATACAAAAACGGTGACAAAATCATATATACCAGCAGTAAATACTCCAGCTCGAATTGAAATTCCAAAAGCTGGCAATAACGTCACTCATGAATCTTTGCCACGTCAGAAACGTGGAAGACCAATTGGTTCAAAGGATAAAAATCCTCGAAAAAGAAAATCAGCTGATAATGAAGTAAAAGAAAGTGTTCAAGAAGAACCACAAATCAGTACTCCTACTGCAGAGGAGATTAATGATGTCAATACAGAAATTGCAATCAATTATGCATATTCAAAAATATTATGGAACCGAAATGAAATGAAAAATCTTGATGAGAAATTTTCATTTAATGTTGCGTATGACATCATGAATAATGATGATGATCCAGAACCAACATCTATGGTTGAATGTCAAAATAGACATGATTGGGCTCAATGGAAAGAAGCAATACGAGCTGAATTAGAATCACTCAATAAAAGAAAGGTTTTCGGATCCATCATTCTCACTCCTAAAGATGTGAAACCTGTAGGATACAGATGGATTTTTATCCGAAAAAGAAATGAGAAAAATGAAGTTACAAGGTATAAAGCTAGACTTGTAGCTCAAGGTTTTTCTCAAAGACCAGGAATTGATTATGAAGAAACTTATTCCCCTGTTATGGATGCAATTACTTTTAGATACTTAATCAGCCTGGCAGTTTCTAAAAATTTAGAAATGCATCTCATGGATGTTGTGACTGCTTATCTATATGGATCACTTGATAGTGATATATATATGAAGATACCTGAAGGATTTAAGGTACCAGAAGCATCAAATGCAAAACCCAAAGAAATGTATTCGATTAAATTACAAAGATCTTTATATGGGTTAAAACAATCGGGACGTATGTGGTATAACCGATTAAGTGATTACTTGATAAGCAAAGGGTATACAAATAATCTTACTTGCCCTTGTGTTTTCATTAAGAAAACAACATCCGGATATGTGATCATAGCTGTTTATGTTGATGATCTTAACATCATAGGTACAAATAAAGAGATCCATGAAGCCATTCAACTTCTAAAGAAAGAATTTGAAATGAAAGATCTCGGAAAAACCAAGTATTGCCTTGGTTTACAAATTGAGCATATGCCTAATGGTTTACTTGTACATCAAACAACATATACTGAAAAGATTTTGAAACGTTTCAATATGGACAAGGCAAAACCATTAAGTACTACTATGGTTGTTAGATCACTCAATGTTGAAGCTGATCCATTTCGTCCATGTGAAGATCAAGAAGACATTCTTGGACCAGAAGTACCATATCTTAGTGCAATTGGAGCTCTTATGTATCTTACAAATTGTACAAGACCTGACATTTCTTTTGCAGTTAATTTGTTGGCAAGGTTCAGCTCTGCTCCTACCAAAAGACACTGGAATGGGATCAAACACATATTTCGATACCTTCGAGGAACTACTGATTTAGGATTATTTTATTCTAACGAATCAAAACAAGATTTGGTTGGTTATGCAGATGCAGGTTATTTATCTGATCCACATAAAGCTAAATCTCAAACTGGATATGTATTCCTAAATGGAGGTACTGCAATATCATGGCGTTCTCAAAAACAAACACTTGTTGCTACATCGTCAAATCATGCCGAAGTGATTGCATTACATGAAGCTACTCGAGAATGTTTTTGGTTGAGATCAATGACACAACTCATTACTGATTCTTGTGGACTAGAACGCGATAAAAGTCCAACAACTATCTATGAAGATAATGCAGCTTGCATAGCACAGATGAAAGAAGGGTATATCAAAAGTGACCGAACAAAACACATACCACCTAGATTCTTCTCATACACTCAAAATCTCATTAAGGACAACCAGATTGAAATGAGATATGTGCAATCTAGCAAAAACTCTGCTGATCTTTTCACGAAAGCACTTCCAACTGCTATTTTCAGAACACACGTTCATAACATTGGCATGAGACATGTTCAAAAGATGTAACAGCTGAAGCGATGTCTACTTGAGGGGGAGTCAACTCCATGCTGCACTCTTTTTCCCTTAGCTAAAGTTTTTTCCCACTGGGTTTTCTTTAGCAAGGTTTTTAACGAGGCAGTAATTTATAGTTGATCTTCAACAAAATAAAATTGCTATCCAAGGGGGAGTGTTATAATAATAATAATAATATAGATATGGATAGTCAATTTTGGTGTATACATATAGTCAATTTTGGTACACAAAGTATGTATTTTTATATTGAGATTTTAGGCTATAAATACTCATGAATGCAAGCATTAAACTTGCACCATTTCACACACTTACAAAGTGTTTCTTTCTTTCTCTCCATTATCATCTTTGTTCTTACACTTCATTATTAGTATTCTAAATCAAGAATCAAATCACTAAAGGTAGTTATAAGCCTACTGAATTATAACATCAAGAATCAAACCACTAAAGGTAGTTATAAGCCTACTGAATTATAACATCAAGAATCAAACCACTAAAGGTAGTTATAAGCCTACTGAATTATAACATTCCTATCATTCTTTGACATTCCTTTCTTTGCTATTCTTTATTTTCTTAAATAAATAAATAAATAAATAAAAGAGCTACCAAATCTCAATTTCCTACTATATTCTCTATAAAAAAATTTTTCTTCCTCTTTTCTATTTTTTTCTTCTTCTAAACTCTCTTCTTCAATATATATATATATATATATATATATATATATATATATATATATATATATATATATATATATATATATATATATATATATATATATATATATATATATATATATATAGTGGTATGATCAAGAGGGAAGTAACCAATCGGGGGGAAGCGGGGGGAAGCAATTTTTTTTCTTCGTTTTTTGAAAAAACTTTGTTCACGAACATTATAGATTAGATGAAAATAAGAACATTTAGAAAAGACACTTCGTGGTGAATGTTATTATTTTGGCGGAAAAACGCTCAAAGAAGTAATATATAACAATTATCGTGTTTTTCGAGCGTATGTTGAGGTTTTAGACATTAGGGTTTAGATATTAAAATTTAGATATTAGGGTTTATAGGGTTTAGATATTAGGGTTTAGAAATTTAGGGTTTAGGGTTTATATTTAGGATTTAGATTGAGTTTTTAACACGAATGATTTAGAGTTTAGGGTTTAGGGTTTAGTGTTTTGGGTTTATGGAATAAACCCAAAACACCAAACCCTAAACCCAAACTCTAAATCGGGCTAAATTTTACTTCACAAAACATGAAAAAAAAACGTTAACATTCTTCACGAACAATATTATCTTGAATGTTATTTTTGTCGATCGTTTTCCCGCCAAAATAATAACATTCATCACGAAGTGTCTTTTCTAAATGTTCTTATTTTCATCCAATCTATAATGTTCGTGAACAAAGTTTTTTCAAAAAACAAAAAAAAAAAATATTTTGCCTCCCCCCGCTTCCCCCCGATTGATTACTTCCCCATTGATCCTGCCCATATATATATATATATATATATATATATATATATATATATATATATATATTCTCTCCTTCATCTATCCTTTTATAATTTCTTTATTTCTTTTTATTAATTCTCTAAATTCGTTCCGTAAACAAATTTTCTTCGATTGTTTTCTCATACCTTTGTTTCTCAACTAAATTCTATGAAAGTCTCAACTTTTTGATATCTCCAATGCAAGTTCGAAAGCTTTCTCTTGTTGAATTTCATTCTTTTCTTTCCATGAAACAAATTTCATTCTTTTTTGTCCTTATGATTAATAAAAGAAAAAACATTTATCATGGAGCTCAAATGTCGAAAAGTGAAAGAAGATGCAAAACTCTATGAAGACATTCTCTATAGTTTTTTAAATTTTATTGATTTTGTATAGTTAGAATATGTATTTATGTAATTACGTCCAGTTTGAGCGTACGTAATTTACTCCCGCTCTAACTGTGGGGGAGTATTAGATGTATTAGAGATATACTTAGGGACCAAGTAACTTGATACTTAGAGAGCAAGTTACGATTAGATATTGTGTAAATATAGTTTCCATATTTGTTGTAATTGATCTTATTCTCCTCGTCATGTATTGTACTATAAATATTAATGAAATCAATCCCACAAGATGTGGAGAATTATTTTATAATAGTAACTCCTAAAATGCTAACACAACTACAACTAATGTTGGGAAGTTATCCTACATCGCTCATGGACAAAAACAAATGTATACATATAAGACTAAGGGAAAGTCCCTCTATCACCAATTGGTTTTAGAAAAGGATGGAATCTTGGACTTATATGTTGGACATGTTGTTGGGCTATATGATTTATCAATTCTCACATGGTATTAGAGCTTAGGTGAGCGGTTTCAACTAGACTACGGGTTATGTCTACTAGAATAACAACCCGTAGTCTAGTTGAAACCCTCTTTTATAAGATTACCGACTAAAATGACTCGCTTTCTTTCTGAATCTGCTTTCTCAATGATTCCACAACCCGCACTTATGCCACGAATAACCCTAAAAAGAATAGTTGATGAGCGCAAAGAGGTATGTTTTGTTCTTGCACGGAGGATAAGAGGAACTGTGATCCAATCATAGTGTAAAGTAATACAAATTTTTTTTTGAAAATGCGTCAAAGAAATTTTGAAAAAGTTCGAGTCGTTTAATTGTTACAATAATAATGGAACGAAGTTCTTAGTAAAACTTGTACTATTCTAAGTAAAACAATTTTTGAGCTAGTTAAACCACCCATAAAAGAATTTGATTTTAAGGAAAAAGGATATGTACTAATCAAAAATAAGTAAAGGTATTTTATTTACTTTATTATATAAATATATATGATTTATAAAATTTGCACGAGTGGCAGTAAATAAAGTTATTCATAAATTTTTTGAGAGGGTCACACAGTAAAATAGTGTGTATAAAATTTTGATAAAACATAATATCCATATTTTGGAGGTTACGAGTTGAAGAAAGACCGAGAAAAATCGAGTGAAGGACGTTGAAAATTTCGGGTGATATTTGAGCAACAATGTTACGAGGTAATGAAAACTACTGAATTTAAATGTGGTTGATGACTATTATTAGGGCATAAGTTCTTGGAATTCAAACTGTTCATGTGTGAAGTTGTTGCTCACAAGTAAGCTATGAATGGTAGAGTATGAGAAAGTGAAGTTAATCCCCTTTTGACTTTGAAATGTCAACTGGTCATGACTAGTATTGGAGTCGGAAGGCTGGCAGTAACTGCCCTTATTATATGCCATGGATTGCTTGATTCCGTCATTCACAAAGATTTCATAATAACTTGGGCATGAATAATCCGATGTTCACATAGACAAGTATGAAGACACGCTAATGCAGTGGCTTTCGACTATGTGATGATCATTGAAAATCAACTTATCAAGTTCTCGCTAAAGTTGTGATTATTGTCGGGATGGTATGAATTTCCCCAATGAGTAAGGGCGATGTAAGGACATAGGGTCACTTGCGTATTGTTAGAACCATTAATATATGACCATTTAATGATACATCTAACATGCTTTTAACACCGAGGCGAAATCGTAAGATTTTTCAGAAAAATGGTTAACGATTCAAAGGTCGCGACTTATTGTTTAGGTACAACAAATCAAGCGATGTTTGACCTTAAGTAATGTAATGATAATCATATCAATGCTACCTTTGACCATATGGAGCGTGTGAGGGATCACGTGCTTTTTATGGTGATGGATATATATATATATATATATATATATATATATATATATATATATATATATATATATATATATATATATATATATATATATATACTTCAACCTTAACTGCCCCGAAATGTGGATACGCTAAAGTATGATGGGGTTCTTTTAATTGCCATGCTAGTTTTCAGATGTGATTAGGGTGAGTTTAGCTCAAGTCGCAGCTCGCGAGAAAATAGAAAAACTTCAAGTGGTGAATCTAACCCTAGATTTTGAATTGACAGTGATCGATTTATTTAGGTATGACATCATTACTCGCATGGTGCCAAGTAATGAATTCATAAACACGAAATGTTTTCCCTGGCTATGGTAGCTAAAAGATACTTGTTTGAAGGTCCTATTCTTCATGAGATTATGCCCGTGAGATATTGACTGTCTCGGCACAGAGGATGTAATAGTGAATGTGGTGTTTATAATATCGTCGTTTGAAAATTCAAATGGAATCCTTGCGAGTGGTCTTCGATGGGTTTCCTAATGGGTTTATGAAAATCTACACCAGGAGCGTAATTACAGATAACAGGAGGCATGCTTCGAAGAAATTTTGGGGGTGTCACTTCAGGTCACTTAAGAATATGCATCCTTCCTTCCAGCAAGGATATGGTAGTGATTAAGCGTAATAATTAAGCGTCAAAGATAAAGAGATAGGTTGTTTAAGAAGGAATGAATGCAAAGTTTTACAACCTTTATGGTATAGGAGGGATTGTTAATCTACTCATGGGTATGAGATAGATAGTTTGGTTGAAACGAGCTCTTCGTATATCTACAAATCAGATGATGATTAGCCTTCATGTAATAACATTGAGATTTTCGAATGAATGGCTTGGGAATTTTTCTTTGATTCACTTTCTATTTCATATGTCATGATATTGGAATTTCTATATGAATTACCGTAATATAATCACGTTGGCCAAACGTCATTATATTTCACTAATTCATATTTCCACTTCAATATCACCCCATAAGGTCAGGATACGTGATCAAAATTTGACGTTGGAATGTCGAGCATTTTAGAAGTCATGAGTGACATCCCTCGGTTTCACTAACCGAGGTGGTCTTATAAAAATAACTCGCGTGAGTCAAAGAATACTTTGAATCATAATGGCGGAGTTGGGTCATAAAGATATGTATGGATATGATAATAATCACATAATAACTGATCCTTCAGAGTCGAGATCAGGAAAGATGATAGGATTTTGGTTTGACATCCTTAGGAAAGGATACAGAATATCAGAAGAGGTTAAAAGAAGGAAGTAAGATGAATTGGCAGTATAAAAATTAAGGGAAATCGCTTAAAACTAAGGAAGTAAAGGTTATAGTCCTAAAGATTGCTAAGGAACCCTAGCTAACACATAAGGCACACATAAAATGCAATCCTGGTTCCATATAACAACCTGGCTCTGATACAAATCTGTCACACCTCTAAAATGGATCATGGGTAATTGTGACCATTTATATCATAAAAGAGTTGTATAAACGAGAACGACTCTATATGAGACGTTTTGAACAAAACCTTTATTAATAAAATAGCGGAAGCGTATTAATTGTTTACATCATTATTAAAATGTAAAATAAATGTTTATGAAATAAAATAAAATATACTATGTGGACTCAATGCAAGCATCAAATCTATCATCACATAGTTGCAAACAGCTAGCTCAATCATCACCTGAGATAAAACATGCTTAAAGTGTCAACCTAAAAGGTTGAGTGAAAATTATAGGTTTATAAATAATATCCAAAGTTTTAGACCACAAGATTTAGTTTATAGCTGATGAATATAAATATATCAATCTAAAAGTGTTGCTGCAGATTGTAATATCGCTACTAAACAAATTTACCCTATGACACCTTGTACTGTCAGTGTCGTGAAATCATTATTATGTAACCAAAAACCGGCGGTCAAATGGTTAGAGACGTTACTCTCAATAGGCCTACTCACAATAATTAAGTTTGCATTTATACGTAGCAATTAATGATATTACGGTAGAGATTTAGCATGAATCAAAGTGGTGTTGCGAAACGTAACCTTTATTTATGAACGGATTTGAGTTGTTTTGTTACACGAATTGATTTATTGTATATGTGGTATTTTATTGAATTCAGGTTGATTTCACACATATATAGGCAACTAGTCCTATCCGTGTAGTTTAGTTTGTCGGTAAATCCGATTCGTTCCACAGGGAGATGGAGTGTTTAATGGTTTTTAATAGTCTTTGATGTCAAACTTAATTAAAGGGGGTTTTGGATTAGGAATTTATAAAATAACAGTAAAAAAATAACTTAAACTAATTTACTAAATAAAATTACAAGATTACAATAATTAACTTAAAAAGGAACTAAATGAAATTATACTAATTATGATGTATTAATTATATTACTAAATGGTAATTAGTAAAATAGTAACTTTTAATAAAACTATATGTTTAAAATTTTGTTTTGAGCAATTATAATATAAACTTATTTAAATTAACTAAATGATATGTTTAAAAAGATTAATACAAATTAAAAGGAATTAAAATGATTAACTAATTGTAAACTAATTTCTAATTATAAAGTATTATAATTAACACTAATTATTAGGATTTAACATGTATTAAAGTATTTTATAAGAACTAATATAAATTATATAGTAATAACCTAAATATAATAGTAAAAAGGCTAAAACCCTAATTTTAAACTAATTAAATAATTAAAACCCTAATTTTAACCCTACTGGTACTGTAGCCGGGTTTAAGGCTTACGCGTTTCGCGTATACATACGCGATTCGCGTATGTGTAATACGATGTGACAAAACAGTTTCGTACAGAATTAAGTATTTTTATGTATTCTTTTATATTTTTTACTAATAATTCGTAAATAATGATAATAATAAGTTTACAAGAAATAATAATGGGATAAATGGGAGTGTTTACTTAAATGTGTCACCCCTAGGTCCATGGATTGTTTTGAGTTTTAAGCCCTATTAAAATGTTTTAGTAATAAACTTTATATTTTTCTTTCGAATAAATATAAGGTTACGAATAACTAAATAAAATCTAATTTTCATCGGATTCTTTTTTTTAGATAGCTACTATTCCCTAAGTATTTAAATTGAGACCTAGCCTAGTTTTGACTTTCGCCAATACCCAAATCATAACGGTTTCCCTTTTTATAATTTCACTATCATATAATTATTGATATTACCCAAACCACCGAAGTTTATTTCTAAATTGGTGTTAATAACTTATCCATAAATTCGTCTAGATCATTTTTAATGTTGAAGCTTAATTTATATAAATAAAAACAACTTTCGTTATTTAAACTTAATAAATTAAGTGGCAAGGGTCAAATACCTAATTACATAAAAATGGTTCTTTTAACTAGGCTCAATATTAAAAATACTAAAGTTACATTTTAACTTTTACAAATGGTAACAATCCATTTCACTAGGGGCTCTACATCTAAGCAAACACTATAGAAATTTAGCTATTCATTACACTAGGGTAAACATAAAAATATAGATATGCAAACATAATAACAACGCTAATTTTAACAGAGTAAACTTACTAAAATATCTTCACTTTCATTAACTTCAAACGGTAGGAAAATTACAATAATAACACCCCTTTCATGCGTACAATAACACCCTTAATCACGAACAATACACCCTTACTATTTGAAACTAATCCTAATATTTGAACCTTGAAACTAATTTTACAGAGTAATAAAAATGACAATATAACAATTTGTGTGTGTATAATAATTCTTCTATTTGATATATGATGATCTCCCCCTCCGTCTGTACTCCGTATTTATCATTGAAATAGAAGTAGTAGTTGAGTCAAAAGCCATTCCATTTGCTGCAGCACTAAGAAAAAGAATTGTTTTAAAATGTATAAAGTAGCCGCCCCATTCTAGAATTCTGGCACTATTACGGCCTAACATTATGCGTTTCGTGTAGAGTCTACACGATTCGCGTAAGACCAGATTACTACGCGTTTCGTGTAGGTCTACACGATTCGCGTATGTGTAAATGACAGTTTCCTTTATTTTTCTTTTTCGTTTGTTCTTTGTTGACCTCGTATTGATATATATTGACTTGGGACTTTCCATTTGAACTCTTTTCTTCATCTATCTTGTACTTTCATTCAGATAAAAGTTTCTTGATATAAATTTGGTTAAAACTCATCGTTTTATCGTCGTTCCTTCAAATAGCAAGCTCTTGTCCACTTTTGTCGTTTTTCTTGAATATTATACGTTGAATGTCTTTTTAAATGATAAAAGCTGATGAAATATAACTGATATTGCGTCGAATAATATGTATGTTTGGAGCAATATCAAAATACCCCACACTGGAACGTTGCTTGTCCTCAAGCAATTACATCTTTTAACAGAATTAGAACATTATATATATCTTTCTTATCGAACATTAGATCACATAACACACACTACACGAAATGAAACACACGCTATATGGAATAAGTTTAGAAACACTACACAATTTTTATTGAATCACACGCACACCACACGAAACGAAATTCTGACAACAGAAACAAACATGAAACTCGTGATTAGGGTTTAAAAATTTGGATCCTTAGGGAAAATTGGACCTTGTGAAAACGTTTTATGATTTTATAAAATGTCATGCTAGTTTTTACACTAGACACGTTTTCCGGTTTTAACCTCAAATTCCGGTTGAGGGTAACTGAAAACCGAAGTCTCAGTCGGCGAACCCCATGATTGTAGTATCATGGAACTTGAAGCCGAATGTCCAAAAAATGGTTTTACACAAATATAATTCATAAAATAGCATAAGTTTTAGAACAAAATTATATCGTGTCCAAATATCATCGGTGAACCATGAGTTTGCACACCTCAATTTGTTATGGCATATGTATGTTGACCGCGGTCAAACATAGATGCAGTTGATCTTTACGGAGATCATCCATCTGGGGATTAGATTCATTAGTCTTAAAAGCTAATTTGCATTGTGCCCCCCCATTGTACGAGACATATCCTTTTCATGGTTAGGATAAGTCTGACCACCAAAAACCCTGTTTGATGCTGAGGTTAGGTGGATTTCCAGCCGATCTTAGGGATGACTTTTCAAGATTTTTCGTCAACCTACAGCTGTTCTGGACTACATCTTCTAACATAAGTTAGCAAGTGTGTCAATTTGGAAGACTTTACTTCCTTACGGGATGGACTTGATTCATCCTCTATTACTCGTAATAATGGAATATTCAGGTTTTTACATTCCGAAGCAATAATATCTGCAATAACTTGAAAGAAACATGTGATAAATGGTTCTCAACATAAGTATTTATAAATTCTTGTTATAAATGGTTTTTCTTTTATAGGTTTTAAACAAATAAACTTATGCGTTTTTAATGTATTGAGACGATAATTTCGGTTTTTGACACCTATGCTTTAATCGCTCGTAGTTACCTTAAAAATTCATTTGATATATTTGTTTAAAAATTTTATAAATCTTGATAAAAATCACCAAATTATAAGTTCTCGAGAATTTATATATTCCCACCCCACACTTGAGATTATGTAATGCCCTCATTACATAAAATCAGATAATAATGTATAAATTTGAGAGTACAAAAAGTGTGAAGTATTTGGAACTTCCTTTGTTAACCGATTTGGATTTTCAAATTGTTTTACCTATGATTTTATCCAACGTTTGTATCACAATGTAATTCGATGTTTCGTTTCGTCTAATTGCATTTTCTTCTGTACCTGTCAAAACCATGTAAAAACACACAAAACATGGGGTTGTACTTCAATCGTACGAAACAATTTTACCCCACACTACTTTCATACTAATATATAATAAAACATAAGAAACATAAAAAGTATCAATACACACCATACAATTATGTTATTACAAACCATAAAAATAAAAATGTTTTAAAGAATAGAACTAGTTAAATGGATTCCAAAACGGGCCTCCCTGTTCGCCTTCTTCCTGTTGCTGTCGCTGCCGTTGTTCGTTTAGGCGTTGTTCCTCGTAGAAACGCCTATATGCATCCTGACTCGCGGCTATGGCGGCGTTATGGTCATATGGTGGAGGTAGAGGGTCATTGGGTGTCTGCCATTGGGAGTATGAAGGATAGGCTGAGGGTGCGTAATTCTGCGGGTTAGACGCGTATAAATATGCCTGATGATGCGCCCACTCTAATTGTGCTCCCTGACCCCTCTGATCGTATCGGATGTTAGACAGAATATTATACTGATCAAGTTGGGTATGCCTAATATCCCCCAATTGTCGAGACAAAGCAGTATACTGGTCTTCTGATCTCACTCCCCAGTTTTGATATGAGTTACGTACATCTAAACTCAATGCGTTAAAAGAATTTTGGAGCATATCGAAATCAGAAGTACCTGTATGAGACGAGCTAGCCTGATCTGTCTCTCTGCGTCTCCTCCTAGCTTCCCTCGTGGGTTCATCATCCTCCTCCATAGGTGCGTGAGCAGCAACTTCCTGTTGCCTTAAACTACGTACCCCACCCCTCACACATATAGCCTTAGCTGTCTTATACACCTCCAATCCTAAAGTACGAACCCGTTGATCTATCGGCTGGATTGGAGGATCTAATTCGTTCGGGTTGAGACCGAACCAGGCTGCCAAACACGTGACATAGTGTCCTCCCGACATGTCACTGGATCCTCGAGCACCCTTACCTATATGGGCCAAAAAGTAGGCCACTCCATAGGGTATACTAATAAATGTATCCCTATCTCTGATTGCATCCAAATACCAAAGGTCAACATAATTAATCTTATCTGTATTAAGGAATGCCCTTTGGTTAATTGTGTTCGCTATAAATTTATGAATTATTCGATAGCGAACATCAGTGATCTTAAGGTATGATTCTTGGCCTGCTACATATGTATTCTTTTGGGAAAAAGAACGCCAGACGCTTAAAGAATCATAATCTCCTGTATACTTAGCTCCTGTAAAAATATATTCCCAAAAACCGGGAGCATTCATCTCATTACCGTCATAAATCCCTAAGGCCATAGTCATGTCGCCTAGGGACATTACTCTATCTACACCACCCAATCTAAATTGTAGGAATCTAGTATCTTGGACATTTTCCGGGTGTACATTCATCCTAACGGTAGAATAAAATTCTAAACACAATTCTCTATATACAGGAGAATTCAACCTAAACAATCTCTCAAAGTCATTATAATACGTGATTTCCCCAAATTCATTCGTGAAACTTTGGGTTAAAATTTCCCTTATCGGTGTATCTAAGTTGACTGGGTCTCCTAGGGGATCCCAATCAACAACGTAAACTGGAGAGATGGTTCTATTTACCAGAATGAGTAAATCCTTAACCTTTTGTACCCTTTGATGTAATTCGTTAGGAAATTGCAGGATCGGGTGTAGGTTCAAGAGTTGTTGTTCCATTTCGGGTGTAACCTGATTTTCTGCTTGTTGTTGGTTAAATGCCCTCATTCTAATTGGTCCCTGCATAACATTTTAAATCAAGAAAATCATCCCAATAGGATGTGTTAATGTTAGCACAGAGTCTAAATTCAACATACAAGCTTGTTTTCAATCAACACAGGAATCAACTTGTTTCAGCAACATTGGAATTTTTAGTTCTATGATTCAAAACAAAACTGAAACAAACCAAAAATCATAAATCAAAAATCAAGTTTCATATGCAAAGTTTAATTCATAAGTGAAAACACGCAATTTATCTAAGTGTATCTAATTCAATTCAATCACATTGCGTGTATTTCAGCTTCTAAATAATCCTTAATAGCATTAAAGTTCATACTTGATACATGAAAATGGCAAAAACTATCAAATTTTAGACTAAAATTAAAAATCACAAAATCAAACAATCAAAATTATGTTCAAGAGTTCTAACTACTAACAAAACAGTTAAAAACATCTAATTACAACCAAAATAACACACCTCAGTAGCAATTTCTCAATTATCCCCAATTTGTATAAACCCTAATTTTTCAATAATCAATTAAACATCAAATTTTCATGCTAATCGGGTTTAATATCATACTAACAACATAAATATAGCAATAATCAAGTAGAATTCGTCAATAACATGCATATAATTCGGATTAAAGCCATAAAAATAAATAATGAAAAACTTGAAGAACATGAGGTAAAATGGGTTTAGGACCCTTACCAATCTAGGCATGTTGAAAGATTGAAGAATTGGGGAAGATTGGAATTGTTAATTTAAGTTTTTTGGGTGTGATTTTCGGGTTTTTGTGCTTTCTTCTCGTCCACAGCAGAAAAAAATTGAAAGAGAGTGTGTGAAGAACAGCCCTCTGCCCGACTTGATATGTCCAGATTTTTGACCCTACGCGTTTCGCGTATGCTTTGAATTCCACGCGTTTCGTGTACCCCCACACGTTACGCGTATGCTTTGTCTGTAAATTTTTTTTTTTTTTTTTTACTAAAATATAATCAATTAAATTTTAAAATATCTTTTATAAATTTATATTTGTAACGGAAATTCGGTTGTTACACCTGATCTTAATCCGTTTATAAATTTTTTTAATTTCAATTTATAGAATTCAATTCATTAAAAGTTAAAGTTTTAAATCTTTTTCGAAAACAAATTTAAAATAAAATAAAAACACTCTATTTTTTTGTGTTAAAAATATTAACATTTTTAATTTTTAGAACAAGTACATGAAAAATAAAAATTACACAAATTAAAATACACTCTATTTTTTTTGTATACCCCTAAATCAACTAATTTTCAAACTTAAAACTTTGTTTCCTATCGATTAGGTAGAGATAAATTCGGTCGTCAAACCTATCATTATCCACGACAAAGATTTACAAGTTATATATTTTTACGGTTATTGATAAAAAGGTATATTTTGCAATCTACTGTAGACTTTTAGAATTTAACAAACAAAAAAAAAATTTTGTGCAATTTAAAGAATGAAAATTCAGTTGTGACACCTAAACATTTTCATTTTCAAAGAAACAAGTTAAACTCAAGGCGTTTCACCTTCAATTTAGTAGAAAGGATTTTTTTTTTAAATTTTTATTTTGTTTTCGTGGT
Source organism: Rutidosis leptorrhynchoides (assembly GCF_046630445.1). Lineage (NCBI taxonomy): Eukaryota > Viridiplantae > Streptophyta > Magnoliopsida > Asterales > Asteraceae > Rutidosis > Rutidosis leptorrhynchoides. The sequence continues at coordinate 690,036,685 of NC_092334.1, forward strand.
TTACTATTTAACAGATATCTTATGAATCCAACAAGAAATTTCGTGCAATTTGAAAAACGATAATTCAGTTGTAACACTTAACATTTATCGTTTTTAATGAAAACATATTGAACTCAAGGTTCATCACTTTTAAATGGTAGACCGTTTTAATAGAACATACAACAAACAAAAACAAACCAAAAACACCAAAACATTACACACAAAAAATGCACAAACACACAATTGGCGAGAAAAAGATTTAAAGAGTGAAGCCTCGTTGGCTCGCCGCGTAGTGGAGTCGCATTATTTCGCTCCCCATTGCTTCGTAGGCGTAACCTCGCTGGTTTAAGAGGTTTTCTTCTGCACATTTTAAAGGCCCTTCTCGGCATAAGGTTACGTACTCGTAATTAGAGTCCGTTTGGTTCTTTGGGCAATCTCCGGAGTGAGTCGGTTTTCCACATTTCACACATTTACCCAAATGACGTGCTCGACGCCTTTTAGCTGATTTAGATTTTTCTCTTGCATAGTTTGTCTCATTTAGTTTCTGTCTTTCTTCTTTCCTCGCCTTATCGCATCTTTTCTTAATATCTAACACCACATCCCTCGGTAAAATCTTATCGCACTTTAAAATGAAATGGTTGTAGATATACTGACTGCGCATCTTGAAATTACACAATAAAAACAAAAAGAAATTAAAAAGGTAGAATGGAGGGAGAAGACTAGTTCTTTAGGGTCTGCTAGGGAAAGACCAATCTAACCCCACTCTTAAAGATAAGAATAAAAATCGAGAATGGAGTTTAAAACCTTAGAGTTACCCTAAATTTATTTGTCCTTAGGGTAGAAGGTGATTTCGTCTCTTTCCGTAGTATTGATTTCTTCAAAGTATAACTTGAGTCTGTGTCCGTTCACTTTGAAAGTTTCACCGTCTTTACCATACAACTCTGCATATCCAGATGGAAAAACCTGTTTTATTATATATGGCCCAGTCCATCGGGATCTAAGTTTACCAGGTGAAAACTTGAAACGTGATTGGAATACCAATACTTTATCCCCTTGTTCAAATTCTTTCTTTTTTAATCGTGCATCGTGCCATACTTAAGTTTTTTCTTTATATGTTTTAGAATTTTCGTAGGCTTGTAATCTTAATTTATCTAGTTCGTTAAGTTGTAATAACCTATTTTCTCCGGCTTGTACAAGGTCAGTATTACATTCTCTCATAGCCCAGTATGCCTTGTGTTCAACTTCAACAGGTAGATGACACGCTTTACCGTATACAAGTCTAAATGGTGTGGTACCTATTGGTGTTTTATACGCAGTCCTAAAAGCCCACAACGCGTCATCTAACTTGCGTTGCCAGATTTTAGGGTTGTTATTAACCGTCTTCTCAAGTATGCGTTTTAAGGTACGATTTGTGTTCTCTACTTGACCACTTGTTTGAGGGTGGTACGGAGTAGAGAAACGATGAGTTACGCCATACTTCTTCAACACCTTTTCAAGAAGGTTGTTGGTAAAATGTGTTCCTCGATCGGATATGAGCGCTTTTGGGATTCCGAAGCGTGAGAAGAGATTTTTCAAGAAGTTTACCACCACCCTAGCATCATTTGTAGGTAAAGCTTTTGCTTCAGCCCACTTGGATACATAGTCAACGGCTACTTGTATGTACTTGCACTTATGTGAACTTGGAAAGGGTCCCATAAAATCGATTCCCCAAATGTCAAAGATTTCACAAACTCGGATGCCGGTTTGAGGCATCTCATCCTTTTTCGTGATGTTACCCGTTCGTTGGCATGCGTTACAAGTCCGAACGAAATCATGGGCATCTTTAAAGATCGTGGGCCAATAAAAGCCCGATTCAAGGATTTTTCTTGAAGTGTGGTTTGGTCCGAAATGACCGCCGGTTGGCCCTTGATGGCAATGCTCAAGAATTTGTTGAGCTTCTTGTCCGTACACACAACGGCGAATTATTTGATCCGCACCAACACGAAATAGGTCTGGGTATTCCCAGAAATATGACTTCAAATCTGCAAAGAATTTCTTCTTTTGCTGATAAGTAAGTCCTTTTTGTAGAATGTCTGAAGCAAGATAGTTTGCAAAATGGGCAAACCATGGGATTTCAGATTCTTTTTCAACCCTCATTAGAGATTCGTCAGGAAATGTGTCCTTGATGATTGTGTCATCAAGTTTATCTAATTCGGGGTTTTCAAGTCGGGATAAATGATCGGCAACTAGATTCTCAGCTCCTTTCTTGTCACGTATCTCAATGTCAAATTCTTGAAGTAAAAGAACCCAACGTATGAGACGATGTTTTGCATCTAGTTTCGAGAATAGGTATCTAAGTGCCGAATGGTCCGTGTAAACAATGGTCTTGGACAACACCAAATATGACCGAAATTTATCGAATGCATAAACAACCGCTAGGAGTTCTTTTTCCGTGGTGGTATAATTAATTTGGGCTCCTGTTAGAGTTTTACTTGCATAATAAATCGGTAGAAAATGATTATCTTGACGTTGTCCTAAAATAGCACCTAAGGCATAATCGCTTGCGTCACACATTAGCTCAAATGGCATACTCCAATCTGGAGATACCATAATGGGAGCTTGTGTGAGTTTTGACTTAAGAATCGAGAATGCATTCTCGCAATTAGTGTCAAAGTCAAATGAAGCATCCTTTTCAAGAAGCTTGGTCAATGGGCGGGCGATTTTAGAAAAATCTTTGATAAATCGCCTATAGAATCCTGCGTGACCAAGAAAGCTTCTAATGGCTTTAACATTTGATGGTTTAGGTAGCTTAGAGATAACTTCAATTTTAGCTTTATCTACCTCTATTCCCGCACGAGATATTTTGTGACCAAGTACAATGCCCTCTTTCACCATGAAGTGGCATTTTTCCCAATTTAGGACCAAGTTTGCTTTCTCACATCGGATAAGCATACGTTCAAGGTTGAAAAGACACGATTTAAAGGAGTCTCCAAATACGGAAAAGTCATCCATGAAGACTTCCATACAATCCTCTACCATATCATCAAAGATTGCCATCATGCACCTTTGAAAGGTTCCGCGTGCATTGCATAAACCAAACGGCATGCGGCGATAGGCAAAGGTACCGAAAGGACAAGTGAATGTGGTCTTTTCTTGGTCGTTGGGATCAATTGGAATTTGGAAGTAACCGGAGAAACCGTCTAGAAAGCAATAATATTCTTTTCCCGCTAATCGTTCAAGCATTTGATCAATAAAAGGTAACGGGAAATGATCCTTTCTAGTGGCATCATTTAGACGTCTGTAGTCAATACAGACTCTCCAGCCGGTAACTATTCTAGTTGGGACGAGTTCATCCTTTTCATTTAATATAACGGTTGTACCCCCCTTTTTGGGTACTACTTGTACTGGACTAACCCATGGACTATCGGAGATGGGGTAGATTAACCCGGCGTCAAGAAGCTTGACGACCTCCTTTTTAACAACCTCTTTCATGTTGGGATTTAGCCTGCGTTGTCTTTGTACTACGGGTTTATAGTCATTCTCAAGGAGAATTTTATGTGTACAATAAGACGGGTTTATTCCCTGAATGTCGGTTGTTTTCCAGGCTATAGCCTTTTTATGGGTTTTTAATACAGAAATTAGCTTACCCTTCTCATTATCTGAAAGATGTGAAGCAATAATTACTGGTAATTGAGATGTACCTTCGAGATAAGCATACTCCAAGTGTTTGGGTAACTCTTTAAGCTCTAGTACGGGTGGTTCTTCTAAGGAATTTTTTATACGAAATCTATCTTCATTTTTGATTTCCTCAAACGATTCCTCTTCCTTGGGAATTTCTTCTATTATGGTCTCGTCATCCGTGACCACCTTCATCAACTCATCAAAATCTTTATCAATATTGAAGTATTCATTCTCACTTACCGGGGCTAACCCCGGGATATCAATTTCAAGTAGCTCCTTCAATTCATTCTCGACACAAAGATCTATAACATCAATTTGAAAACAAGAGTCATTGGTAGAAGTGGGTCTTTTCATGGCTTTGTCAATGTGACAAATTATTCTCTCTTTTCCCACACCTAGACTCAATTGTTCTTTTTGGACATTAATGATAGCATCTGCAGTGTTTAGGAAAGGACGTCCTAAAATGATAGGAACTTTTGTGTCCTCTTGCATTTCTAGAATAACGAAGTCGACGGGAAAGATAAGTGAGCCAACTTTTACAAGTATATCCTCGGCTATACCTATGGGAGTATCAAATGATTGGTTTGCTAATCGAATACCCATCCGGGTTGGTTTTAAGTCTCCTAAGTCAAGTTTTAAATATAATGAGTAAGGCATTAGGTTAACACTTGCACCTAGGTCGGCTAGTGCATCGTACACCACCGAATCACCCATCATACATGGTATGATAAAACTACCAGGGTCTCCTAATTTTGGAGGTACATTTTGTTTCTTTAAGATGGCCGAACATTCCTCATGAAGGAATGTGGCAGAAACATCGTGGTATTTACCCTTCGAGGATATGAGATCCTTTAAAAACTTCCCATAATTGGGCATATCCCTAAGAACCTCCGCGAGTGGCATGTTAATGCTAATTTGCTTAATCATGTCTACAAATTTCTCATACCGCCTTGCGAGTCTGTCTTTCTTTAATGCTTTTGGGTATGGAATGGGTTCCTTATGCACCTTTACTGTTGGTTCTTCACTTTTCTTTGGTATGACCTCAGGTGGATCATCTTTCTCTTGTTCTTTGTCAACTTGCTCATTTTCATCAACCGGTATTTGTAAAACAGAAGGAGATAAAGGAACTTCCGGGGACTTAAGAGTCTCCAGTTTAGTAGTTAAACCACTTCTAGTAGTTATAGCATTTACATGCTCGTTCCTTGTTTGGGGGTTGTTGGGATTCACTTGAGTATTTGAGGGGAGAGTACCTGGTGGTCTCTCTGATAGTAACTGTGATATCCTTCCAACATCCCTTTCTAAGTTTTGTATTGTGGCTTGTTGATTTCGGATTTGCTGAGTTTGGAGCTCTGCATTTTGCTCGTGCTTAACCATAAAATCTCTTAAGAGATCTTCTAAACCAGATTTCCTCTCAGGTTGAGGTTGCATAATTGCTAATGGTTGTGGTTGCATAAGTGCTAGTGATTGTGGTTGATTGTGTTGAAAATTATTTTGATAATTTCATTGAGGTTGATTTCGATTATTATAACCTGGTGGCGGATTTCTTTGATTTTGATTTGGGAAATTCCGGTTATTTTGGTAACCTGGATTTCCTCCTTGATAGTTATTATTATTTTGATAGTTATTATTATTTGATCCTGAAGGTCCTCCTACTTGATAGCTGTTTATAGGAGGATATTTTCGGTTGTTTGCTTCTATAGCTGGAAAATCACTGAAGTTCATTTCACCTTTTCGTAAGTAACCTAAGAAATTTGCTTGCTCTTCCATTGTACTTTGATCACAATCTCTAGTAAGATGGGGACCTTGGCATAGTTCACATCCTACTCTGATAGCATGCATTTCCTTGGTTACTTTCTCGATTTGCCGTGCTTGATTTGCTATTTGAACTTTTAAAGAAGCAATTTCATCATTGCTTTCAATACTAGCAACATTTGATGATCTAGAGAATTCTATTTCTTGATACCAATTATGGGAATGGGAAGCTAAATCAGCAATGATTGTGTGAGCGTCTTCAGGTGTTTTCTTCATGATCGAACCTCCGGCTGCAACATCTATATCTTTTCTAGTTGCCACATTGACTCCTTTATAGAATATTTGGACCTTTTGGAATGTATTCAACCCGTGTTGAGGACATATTCGAAGCATTTTATTGAATCGGGTCCAAGCTTCATAAAGAGTTTCATTAGGCTTTTGTTTAAAGTGATTTATGTCACTTTGTAATTTTGCTGCTTTTGAAGCAGGAAAGAATTCTGACAAAAATTTATCCATCATATCATTCCAGTTTTCAATATAACCTTCTGGTAATGAGTCTAGCCAATCTCTTGCATCATCTTTTAAGGACCATGGAAAGATTTTTAAACATGCAACTTCATCGGTGACATCTTTGATTTTGAAAAGCTTGCAAATGCTTACAAACTTACGAAGATGCTCGTTAGCATCCTCATTTGGGGCTTCACCGAATTGACATGTATTAGTCACCATGTGTAAAAATTGACCTTTTATTTCAAAGCCATCAATCATTGTGGGTTGGATGATTGCGTGGCCTTGACCTTTTCTTGTAGCCTTCATTAATGCTTCCATCGTTTGATTTGTATCAGCCATTTCTTCTTCTTCTTTAATAATCGGCTCTATGATTGGTTGAATTATTGGTTCAGAGTCGGATTCTAAGGAAAGTGACTCTAAATTTTTAGCAAGAGATTCTACTTCTTGAGCTCTTAAGCGTTCGTGGAATTTTCTTTCGGGTTCAGGATGTGAAGGAGTTAATTCAGCGTTGGAGGAACGTAAGTTCATGCATTAATTTCTATTATGAGATCATAACACCAAAAGCTTTTCTAGTGTTACTTACTTGTTTTTTTTTATAGTGTTTTTCGGTGTTTTAAAATTACTAGTACTTGTTTTTTTTTGTTTTTGACTTTTATTAATTCTATGTGGTTCCGGATTAAGTTTAACGAGTTTAGTATTTTCTGAACGGATCATACAATTGGGAAATTGTACAAAGAACTAAAGGATTTATTCATAAACTTTGAACTTTCTTGGAAATGAATTTCCTCGAGAGGGTCGAATAACATAAAAACAATGATAAAAACCCTTAAACAAACAGATTTTCCTTCTGATTTTGCCCACGTTTCGAATAGCCAAAAGATGCAGCAGAGGGGCAGGATCCTTCTATTGACCAATAAAATTGGTGATCCAACAACCCGGTCCACGTACAAATCCAACTACTACTACGAATCAGAAAAATTATCTATTTATTTAACTGCCAACTCCCCGGCAGCGGCGCCAAAAAGTTGGTGTTGCGAAACGTAACCTTTATTTATGAACGGATTTGAGTTGTTTTGTTACACGAATTGATTTATTGTATATGTGGTATTTTATTGAATTCAGGTTGATTTCACACATATATAGGCAACTAGTCCTATCCGTGTAGTTTAGTTTGTCGGTAAATCCGATTCGTTCCACAGGGAGATGGAGTGTTTAATGGTTTTTAATAGTCTTTGATGTCAAACTTAATTAAAGGGGGTTTTGGATTAGGAATTTATAAAATAACAGTAAAAGAAAATAACTTAAACTAATTTACTAAATAAAATTACAAGATTACAATAATTAACTTAAAAAGGAACTAAATGAAATTATACTAATTATGATGTATTAATTATATTACTAAATGGTAATTAGTAAAATAGTAACTTTTAATAAAACTATATGTTTAAAATTTTGTTTTGAGCAATTATAATATAAACTTATTTAAATTAACTAAATGACATGTTTAAAAAGATTAATACAAATTAAAAGGAATTAAAATGATTAACTAATTGTAAACTAATTTCTAATTATAAAGTATTATAATTAACACTAATTATTAGGATTTAACATGTATTAAAGTATTTTATAAGAACTAATATAAATTATATAGTAATAACCTAAATATAATAGTAAAAAGGCTAAAACCCTAATTTTAAACTAATTAAATAATTAAAACCCTAATTTTAACACTACTGGTACTGTAGCCGGGTTTAAGGCTTACGCGTTTCGCGTGTACATACGCGATTCGCGTATGTGTAATACGATGTGACAAAACAGTTTCGTACAGAATTAAGTATTTTTATGTATTCTTTTATATTTTTTACTAATAATTCGTAAATAATGATAATAATAAGTTTACAAGAAATAATAATGGGATAAATGGGAGTGTTTACTTAAATGTGTCACCCCTAGGTCCATGGATTGTTTTGAGTTTTAAGCCCTATTAAAATGTTTTAGTAATAAACTTTATATTTTTCTTTCGAATAAATATAAGGTTACGACTAACTAAATAAAATCTAATTTTCATCGAATTCTTTTTTTTTTAGATAGCTACTATTCCCTAAGTATTTAAATTGAGACCTAGCCTAGTTTTGACTTTCGCCAATACCCAAATCATAACGGTTTCCCTTTTTATAATTTCACTATCATATAATTATTGATATTACCCAAACCACCGAAGTTTATTTCTAAATTGGTGTTAATAACTTATCCATAAATTCGTCTAGATCATTTTTAATGTTGAAGCTTAATTTATATAAATAAAAACAACTTTCGTTATTTAAACTTAATAAATTAAGTGGCAAGGGTCAAATACCTAATTACATAAAAATGGTTCTTTTAACTAGGCTCAATATTAAAAATACTAAAGTTACATTTTAACTTTTACAAATGGTAACAATCCATTTCACTAGGGGCTCTACATCTAAGCAAACACTATAGAAATTTAGCTATTCATTACACTAGGGTAAACATAAAAATATAGATATGCAAACATAATAACAACGCTAATTTTAACAGAGTAAACTTACTAAAATATCTTCACTTTCATTAACTTCAAACGGTAGGAAAATTACAATAATAACACCCCTTTCATGCGTACAATAACACCCTTAATCACGAACAATACACCCTTACTATTTGAAACTAATCCTAATATTTGAACCTTGAAACTAATTTTACAGAGTAATAAAAATGACAATATAACAATTTGTGTGTGTATAATAATTCTTCTATTTGATATATGATGATCTCCCCCTTCGTCTGTACTCCGTATTTATCATTGAAATAGAAGTAGTAGTTGAGTCAAAAGCCATTCCATTTGCTGCAGCACTAAGAAAAAGAATTGTTTTAAAATGTATAAAGTAGCCGCCCCATTCTAGAATTCTGGCACTATTACGGCCTAACATTACGCGTTTCGTGTAGAGTCTGCACGATTCGCGTAAGACCAGATTACTAAGCGTTTTGTGTAGGTCTACACGATTCGCGTATGTGTAAATGACAGTTTCCTTTATTTTTCTTTTTCGTTTGTTCTTTGTTGACCTCGTATTGATATATATTGACTTGGGACTTTCCATTTGAACTCTTTTCTTCATCTATCTTGTACTTTCATTCAGATAAACGTTTCTTGATATAAATTTGGTTAAAACTCATCGTTTTATCGTCGTTCCTTCAAATAGCAAGCTCTTGTCCACTTTTGTCTTTTTTCTTGAATATTATACGTTGAATGTCTTTTTAAATGATAAAAGCTGATGAAATATAACTGATATTGCGTCGAATAATATGTATGTTTGGAGCAATATCACAAAGCATGACAGCACAGTTAACAGTTGAGTACTTGTATCTAAGCGTAAAACAGTTATAAAGCAAACATGTGTCTCACCCCAAGTTGTAAACAGTTATGAAATAATAAAAAGTTGGGCTATGAAGTTCACCTTAAATAGTAGTTAAAGTTAATCTACAAAGAATGAAATGAACGGATGTAAATAACGGAGATCTCAACCTATAGATATAACGTTTGGTTAGTTATTGTCTAACAGACAAACAGTATGTTTACTAATATAATGATTATATTAACAGTGACAGTTTATGATAAGAGTATCTACTTTTGGAAAGTTTCCATTTAAAGTAGGTTTTCAGTTTTAGAAAGTTCGGGTTATAATCCTCCACATTAAGACGTACAACTTTTTCCAAACCTCGTTGCTATCAAGTAAGTCGGGAATGATCAGATGTAACCGGGGGTCAGGAACTTTCAGTTGGACTATAAGTCTACAACCTTTCGTTTAATCCAAAACCTTATTCCCATTATGGCAATCTAGACATCATCCATTTGACCGTAAGTAGCGGTGAGTTCGTATAAGTCATACATTATCTTTTGATCATAACCTTCACTAGTTATGTGCGTATAGGAATCTGACACGTTTATAAGTTACTTATATATTATATAATATAAGTGTTTTATGTATAAGGTTATAAGTATAAGTTTTATTATAAGTATTAATTTATTTTATAATGTGTATAAATTTAAGTTTATTAATTATTTAAACAAGTTAATAAGTTTTATTATATAGTTGAAGTATTATAGTTTATTATGTTATACTTATTTATTATTAATAATGTTATTTGATAATATAATAAATATTATAATTATATTTATAGTATTTATTATATTTATATTTATAGTTATAATATCGAAAATATGTATATAAGGATATATATAAATATATATATATATATATATATATATATATATATATATATATATATATATATATATATATATATATATATTTCGAAAAACATTTTGTTATAGAAAATATATTCTATTTAGTTATACTAAGTAATTAAATATTCAATATAAATAAATAAATAAGTAAATAATAATTTGATTTTATTTATGAAAGCATATATATGCCAAATATATATATATATATGCCAAATATATATATATATATATATATATATATATACATAATAAATTTGTTTTTAATTTAAATTAATATCAAATAATTATGATATTAATTTTAGTAACTAAATATAAGTTAGAAAATTTGTAGAAAATTTTATAAAAATATTTTATCACGTGTTTTATATTTATTTGGTAATTTCCTTTATTAAATTCTCGATTTACATTAAAATAAGTTTATTTATACATAAAATACTAATTCGAATCAAATAATTATGTTTTAAATTTTTATAAGTCCTATCTACTTTAAAAATCATATAAAAATTTATAAATCGAATTTATACCAAATATAATATTTATTTAGAATTTTACACTCGAATATACATTTATAAATTTGTTTATTATATAATTGAAAATTAATTATATATAATACTCCAATAATTCTTATAATTATTTTTGTATGTTCTAACACTGTTCTATATAATTTTTACTGTTGTTATTTTATAAAATTTTAATTTCGTTTTATGTTTATATAATGTAATCGGTACACAAATAAATAAAGGATAAATATATATAATGATATAGAAATTATATTTTTTGTAGAGACCCGTACTAATCCATCTGGATGAAGTCATCAACATTTGGTCCCATTGCGATGATCGACTCCAAGTAATGTCCCTAAAATGAGCAAATACACAGCGGAAGATTTCTTTCATACCTGAGAATAAACATGCTTTAAAGTGTCAACCAAAAGGTTGGTGTGTTCATAGGTTTATCATAAGCAATAAAATTCATCATTTTGATAGACCACAAGATTTAAATGCTGCATGGTACAAATGGGTTCGAATCCTATACCCACCTGTAATGTACAGGCGAATTCTTTTAAATACAGTACACATATCTCGTGTACGAAATCTTTTTTTTTTCAAAATACTTCATAACCGTACACATATCTCGTGTACAAAATATCATACACATAACCTGTGTATAAAATCATTCTCTCGATACATAACATTCACTTTGCTTTCATTGCTTGGCTTGGTAATCGACCTTAACATATAATGCGCATCAATAATATCCCCAAAACAGAACATCTCGTCTGTATAAATATATAAACTTCGAAGTACTAAACACCACACCCACTAGCTCTTTCGTCTAGTGAACATTCTGGGTGGGGGTGTTAAACCCGGTAGCTACCTTTAGGTTTCGCTTGAATTAGGGTCATACCCGTTTCTAATTCTTAGGTTACCAAGCAATAATAATCAGGGGAAATATTCACAACAATTAGTGGCAATTATCACGTCCAACTAATTCAATAATAATCCACAGAACTTCTGTCTGCATAATAATTCATTCGAGGAATGTTTTGCTTGTGTCTATCTCATTAAACATTTATAAAAGCAGTTCATGTATTCTCAGTTCAAAATATATTTCAAAAGCATTTAGTAAAGCAGTTAACAGCGCATGTATTCTCAGTCCCAAAATATAAAGAGTAAAAGGGAGCAAATGAACTCACACATATAAATATTGTAAAGCAGTTATTAAAACTTTGCATGAATTCATAGTCCAAAAATGTAATGAGTAAAAAGGGAGCAAATGAACTCACGATACGATATTTTGTAGTAAAAATATGCATACGACGCAATTGAACAATGCAGGGTTGGCCTCAGATTCACGAACCTTGATTCAAAGAGTTCTACGTCAACATCTTCAAATGCAGGGATTTGACCAACAGATTACGTGCAAGTATATGAGGCTGTTTATGTTCACCATTCATCATCTTCTCCAATTTCATCATCATTGTTATTATCTATAAAAAAATGAAGTAATGAAACAGGTGGATCAAGCAGTAGCTCGATATACTTCTTCTTGGGCCCGAATTAATTCCTAAGTGAATCTCTGTTGGGCCTTTAAATAATTAATGGGCTGGAACAACAAATAAAAAAAAAACGATAGAGAATAGAAACAGAAAAATCACGCAGCAGCCCACTAGTTTATTTATCCCATTCGGTACTTGTTCAGCTTTTGCAAAGATTCATTAGGTTAACAGAAAATAGTAGGTAGGGTCTTTGGTTCCTCATTAATCATCATAATCGTATTAAAATAACCAATATATTATACCTTTAATTGGGTTAACCTTTAATAACCGAAACAATGAAACAATATTATACCTTTAATGTGATCAAGTGGGTTACTTTAATAATTGCCGGCCACTACAAGAAAATTCACGTCCAAACTTTGATTTATATATGTTATTTTCCTCGTAACATAAGTGGGGTAAATATGTAGGCCACAAAGAGAAAAGATGGCACTAGTTTGTGGCTTTATTGAAAAAAAATTCGGTGCAATTTGGTAAGTGGGGATGTCGGCCAACAATGAAAATATATAAAGATATCCACTATTTTTGCATGCATTTGGTTCACAGGATTTCGATATTGCTTGCTACTTTTGATAATTGTTTTGAGTAGCTTTTGATTTCGTAAAATAAACAGAAAATATGGGCTGAGTGGTGGTTATTATTTATGATTAAAACATAACAATTTATGCAGCAGGAAGAGGGTTCATGGTGTTAATTGGTGGTGGTGTTTTGGTTTTGAATGGTGACTCCAACAGGAGTAGTAAAGATCGAAATAACAACAGTAAAAATAGAGTCACAGGTGTGTGATGGTGGTTTAGTATTGTAGTGGTGAAGGTTTTGTGATAGGTTGTTTTTAGAGGGTGACGATGGTGATGATATTGGTTTGTTGGTGTTCTTGGGTCTTTGATTGATTCAAAGAAGTAGAAGTAGAGATTAAGGAATTAGTTATATTTGTGAGTTTGTGCTTGTGTGTGCCTTCAATGCATTTGTGAATGTATTTATATAATATTACACAGTACCGATTTATGAATCACACAAATTCTCAAACGTGTTTATAGCTCATGTACTATAATATTAATTTAATAATAATTAATAATAATTCTATGATAATGATTCTTCAATCACAGAAATCTAGTATAGTAAGCCATCAATGTTTTGTAAGTTTGTTACCGATAGTTTTCACGGAATGCTATATTGTTGTAAATCAGTAGCGGATAAAAGTTCACTGAAAAATCTCAAATTTTTACAGTAATTATCTTTAATTATTTTGGTCATTATGGTATAAAATTTGATCATTAATTTATTAAATAAAAATTACATCAACTGTCCCTCTCAATTATAGGTAAAATATAAAAAGTTCTAAAATTTAATAAACAGCTCCTAAATACATTTTTAATAAGTTTATAATTTATAGAACTCATTTTCAGATCACCGTTTATTTTAAAATCATATAAGTTGAATTTAGTTTGCTTAATATCAATCAGAACATCAAACGAGTATTACAATCATTTAATAATTTTTTTTTAATATACATTATTTATATATAGTGATATATTTTAAATAATAATTATTATAATATCTTATTTTTATTTTATTAATTTTTAATAACAACAACATATAATACTTCAAATTATATTTCAAATTATTATTTATATATACATACACACATATCTATTTACAATTAATTGCTCGTGAATCGTCGAGAGTAGTCGACGGGTAAATGAATACTGAACACAATTCAAAGTTTTTGAGATTTCAATATTACAGACTTTGCTTATCGTGTCAGAAACATATAAAGATTAAGTTTAAATTTGGTCGGAAATTTCTGGGTCGTCACAGTACCTATCCGTTAAAGAAATTTCGTCCCGAAATTTGATTGGGATGGTCATGGCTGATAATAAGTATGTTTTCATGACTCATTCAAGCTGTAAATTAGAGTTTTATCATCATCGAGTAATATAGGTAAAACAATTTGATTTTGTGAAGAGTATGAGTGAAGCTATCATAAAAGAGTGAGATGCGTAAATGTAGGTTCGTCTTAACCAGTGACGTAGTCACGGTTGATTTCCGGAATTCAAAGTATTTAGAGAAAATCTTCGTAAAAAGATTTGATTCTTCAGAATTTAAGGAAATTAGGATCCTCTTTGATTAAATGCGATTGTAACAACCCTGATTTTTACGTTACTTTCGTTAACCTTCCGTTAGTTATTTAACGGCGATTATTTAACTTTTATGCTTTTACGTGTATTAAATGCATACTTGATCTTCAGAGGGTTTCAATAATTAATATGGGTTGATATTAATTCAAATAAATATTTCGGATAATGAAATACGATAAAAACGATACGATTTTGATAATAGCTTTTTGAGCAACGAAACGCTCGGGTTTATTTTAATAATTAATTTTATTAATTATTAACTTTTAAAATATTTAATTTATTGGGTTTTTAATAAATTAAACGATTGGTTGCGTTTAACGATCGGGTTAGCGTTCCGGGCCTTCGGTACGACTAAACGACGCTTAAAACGGACCACGATTACATGGGATTGCAAAACGAGAGCCCGGGAACCCCATGAGGGCCCCATTCAGCCGAAACCCCCTCCCCACCCCCTTTTATTTTAATTTTTGTAACTTTAGGGACTTATGTGTTAATTGTGGATTTAGGGCTTGGTATAAATTAGAAGGTTAAACCTAAATTATATAAAACCCTCACAAAAAAAGATGCACCAGTTGATCCTCTCCCTCCCTTTTGGCCGTCGACCACCATCACCACTACCACCATCAATTTTTGATTTTTAGAACAAGCCTTGAACACGAAAGTTGCAATTCTCGATCTCCTCTACGCGTTGATATAATACTTTTAGCGATCAAAGGTATAATTGCATGAACCCTAATTCTTAAAATCTGATTTTCATCTGAGTTTCATAGTTATGTTGTCAATTGCTCAAGTCTATACGCGTACGTGTTAATTGTAATCGTTATTTTGATTGTTTGATGCGCTAGGGTTTAAAAACGAATTTGTAATTGTTTGATCAGAAAAATTAAGTTTTTCAAATGATAATTATTATGTTATAATCATATTCCTTGCGAAAAACTATTGAGTTTAGGCTTTGGATTCGCTTGATTTCGTTTCCGTATGATTAAGTTATGTCAATTTGAATTATCGTTGTGTTTTTTGTTGCTTGATCAGAAATCTGGTATTAATAGACAACGAATTGGCATGTGAGACTTATACCACTGGAAAGATAATTTAAAAACACTCAATTTAGACTAGGATATCATGTCGTTTGCTTATGTATAGCCCAAGATATGCTCGAATTAGTGTAAAAGTAGTTTTATACAGCACTTGCATGAAAATAACCTTGTATGATAAAAATGTGTTAATCTCTGTGGTTAAAGCTTTGCATATTTGAAAAGTAGACAAAAATTACTTCATCTTTCATGTGGATATCATAGGCTAATTGTATCTAGATCTTCGGATAATCGCGTGCGAATGTGACTAACTAAATGATAATCGAATCTGCAAATTGCTCACGGTTTTGTACTCTGTGGATTATGTGAATTGCATTGCATGAGCATGTATGCTTCTGGAAAATGATACTTAACATGATATGTGACTTATTGTTAGTTTATGTCAATCTCTAAAACCTTATGCATTGGGCACAATAGAGCCATACTTTATGTGAATTCTGATTTGAGCTGAAAACTGAATGTTCAACTTGAACGAATAAACTGTACAAATTGGCTAAACAAAAGTTTCTAGATTTTTGATATGTGTTACTTTGATTTGTCCTTGAACTATGGCCACTGGTCTTGTATCAATTTCATGTTCCTAACTCCAGTTATAGCCAAAATGAAATCAGTGCGCGGTCAGAAACTGACTTGGCAAACCCCAAATGTATCCCTTCTGATTCCTGACTTTTAATTATCGTATGAGTCCCTGGCCAGACTTTTTGGAATTGATTTTAAGTATATTTAGGATCTGGAGTTTTTCATATTTACTTAAATTTTGTACTATGAGATAATGTGCCAAGTATGCTACATGTTCATAAACTTTGTGCATGACGATAAACTGAAATTGTGAAAATGATCATTCATGACCTAAAACATATTGTTTGACTTAGGTTTGACATGTTGACCAATATTTGACATGAACCTACTGATGTTGACTTTAGTTGACCACATTGACCAAGTTTGACTTTCGGTTTGACTTCGGTTGACTTTGTTTGACTTGCATGATATAGTTGACTTTTACTTTGAAATGCGTCGAGTCGAGCAATAAGACAACGTACACTATGAAACCACACTTATATAAGATACATATATTGACCAACCTACATACGTATACTTAGGTTGCATTACTCGGCTATAAACCGTACAAGTTAATTGTTCACTTTTCAATCCGAGGTTATTCAAAGGTGAGTCTACAGTCCCGCTTTTTACATGTTTTCAGGGATGAGAATACATGTTGTTATATTTATATTTTCAAATACTTTGTATTGACATGAGTACTACACATATGCATAATGAGTTTGTTCAAAAAGCCTCTAGCTTGAATACTTTTAATACCATCGGTGTAAGCACAATTTAGATGGACGGATCCGTTAGGTTGACAACCTCACCTGCTATAAAAACTGTGGTGCATTTACTTTGAACATTAAATACATTTGAACAAGTGTATAACATTTTACGAGGTAAGGCGGGTATAGTGGCTTCTATACTCGGGTCATTGCTAGTATTCAGGTGCTCGGTTTATGCAAACAATAGAATCTCGTGGTCAAGGAAACTAAACTATTTTTCTGATAACTGTTTTTCAGATACTGTTACATTACTTTAAACCTGTAGATTCACTAACATTATTTGTTGACCTGTTTTTGCGTGTTGTTATTCTCAGGTCCTTAAGAGGTATGCTTCCGCTGTGTTTGCTGCATGACTGGCCGTAGAGTCAGCATTTGATTTTAAAGAACATTATTTACTTTCGCATTTAAAACTTTTATACTGTTTAAATACTGTTGACTTGTGGTTACGATCACAACAGTGTTTCTATTTCGGGATTATTGACTTATGTTTTTGAAAGTTAATTTTTAAATAAAATTAAATGCGATTGCTTTAAACGTCTCATGTAGAGGGCGTAACTGTTAACTGTGGGGCCTGGATTAACGCGCCGTCAGATGGTAATTTGGCGGGGTGTTATAGTTGGTATCAGAGCTAACGGTTCGTAGGGAAACTAGGACTTGCATTAGTGTGTCTGATTTGGTCATTAGCTCACCTTGATGAGTCTAGACTACGACCGGGACTTAGTCATTACATGAGTACTTTGTGACTAACATTATTTACTTGACTAATCTATTTTGTTTGTGTTCTTTTACTATGAGTTAGATGTCACAGGATTCAGGAAGCAGTGACAGCTACTCCAGTGTGGCTGAGGTGAATGCTCCTGCCCCAGCACCAGCACCTGCTCCGCATCAGATACCTAACCATCCCGTGAACCTTTATGCATTGGATTTGGTTCATACCAACCGTAACAGGGATATTGTTGATCGTGTTAACGCTTTGAGCGATATTGCTAGGACATATCCGCACCCCGATGATCTTGAGAGGATGGAGGAAAGAGTCAGAGGTATAAATACTTATACGTACGAGGCAGAAGAGAGGTTCGTTGAGATGGCAGGATTGATAGCAGCCTTGACTACCAGGGTTGCTGCGCTAGAGGTGGAACGTAATAGGCCGAGGAATGATGGACCTGCCTCCCATACCCGACAGAAGAGGAAGTGAAGGGTCGTTGACCATGAGCTTCTTTTCCTTTTTCATCTGCCATACTTTCTTTAATTGATTATATAAGACTTACCGGGTGTTATAAACCGGGCTATTAGCACTTTATGTTTATTGTTTGGTTTACTACTTTGGAATTTGGTTTATCACTTTCGGATTTTATTTATATAATGGTGGATTATGCTATTAGTAACTATTATCTTTTATTGCATGCGGTATTATTCTATATTTAGTAACTTTGTATGATCATAATACTTGTGTTATGTTATACTACTACTATTGCCATTAATGTTACTACTTAGTGTTACTACCACTACTATCACTACATGACACTAGTACCACTACCACTACTACTAGTGTTACTACTAACACTACTATCACTACTATTACTACTTACACTACTTATCACTACTAGCGAATCTTTTTGTATTATTATTTACTAGTCTTCAACACTCGTTGCTAGTATATTTTTAATAACTCTGTTTTTCCTTGATCTTACTTCGATGTATCGTTTGTGTAGAAGGAGACCATGTTTACTACAGAAATGCTCGAGGCTCAAGTGGAAGAACTCGTTAACCAGCGTGTGACGGAAGCTCTTATAGCTGCAGGTTTTGATTGCACGATTGAGAAATACTGTCCCAGACGAGAGCAGATAAGATGGGAAAATGAACTTCTGAACTTAAGGGTCATTGAACTGACATTGCTAGGTACACTAACTGATTCTGGGAGCTATCGTTGCTTTGCCCACATTTGGTCTCATCAGTGGAAAGAGCAATCGAGAGGTACATGTCAGGATTGCCAATGGAAGTGTTTGATTTTGTCCTTTCCCATTAACCAAAGACAATACTCTGAGTCATCAACATGGTGATAAACATGATGAAGCAAGTTAGCCGATTGGAAGGAAAAGAGATGCCTGTTACTGGAAATGAAGTTAATGGAAAAAGGAAACGAACTGAGAATATTGTTGGAAGTCTCGCACAGAACCGAGGTGAGAAGTAAGGGATGCCCCGTAACTTCAAGAAAGGATCTTCATCCAACACGAATTACAAGGGAAAACTACCATTGTGCGGAAAATGTGGAAGGCACCACCATAGGGGATGCAAAATGCTGGTTTGCACTAAGTGTCAAAAGAAGGGTCACCTGGCCCTAGAT
The DNA here is from genome assembly GCF_046630445.1 of Rutidosis leptorrhynchoides. NCBI lineage: Eukaryota > Viridiplantae > Streptophyta > Magnoliopsida > Asterales > Asteraceae > Rutidosis > Rutidosis leptorrhynchoides. The sequence goes on from NC_092334.1 coordinate 690,055,813, forward strand.
TGTAAGGTCAACATCAATAAAAATAGGTGTTTTACGTGTGGCGAAGCAGGCCATTACACGAAGGACTGCCCGAGGAAGAAGAAAGATGGACCCACTCAGGGAACTGCAACCACCCATCACCCCAGTGGGACATGCAATGACCTTAACTCAGTTAAAGGTACGTTCTCGCCCAACTATTTTAATGTTTATGTTTTGTTTGATACTGGCGCTGATAGAAGTTTTATATCTAAGGATATTTGTCACAATGTTAAGAATCCTATTTCTTCCTTAGATAACGTGTATTCCATATGTCACGACCCGGAAAATTTCGACTAATTTTAAACCAAACTCTCGATACGTTATTATATTTTTGACACGATAAGAAAAGTCTGTTAGGTTGGATCTCAACAATTTTGAACTATTTTATATATTCAATTGACCTCAACCAGTCTTGACGATTCACGAACCATTATGTGTAAATAAATATATAAATAAAATTATTATAAATTAAAAAATATATATGAGTTAATTAATTATGAAATAATATATGATATTAAAATAAATCTATGTATATATGTAAGGTATATTGAATGTATATTTATATGGTTTCGAATTTATTTGGTAAACGATAATAGCACTCGTTTGTCAATCGATTGATATTAAGTAAGTTAAATTCGAACTTATATGATTTTAAAGTAAACGGTGATACGAAAATAAGTTCTATAAATTTTAGGCTTACAAAAATTATATTTAGAACCTAGTTATTAAACCTCAACATTTTTTTTATTTTATTTTTCACCCACATAAATGAGAGGGACAGTTGAGGTAATTTTATTTAACAAGTTAATGCCCGAATTTTATACCTTAATGACCACAATGTAATATCCGAAACTAAAACTCTAGGTAGAAGGGCTGATGAAATGAACTGTTGAATATCGTAAATCATATGATTTATAATTATTATTATATTATTATTATCTTCTGTCGATTACTATTTTAAATTATGTTTGATTGACAAATAGTAAATATATCCGTGACTTGATTATGCATCATGTTAGGATTTGAGTTTATACTGTTTTTGGAATGCACTACCCTCTCCCTTTTATATATAAGCATACAAACACATATAGAAATATATCCATCACCCATCTATATTTCTGTCACTCTAATGAACATCTAACACCACAACTTTCTATTTCCCTATTTCTGTGTCTTCGATCAACAAACCACCTAGATCATCACAAACCGTCACTTCATCACCTTCTTTGAACCACCACCGAAGCTATAACCTTCAGCCTCCATCATCAACCGCCAAACCACCACCATCCGCCATCATGACATCACCAAAAACCACCACAACCCTATATCTCTCTCTTCCTCTCTCTCCCTTTCTTCTTGTTGAATCACCATCACCTACATAAAGCGCTACTGTTTGTTCTTTCTAACGATCACAACCGCCACACCACAGCCTTAAGCCACCATCGAACCACCATCATCAATATATTTTTCTTTAGTTTCCTGTTTCTGCTCGCTATCTCACAAAACTGAATGCCCTCAAGGTTGGCTACTGTTACGATACTTCTTTAAACTGCTATACTTCAATTTTATGTTTTCAGTTAGAAATCACCATGATCCACCACCATTAAACACCCTAAAAAACCACCTGCAACCAACCCGTCATCACAACAGCCTTGGCTACTGTTGTTGCTCCTGCGTGTGCTTGTTCTATTACAAAAACCGAAACCAAACAACCCTATGAATACTACTGCTATTTCCTGTTTCTGTTAAATAACATCGCTGATGAAAATATGAAATGAAGATAAATATGGGTATGGTGTTTAGTAAATCGTTGTCTGTTTCCCACTTATAACTTTTGAATTCTTTATATATTCTTTATACACCGATACCCACTTGATGATAAATAAATAATTGGGACCAAGAAAATGAAGTGTGTTTGGATGGATATGATATTCGGTATTAAACTGACACAATGATGTTGGTACATATCTATTCCTTTTTCCATATCTGTTACCTTTTCTGTTCGCAAAAACCACGATCCAGATTAAATTATTTACAATGCTTCGTGGGCTATCTTGTGACCATGTTATGTTTGATAACTTGGGCTACTAAATTTTCCTATGGATTCGTTACTTGGGCTAATAGAGTGGGCTGTTTAAATGAAAATTAATTGGGTCGAAACTCAATTGTAATTAATATGGTGATCGAGTATTATGGAAACACAGAAAAGATAACTTAACTGAATTAATATACGGATTAAGTAGAAAAGCAAAGATGGATGGATGGTTTAGGGTGCTATGTGTTTAATCAAGAGGTCACGGGTTCGAATCTGGGCAATGACAATTCTTTTTAGGAAGCTTATTTGATCATTTAAGTTAAAGGTAGTATTATTATAGTTATTATTATCATTGTCATTATTATCATTATAATTAAAATTATGAATTATCATTTTTTTAAAAGTAACATTTTTTTATTAAAAATTATTATTAGTAATAAAATTATCGTTAAAATTATCATTTATTATTAAATTTAATATTATTATTAAAACTATTATTTGTATTAAATTTATCATTTTTATTACCATTATTTTTATTTTTATTACAATCATCATTATTTTAGTATTATTATTATTATTATATTAGCAAACAAATAATGTTTTCATAAAATTATATTTATTATATATATATTATATTACATACTATTTTTTTTAATATAATATATAAAAATATCTTAATATAATCATATATATAAACTTTAATACATTATATATATTTTAGTTAAAACACTTTAATATGAATCTAATATACAAATTAAGTATCTATTCAAAATACCTAATTAGATGTAACTAGGTTATTTATTAACAAATATTAATATACGAACTTGTTTAAATGTTATTATATGTATTAATATATATAAATGATATAGGTTCGTGAATCCGAGGTCAACCCTGCATTGTTCAGTTGTTCATTATAGTCATATGTATTTTTACTACAAAATACAGTATGGTGAGTTTCATTTGCTCCCTTTTTAATTGCTTTTGCAATATATATTTTTGGGCTGAGAATACATACGCTGCTTTTATAGATGTTTACGAAATAGACACAAGTACTTAAAAATATATTCTACGTTGAGTTGTACCACTGGCATACTTCCCTGTAGCTTGGTAACTAATATTTACATGGGTATTGTAAACACGAATCCTGTTGATAGATCTATCGGGCCTAACAACCCCAACCGGACTGGACGACCAGTATTCAACGGTTGCACAGTACTTCGTTTCGTGACTACACTTGGTACAGTGTAGTGAGATTTCATAATAAAGGGAATATGCGACGTTGATTAATAGTTAAGTATGGTTACCAAGTGCTCAACCACTTAGAATATTTTTATTAAAATGTTTATGAATATGAAATCTTGTAGTCTATTAACATATTGAAATGATTGTTATTATAAACCTATGAACTCACCAACCTTTTGGTTGACACTTTTAAGCATGTTTATTCTCAGGTACGAATTAAGTCTTCCGCTGTGCATTAGCTCATTTTAAGGACATTACTTGGAGTCGATCATCGCAATGGGACCAAATGTTGATGACTTCGTCCAGGTGGATAAGGACGGGTCCTTACAGGTGGTATCAGAGCGTTGGTCCTAGTGAACCAGGTCTTGTATTAGTGTGTCTAAGTGATAGTTGTTAGGATACATTAGCGAGTCTGGACTTCGACCTTAGCTGCATATTATAAGTATTGTTTGTTATTCCTACTGGAAAATTTCCTGCTTATCATTCCTAAGTCTAGACACGACTTCCTGCACTTATTTGATAGATAGTGTACAGATAAATTCATATCTTAGCGTATCTGCTAATTCATATCTTAGCGTATCTGTTACTGTAGACTTTATCTGACACGTTTCCTTAAATCTCTCCGTAATCTACGGGATCTTCTGTACTATACATAGATATTCTATGTAATTAGAATATCATCCGATATTCGAAGATCATTACATATCGAAAGCCCTTTATCTAACCGTATCAAATGAAACTCACCACTAGTTCAAATCACTCGGATTCCGATATGGAGTCCCACTTCAACTCCGAAAGCAGCGTCACCAGAATGAATCAGTCAATCATCCATCCCCAATTTATCTGATGAGTTCGTAGTCGACTTAATCAATGAAGACGAGAAGAATACGATCCTTTTCACCAACCAAATTACCCTCTTGGCGAAGAACCTGAAGCAATTACCGGCGAACCTATTCGTAACACCATTTCCACCCTTACTCCCAGGGTACCTCGTCACGATTATATTCTATTTAAAATCCAAAACTTTATTCATCCGCTCGTTTCAACCATCAACCTTTTCGCGGTAATGGAAGAAGTTAACAAACTTTGCGCTCGAGTAGTGGCTTTGGAGAATATGGTGCAAAACTTAACAGCTTCAGCAACATCACCAGCACCAACAGTACTATCAACATCAACACCAGTACCACCAACAACCCAGGTTTCAACACCACGTGCCTCAACATCTAATTCTGTACCTCGAGTATGATCTTCGTTCTACACATCGTTCTACATCAATTATCTTCGCTCTACGTATCGTTTTACCTCATTTATCTTCGTTCGACATGGAGATTATGTAATCTCTAATGTTTCAGAGATCATGTAATCTAGTACTAACGATAAATCAAATGAGTTTAATATCTTATTAACTCATTAAATCCATGATTACATCTGAAGAAAATATATATGCAAGTATATTTTCATAAAGATTGTAATTAAAAATTCTTTTGTACAAACTGTTAATGGTGAAAATATTTTAACGGGTAGGTAATACCCGAGAAATATTTAGATTTCACATTAATAAGTTACACTGTACATTCTTCGAATCTGATTCAACAGTCATTTACTATCCTACTTACATCCACCGATATACGTATCCGTTCACCGCATAATAACCCTTTTCATTCAATTTCATATTTGAATTTTGACTTATCAAAATCTAACAAGTGGCATAATGAAGAAAACATTGGACAAAATAAAATTTGTTAGAAACAAACGAATTAACTAATTGAAATTTTGTTAAGAATCCACGCTAACTGTTCCTAGCTAATTGTTCCTAGCTAACATATTACATTTTATTTATCGCAGTTTAATTATCGCAATTTACATTCTCGCAATTTTATTTATCGTCATTTAATTTCTGTTATTTTTTTTCGCACTTTAAATATCGGGACACGTATACAAGGTTTTGACATATCATATCGACGCATCTATATATATTATTTGGAATAACCATAGACACTCTATATGCAGTAATACGGGAGTTAGCTATACAGGGTTGAGGTTGATTCTACAATAATATATATAGTTTGAGTTGTGATCGAGTCTGAGACGTATACGGGTCACGAAACGTATTAATTAATTCGAATATTATATATTAAACTATATATGAATTATTGGACTGTTAACCGTGGACTATCGACTGTGGACTAATAATATTGGACAATTAAAATGAATTAAAATATTGATTATAACATATGAAACTAAACATTTCTTCAAGTTTGCCACTTGATTTCATTTTAAACTTCTTTTGTATCTTGACGATTACAATCTGCGTCCAAACCTTTCGTAATTCTTGAAAACACCTTAATCGAGAGGATGAACCAACCACACATCATCTACGGAAGAAAAGATCTATGCATATAGTTATACACCTGAAAAACTATTGGAACCTGAGTAAAGGTTTAAAACGTATATGCGTTAGCTCCTTTGGCGATGTTACTACCGAAAAACACTTTGCAATCCCTTTTCAGAATAGCCAAATTTTGTCACAGCTCCAGCAAGACAGCTTCGACTTTTCACTCAAAGCAACCTTATTATAACCTTTATATATATATGCGTACTCTTTTATTGTTACCGGAGAACCTTTCATATTCTACCATACTACCATCAGCATTTAAACATCTCAAAATGCAATTCTCCTGAAAACACCTCAGTTTAATAACCGATGACCCTGATCTGTTAACTTTAAAAATGCTGACGAATCAGCATGTAGTAAATGGTCTTAATGGCCAAAAGTTTGATGATAAAGAATGGAATATTGGAAACACTCAATAGAAAAAAAAATTAGTACTGAAAAACGGATTAAGAAAACCATGAAGGAGATTGTGAACAAATCACAAAAACTAAGCCTGTACTTAACGAATCCAGATGATTCAGTATCTGCTGAAACCTTTAAACGAATATCTTGCTTCTACTTATTCTAAATCCATGCGGAAGGATTTTCTTCATCAACCTTCGATCTTAGAAATTCCAAAATATCGTCATAAATATCTTCGATATTTCTGAAGATATATTCATAAATATCTTTGTCCGAAATTATCTATCTCCTCGTGCTTTACCTCATAAAGGAAATTATTTTAGTTTCTAAATTTCTTTAAGATTCAAGTTTGAATTAGGAATGGTTTCTGGAGAAGTGTAGGGAATTGAAGCATGAGTTAGTATAATATAATGACGTCAGGCCAACGTGATTGTATTACAGTAAGTCATGCTAAAATTTCTAATGTAACGTGATGATGATTCACAGACCTTATCCTCATCATGTGTCATATTACACGACTCTTTCATTCTACGTAAGCTCTAAGCATATCACGGAAATATTTCCTTGATATTTCCGTTCTTCCGTAATTTCAACAGTTTGCTAATAAATCGTCCTATTTCATTTTCTTTCTGATTAGAAGATTTCCTTAAATCCCTTGAATTCTGGAATTCAACAGTGACTACGTCAAAAGTTAAAATGAACCTCTATATACTTCATTTCACTCTTTTGTGATAACTTCACTCATACGCTTCGAGTAACTCAATTATCTTATCAATATTACTCAATGTCGATAAAACCCTATTTTGTCAACTCATATTCGTCATAAAAACAATTTTATTGTTAGCCATGATGACCTCACTCAAATTTCGGGGACGAAATTTCTTTAACGGGTGGGTACTGTCACGACCCGGAAAATTTCGACTAATTTTAAACCAAACTCTCGATACGTTATTATATTTTTGACACGATAAGCAAAGTCTGTTAGGTTGGATCTCAACAATTTTGAACTGTTTTATATATTCAATTAACCTCAACCAGTCTTGACGATTTACGAACTATTATGTGTAAATAAATATATAAATAAAATTATTATAAATTAAAAAAAAATATATGAGTTAATTAATTATGAAATAATATATGATATTAAAATAAATCTATGTATATATGTAAGGTATATTGAATGTATATTTATATGGTTTCGAATTTATTTGGTAAACGATAATAGTACTCGTTTGTCAATCGATTGATATTAAGTAAGTTAAATTCGAACTTATATGATTTTAAAGTAAACGGTGATACGAAAATAAGTTCTATAAATTTTAGGCTTACTAAAATTATATTTAGAACCTAGTTATTAAATCTCAACATTTTTTTTATTTTATTTTTCACCCACATAAATGAGAGGGACAGTTGAGGTAATTTTATTTAACAAGTTAATGCCCGAATTTTATACCTTAATGACCACAATGTAATATCCGAAACCAAAACTCTAGGTAGAAGGGCTGATGAAATGAACTGTTGCATATCGTAAATCATATGATTTATAATTATTATTATATTATTATTATCTTCTGTCGATTACTATTTTAAATTATGTTTGATTGACAAATAGTAAATATATCCGTGACTTGATTATGCATCATGTTAGGATTTGAGTTTATACTGTTTTTGGAATGCACTACCCTCTCCCTTTTATATATAAGCATACAAACACATATAGAAATATATCCATCACCCATCTATATTTCTGTCTCTCTAATGAACATCTAACACCACAACTTTCTATTTCCCTATTTCTGTGTCTTCGATCAACAAACCACCTAGATCATCACAAACCGTCACTTTATCACCTTCGTTGAAGCACCACCGAAGCTATAACCTTCGGCCTCCATCATCAACCGCCAAACCACCACCATCCGCCATCATGACATCACCAAAAACCACCACAACCCTATATCTCTCTCTTCCTCTCTCTCCCTTTCTTCTTGTTGAATCACCATCACCTACATAAAGCGCTACTGTTTGTTCTTTCTAACGATCACAACCGCCACACCACAGCCTTAAGCCACCATCGAACCACCATCATCAATATATTTTTCTTTAGTTTCATGTTTCTGCTCGCTATCTCACAAAACCGAATGCCCTCAAGGTTGGCTACTGTTACGATACTTCTTTAAACTGCTATACTTCAATTTTATGTTTTCAGTTAGAAATCACCATGATCCACCACCATTAAACACCCTAAACAACCACCTGCAACCAACCCGTCATCACAACAGCCTTGGCTACTGTTGTTGCTCCTGCGTGTGCTTGTTCTATTACGAAAACCGAAACCAAACAACCCTATGAATACTACTGCTATTTCCTGTTTCTGTTTTTTTTTTTTTTTTTTTTTTGAACGGCAATGTTAGTGGTTAGTCTCACATATTCACACCGGGAGGAAACCTTGGCCCCTACCCTTAATCCCTCCCAAACGGGGCAGGCGGATGAAAATCCACAGAAAACCCCCTGCCGATACTCGAACCCGGGTATCTCTCGAACCCATGAAGCATGGGTACCAATGAGGCAAAGCACCATTGGCATTTCCTGTTTCTGTTAAATAACATCGCTGATGAAAATATGAAATGAAGATAAATACGGGTATGGTGTTTAGTAAATCGTTGTCTGTTTCCCACTTATAACTTTTGAATTCTTTATATATTTCTTTATACACCGACACCCACTTGATGATAAATAAATAATTGGGACCAAGAAAATGAAGTGTGTTTGGATGGATATGATATTCGGTATTAAACTGACACAATGATGTTGGTACATATCTATTCTTTTTCCATATCTGTTACCTTTTCTGTTCGCAAAAACCACGATCCAGATTGAATTATTTACAATGCTTTGTGGGCTATGTTGTGACCATGTTATGTTTGATAACTTGGGCCACTAAATTTTCCTATGGATTCATTACTTGGGCTAATAGAGTGGGCTGTTTAAATGAAAATTAATTGGGTCGAAACCCAATTGTAATTAATATGGTGATCGAGTATTATGGAAACACAGAAAAGATAACTTAACTGAATTAATATACGGATTAAGTAGAAAAGCAAAGATGGATGGATGGTTTAGGGTGCTATGTGTTTAATCAAGAGGTCACGGGTTCGAATTTGGGCAATGACAATTCTTTTTAGGAAGCTTATTTGATCATTTAAGTTAAAGGTAGTATTATTATAGTTATTATTATCATTGTCATTATTATCATTATAATTAAAATTATGAATTATCATTTTTTTAAAAGTAACATTTTTTTATTAAAAATTATTATTAGTAATAAAATTATCGTTAAAATTATCATTTATTATTAAATTTAATATTATTATTAAAACTATTATTTGTATTAAATTTATCATTTTTATTACCATTATTTTTATTTTTATTACAATCATCATTATTTTAGTATTATTATTATTATTATATTAGCAAACAAATAATGTTTTCATAAAATTATATTTATTATATATATATATATATATATTATATTACATACTATTTTTTTAATATAATATATAAAAATATCTTAATATAATTATATATATAAACTTTAATACATTATATATACTTTAGTTAAAACACTTTAATATGAATCTAATATACAAATTAAGTATCTATTCAAAATACCTAATTAGATGTAACTAGGTTATTTATTAACAAATATTAATATACGAACTTGTTTAAATGTTATTATATGTATTAATATATATAAATGATATAAGTTCGTGAATCCGAGGTCAACCCTGCATTGTTCAGTTATTCATTATAGTCATATATATTTTTACTACAAAATACAGTATGGTGAGTTTCATTTGCTCCCTTTTTAATTGCTTTTGCAATATATATTTTTGGGCTGAGAATACATGCGCTGCTTTTATAAATGTTTACGAAATAGACACAAGTACTTAAAAATATATTCTACGTTGAGTTGTACCACTGTCATACTTCCCTGTAGCTTGGTAACTAATATTTACATGGGTATTGTAAACGCGAATCCTGTTGATAGATCTATCGGGCCTGACAACCCCAACCGGACTGGACGACCAGTATTCAACGGTTGCACAGTACTTCGTTTCGTGACTACACTTGGTACAGTGTAGTGAGATTTCATAATAAAGGGAATATGCGACGTTGATTAATAGTTAAGTATGGTTACCAAGTGCTCAACCACTTAGAATATTTTTATTAAAATATTTATGAATATGAAATCTTGTAGTCTATTAACATATTGAAATGATTGTTATGATAAACCTATGAACTCACCAACCTTTTGGTTGACACTTTTAAGCATGTTTATTCTCAGGTACGAATTAAGTCTTCCGCTGTGCATTAGCTCATTTTAAGGACATTACTTGGAGTCGATCATCGCAATGGGACCAAATGTTGATGACTTCGTCCAGGTGGATAAGGACGGTTCCTTACACCATAGAACTAGGAAATGGTAACTTGATGAGAGCTGATAAGATTTATCATGGTTGTACTTTAACATTAGAAAGTAAGCCTTTTAGCATTGATGTGATACCTATTAAACTGGGAAGTTTTGACCTTGTGGTTGGAATGGACTGGTTAGCTGATAACAAAGCCGAGGTGGTCTGTGACCTAAAGGCTATTCGTATTCTTATTGCTGACGGTGAACCTATGATGATATATGGTGAAAAGAATGGCTCACAATCACATCTCATTAACTGCTTGAAAGTCCAGACGTATGTGAGAAAAGGATGTTTCGCCTTCTTGGCTCATGTAAGCCAAATTGTACCAGAAGAAAGGAGACCCGAAGACGTTCCTATAGTTAAGGAATTTCTTGAAGTTTTTTCGAAGGAATTACCTGGTCTCCCACCGCGTCGAGAGGTTGAGTTTCAGATAGACTAAGTGCCAGGAGCGGCACCGGTGGCTCGCTCACCGTACAGACTCGCACCCCCAGAACTCCAGGAGTTGTCTAGTCAATTACAAGAGTTGTTAGACAAGGGATTTATTAGAATGAGTTCTTCGCCTTGGGGAGCTCCGGTCCTGTTTGTTAAGAAGAAGGATGGGTCGATGAGATTGTGTATCGACTACAGAGAATTGAACAAGCTAACAATCAAGAATAGGTATCCGCTACCGAGGATTGATGACTTATTTGATCAGCTACAGGGATCCAGTTGTTATTCAAAGATTGATTTGAGATCCGGGTATCACCAATTGAGAGTCAAAGAAGCTGATGTCCCGAAGACAGCGTTTAGAACATGTTATGGACATTATGAGTTTACAGTGATGTCGTTTGGCTTGACGAACGCACCAGCAGTGTTCATGGATCTCATGAACCGTGTGTGTAAGCCATACCTAGATAAATTCATCATTGTGTTCATTGATGATATATTGGTGTACTCCAAGAACAGAGAAGAGCACGAGCAGCATCTACGTTCGATATTGACTATGCTTAAAGAAGAGCAGTTGTATGCAAAGTTCTTTAAGTGTGACTTTTGGTTGCCAGAAGTACAATTTCTTGGCCATGTTGTAGGGGCCAATGGAATACAGGTCGATCCAGCAAAGATTGAGTCGGTTAAGAATTGGGAAACTCCAAAGATGCCAACGCAGATTAGGCAATTTTTGGGTCTAGCTGGTTATTACAGGAGATTCATTGAAGGATTCTCTAAGATCGCCCGACCATTAACCGCGTTGACTCATAAGGGCAAGAAGTTTAAGTGGTCAGAACCGCAAGAGACTGCATTTCAGTTGTTGAAGGAGAAGTTAACAACTGCACCAGTATTGTCTCTACTCGAGGGAAGTGAAGATTTTGTTGTTTATTGTGACACCTCACGTCAAGGAATGGGTTGCGTGCTTATGCAACAAAACAAGGTTATTGCTTATGGATCGCGTCAGTTAAAGATTCATGAGCAGAACTACACTACGCATGACCTTGAGTTAGGAGCTGTTGTCTTTGCACTTAAAATGTGGAGACACTACCTGTTTGGAACCAAGTTCACTATCTTCACTGATCATAAGAGTTTACAGCACATATTCGATCAGAAACAGCTCAACATGAGATAACGACATTGGATGGAACTACTCAACGATTATAACTGCGAACTCCAATACCATCCGGTCAAGGCGAATGTTGTGGCGGATGCCTTAAGCAGGAAGGAGCGAGAGAAACCTCTTAGGGTTAAAGCTCTTAACATAGTTGTCCGTACGAATCTCACATCACAAATCCGCGAAAGCACAACAAGAAGCTATGAAACAAGAGAATGTCGATGTTGAATTTCTCAAAGGGATGGATAAGAAGTTTGACATCAAGGAGGATGAAACACGGTACTTTGCTAACCGAATTTGGGTACCAAAGTTTGGTGGATTGAGAGAACTAGTGTTGGAGGAAGCACACAAGTCGAGATACTCAATTCATCCAGGATCAGATAAGATGTACCAAGATTTGAAGGCATTTTATTGGTGGCCGAATTTGAAAGCTGACATTGCTACCTATGTCAGGAAGTGCTTGACTTGCGCTAAAGTCAAGGCTGAACATCAGAAGCCATCAGGATTATTAACTCAACCAGAGATTCTCCAGTGGAAGTGGGAAGGTATTTCCATGGACTTCATTACAAAATTGCCGAGAATGGCGGGAGGTCACGATACTATTTGGGTTATCGTGGATCGTCTCACTAAGTCCGCACACTTCTTACCGATAAGAGAAACTGATAAAATGGAGAAATTGGCTCAGATCTACATTAAGGAAGTCGTCTCTAGGCATGGAGTGCCTATATCCATTATATCCGACCGCGACAGCAGATTTACTTCCAGGTTTTGGCAATCATTACAGAAAGCAATGGGGACTCATTTAGATATGAGTACAACATATCAACCCCAGACGGATGGCCAGAGCAAACGAACTATTCAGACTTTTGAGGACATGTTGAGAGCGTGTGTCATCGATTTCGGAAACGGATGGGAGTAATATTTACCACTAGCTGAGTTCTCAAACAATAATAGCTACCATGCGAGCATTAAAGCTGCACCTTTCGAAGCGTTGTATGGAAGGAAGTGTAGATCTCCCGTTTGCTGGAGCGAGTTGGGAGATAGTCAGTTGACAGGTCCTGAGATTATTCAGGAGACAACTGAGAAAGTCCTACAGATTCAGGAACGACTGAGAACGGCTCGAAGTCGTCAAAAGAGTTACATCGATGTTAGGCGGAAGGACATAGAGTTCCAAGTTGGTGACAAGGTTATGCTTAAGGTATCACCTTGGAAGGGTGTTGTACGATTTGGGAAACGAGGTAAACTGAGTCCTAGATATGTTGGACCATTTGAGATAACTGAAAGAGTTGGACCGGTAGCTTACAGATTGGAACTGCCACAAGCACTCAGCGGTATTCATGACGTTTTCCATGTATCCAATCTAAAGAAGTGCCTAGCCGATGATAATTTGATTATTCCTTTAGAGGAACTACGTATCGACGAAAAACTTCATTTCATTGAGGAACCTGTTGAAATCTTGGGCCGTGAGGTCAAACAATTGAAGCAAAGCAGAATTCCTATCGTTAAAGTTCGGTGGAACGCGAGAAGAGGGCCAGAGTTCACATGGGAGCGTGAAGACCAGATGAGGCTGAAATATCCGCAACTGTTTCCCGAGGAAACTACTTCAGCGGACGATTACTAAAATTTCAGGACGAAATTTTCAATAACAGGTGGGTAATGTAACAACCCTAATTTTTACTTACTTCCGTTAACCTTCTGTTAGTTATTTAACGGCGATTATTTAACTTTTATGCGTTTACGTGTATTAAATGCGTACTTGATCTTTGGAGGGTTTCAATAATCAATATGGGTTGATATTAATTCAAATAAATATTTCTGATAATGAAATACGATAAAAACGATACGATTTTGATAATAGCTTTTTGAGCAACGAAACGATCGGGTTTATTTTAATAATTAATTTTATTAATTAGTAACTTTTTAAAGTATTTAATTTATTGGGTTTTTAATAAATTAAACGATTGGTTGCGTTTAACGATCGGGTTAGCGTTCCGGGCCTTCGGTACAACTAAACGACACTTAAAACGGACCACGATTACACGGGATTTCAAAACGAGAGCTCGGGAACCCCATGAGGGCCCCATTCGGCTGAAATCCCCTCCCCACCTCCTTTTATTTTGGTATAAATTAGAAGGTTAAACCTAAATTAGATAAAACCCTCACAAAAAAGCTGCACCAGTCGATCCTCTCCCTCCCTTTTGGCCGTCGACCACCATCACCACTACCACCATCAATTTTTGATTTTTAGAACAAGCCTTGAACACGAAAGTTGCAATTCTCGATCTCCTCTACGCGTTGATATAATTCTTTTAGCGATCAAAGGTATAATTGCATGAACCTTAATTCTTAAAATCTGATTTTCATGTGAGTTTCATAGTTATGTTGTCAATTGCTCAAGTCTATACGCGTACGTGTTAATTGTAATCGTTATTTTGATTGTTTGATGCGCTAGGGTATAAAAACGAATTTGTATTTGTTTGATCAGAAAAATTAAATTTTTCAAATGATAATTATTATGTTATAATCAGATTCATTGCGAAAAACTATTGAGTTTAGGCTTTGGATTCGCTTGATTTCGTTTCCGTATGATTAAGTTATGTCAATTTGAATTATCGTTGTGTTTTTGTTGCTTGATCAGAAATATGGTATTAATATACAACGAATTGGCATGTGAGACTTATACTAATGGAAAGATAATTTAAAAACACTCAATCTAGACTAGGATATCATGTCGTTTTCTTATGTATAGCCCGAGATATGCTCGAATTAGTGTAAAAGTAGTTTTATACAGCACTTGCATGAAAATAATCTTGTATTATAAAATGTGTTAATATATGTGGTCAAAGCTTTGCATATTTGCAAAGTAGACAAAAATTACTTCATCTTTCATGTGGATATCATAGGCTAATTGTATCTAGATCTTCGGATAATCACGTGCGAATGTGACTAACTAAATGAGAATCGAATATGCAAATTGCGCACGGTTTTGTACTCTGTGGATTATGTGAATTGCATGGGCATGTATGCTTCTGGAAAATGAAACTTAACATGATATTTGACTTATTATTAGTTTATGTCAATCTCTGAAACCTTATGCATTGGGCACAATAGAGCCATACTTTATGTGAATTCTGATTTAAGCTGAAAACTGAATGTTCAAATTGCTCGAATAAACTGTACAAATTGGCTAAACAAAAGTTGCTATATTTTTGATATGTGTTACTTTGATTTGTCCTTGAACTATGGCCACTGGTCTTGTATCAATTGAATGTTCCTAAATCCAGTTATAGCCAAAATGAAATCAGTGCGCGGTCAGAAACTGACTTGGCAAACCCCAAATGTATCCCTTCTGATTCCTGGCTTTTAATTGTCGTATGAGTCCCTGGCCAGACTTTTTGGAATCAATTTTAAGTATATTTATGATCTGGAGTTTTTCATATTTACTTGAATTTTTTACTATGAGATAATGTGCCAAGTATGCTACGTGTTCATAAACTTTGTGCATGACGATAAACTGAAATTGTGAAAATGATCATTCATGACCTAAAACATATTGTTTGACTTAGGTTTGACATGTTGACCAATATTTGACATGAACCTACTGATTTTGACTTTATTTGACCACATTGACCAAGTTTGACTTTCGGTTTGACTTCGGTTGACTTTGTTTGACTTGCATGATATTGTAACTACCCGGCTTTTTCGACTTGCTTTTGTGCCTTGTGTTTTTGCGAAACTGCGTATTTGTGCGTACTGTGTTACTTTATACTCTGGAAACTTGATTTACGTGGTTTACTTCCATTTATATGTTAAAACGTGCCTTAGAGTACATAGGATACATAACTTGATCATTGGAAGCCTTTATAACCGTTAGTGTTATTTGACGTTTCGAATAAACCGCGAACTTGCGCGCACGTTTAACTTTTGTCATAATCGGAATATTATGACTGCGAAATATTAATTATTATTTTATAATAATAATTACCTGGGTTTTTGGATGCTTAATTACGCGTAGTAATTTAATTATGCACAATAGTTAGTCTTGTTGGACTTTCTACCTTGTTGGGCTCAAGCCCACCCTACTCTAGCTAGTGACCCAATTAATTAGCCCTTATCCATGTTATCAATCCTTGTCAAATTCCTTGCTTATAAATACTAGCCCTTGTCCATGTCATCAATTCTTGTCAAATTCCTTGCTAATAAATACTAGCCCTTGTCCATGTCATCAATCCTTGTCAAATTCCTTGCTTATAAATACTAGCTATTTACCTCTCATTCAAATCACTTGCTCATTTGGTTTTCATACACACTTGTTCTTTCTTTCTTCCCTTTCTAGTATTGCTTGTAAGTCTTCTTTTTCTTCTTCTTTTCCTTTCATTTTCGTGGCCATCATCATCATATTATGGAGATCAAAGTTCCTTTTAGCTTTGATCTTGCTTATATCTTGTTGATTCAAGCATGAATCTTTCAAGAACATGGAAGATTCAAGATTTCTAGCTTTGAATCTTCACCAAGTTTGTAGATTCATCTTTCTTTTACTTTAATCTTGTTATTTTGTGATAAAGATTCAAACTTTTGTTTGTTATCTTCGTATATCTTAAAGATCCAAGCTTTATGCTTCAAGATCTTCAAGAACACTAAAGGTTCAAGCTTTCTAGCTTTGTAACCTTATAAATTGTGTGAAAGGGATCCAAGCTCTCTAGCTTAGGGTTCCATCACCTCTTTTGACTTGAATCATGTTCATACTTGTTTGATTGATGTAAAGTTTGTAACTTTGTTTGTAAATAGGACTTGTAATTGTGTTAAGACTAAGGATATGATGTAACCTTGGTTCATCATCCATCTAAGACTCTTAAATGAGTTGTCTTACCACTTGGTCTTAACATATTGTGTATTGATGGTAGACTCTTGGTCAAAAGTGATGCTAAACCATCAACGAGTTGTACACTTGAAGCTACAAGCATCAAGGATGAGAACCGTGATGAGCATCAAGCACCAAGAACCTCACCGGAGCACTTGTCCACTGATTTTCGTATCTGATCAGACCACCTGGGCTACTAGAAAGTTTATTTTCAGTTATTTCGGTTCGAGTAGATGATTTTCCGTTTAAGCCTCGTCTTAATCCGAGTTACGGTTTAGGATTTATGGCCCTCCGAGAGTCACTACACCCTATTAACGTTGTGCTGAAATTTCTGACCTACTCGCACTTAAACCGTTGCCACGTTCAAACGAAGACGAGTTAGGTTCTGAAAATTGGTCAGAGGTTAGGGGACTCACATACGGAGCCATAGCCACTGACTATGCATCTTTTCGATTTACGTAGAGGTCGCAGCAGGTGACCGAAGTCAGCCTATTGTTTCGATCTCTATTCTTGTCGAACTTACTTAGCTTTTATGATGATGAATGATGATGATGATGACACTTAAACTTATTTTATGCACTATTAGAATTTATAAAAACAACCTACTGACCTAGTAACCCTTGATTTAGGTTGACGACCTTTCGGACCGACTTACTACTTGCGTACTTTCATTACCGACTTTACCGCTTTTATCACTGTGAGTTATAGCATTCCCTTTTTACTTTAACTTATTTTGGGAACTGAGAATACATGCGGATTTTATGTTTTATATACTAGGCACGAGTACTTAAACTTATATATGTGTGGGTTATACAACAGCATAAACATTCCCTTTAGCTCGGTAACGTTTAATCATTGGTTTTTGAACCATGAACGCGAATCTTAGATATGGATCCATAGGGTTTGACATCCCCACTCGGGCTAGTCGCGCTAGCATTTAATGAGTGTTTAATACTTCATAGACATACGCACTTGCCAAGTGTACTTTCAGGGGGTATAAACGTTAAGTTAGTTACCGAGTGCCCACGGTTATACATATACTTTATCATACTGATTTGAATTACTGATTTGAAACGCTTGTTTGAAGCACTGAAATCTCGTGGCCTACATTACATTACATTACTGAATACAAACAAACTATAGCTCACCAACATTCGTGTTGACTTTTTAAGCATGTATTTCTCAGGTGTTTAGACGTTGTTGCTTCTGCTGTTAGCCTTGCTGTTCTAGTCTCGGTGTATAGACTTGCTGTTACAGACTTGCCGTGTTAGACTTCCGCTGCATTACTTAGAGATGTCTCAAGCATGAAACTTTTACTTTGCATTCCCAACTTATGTTATTTTCAAAACAATAGCTTTGTAATGACCTTAGTATCATGTACTCATGTTAATGTTTCCTATTCATCTTTTGTAAAACGTTATCTGTTCATGAATGCAAAACTGGTTTTCAAACAGCATATAGTGTTTGACCTTGTAATGATCCTATTGTTGATGTACCGTACACGATGATTTTGTACGGGGCGTCACAGATATAGTTGACTTTTACTTTGAAACGCGTCGAGTCGAGCAATAAGACAACGTACACTATGAAACCACACTTATATAAGATACATATATTGACCAACCTACATACGTATACTTAGGTTGCATTACTCGGCTATAAACCGTACAAGTTAATTGTTCACTTTTCAATCCGAGCTTATTCAAAGGTGAGTCTACAGTCCCGCTTTTTACATGTTTTCAGGGATGAGAATACACGCTGTTATATTTACATTTTCAAATACTTTGTATTGACATGAGTACTACACATATGCATAATGAGTTTGTTCAAAAAACCTTTAGCTTGAATATTTTTAATACCATCAGTGTAAGCACAATTTAGATGGACGGATCCGTTAGGTTGACAACCTCACCCGCTATAAAAACTGTGGTGCATTTACTTTGAACATTAAATACATTTGAACAAGTGTATAACATTTTACGAGGTAAGGCGGGTATAGTGGCTTATATACTCGGGTCATTGCTAGTATTCAGGTGCTCGGTTTATGCAAACAATAGAATCTTGTGGTCAAGGAAACTAAACTATTTTTCTGATAACTGTTTTTCAGATACTGTTACATTACTTTAAACCTGTAGATTCACCAACATTATTTGTTGACCTGTTTTTGTGTGTTGTTATTCTTAGGTCCTTAAGAGGTATGCTTCCGCTGTGTTTGCTGCATGACTGGCCGTGGAGTCAGCATTTGATTTTAAAGAACATTATTTACTTTCGCATTTAAAACTTTATACTGTTTAAATACTGTTGGTTTGTGGTTACGATCACAACAGTGTTTCTATTTCGGGATTATTGACTTATGTTTTTGAAAGTTAATTTTTAAATAAAATTAAATGCGATTGCTTTAAACGTTTTATATAGAGGGCGTAACTGTTAACTGTGGGACCTGGATTAACGCGCCGTCAGATGGTAATTTGGCGGGGTGTTATAGCGATAATCTATCACGATTGCTCTGTCTGATATTTCACTATAAATTCATCATCTTCATTTCTTTATTTTCACAGTTCATACCTTCTATTCTTTCTCCCTCAATTCAAACTATTGTTTTCTCTTCTCGACTTTAAGTCGAACGAATAATGATCCAGAATTCGTAGGTATGGAGTTTCGAATGAACATGACTAATGTTCTTAAGAGAGAATTGTAATAGCACGATCTTGATTGGTTAAATTACCAGAGTTCAAGAGAAAAGATAGAACTATCAAGAAAATATGTTCTTGATATGTTTGTAGATTAGATAAAATGTAAGAGTCGTGTAATATGACACATGATGACGTTATGATCTGTGAATCATCACGTTCCATTAGAAACTCAGCATGACTTACTGTACTATAATCACGTTGATCAAGTGTCATTATATTATACTAACTCATGCTTCAGTTCCCATCACTACTTCAAAAACATTCATATTTTAAATTCGGATTTTTCAGAATTTAGAAACTAAAACAGTTTCCTTTCTGATGTAATACTGATATCGCGACGAGATAAATGATTTCAGATAAGAATAGTTATGAAAATATCTTCGGAAATATCGAGGATATTTATAATAAAAGATACGATGATATCTTAGAATTTCTAATATCGATGAATGATGATGAAGATTTGTCCGTAAAGGTTTAGAGTCAGGAGCAAGGTATTCGTTAATGATTTCATCAGAAACATAATCATCAAGATTCTTTATGTACAAGTTTAGTCCTTGTGATTTGTCTTCAGTCTCCTTCATGGTTTGATCAATTCGTTTTTCAGTATCAAAACTTTTGAGCTTTTCCAACACATTATTCTTTATCATCAAACTTTTGACTGTCAAGGTCATTTACAGTTTTTGCTGCTTCATTCAGCTTTTTCAACATTCCGAGTATTAATTCGTAGACTGAGTGCTATTCAGAATTTTAGAATTGAAGATCGTAATTCTAGGAGGTGAATGTTATATGTATACATATAACTGTTGCTGTAGACATGCTGTGAGATTTGAAATACAGTTTTGCTGATTCTCTGTAATTAGTATGGCAATTCTCATTACAAGATGTCGATGAGTACATGATAGGGTTTTAATAAATAAGTATAGCAATTTTTCAGAGAGATTTAAGCCAAGGAGCAACGAGGTTGCTGGTACGTCTGTTGGAAATATTGCAGAATATAAAAGGTTTCTCGGTAACTATAACAATGGCAAATGTATATATCAAAGTTATAATAAGGTTGATTCGGACAAAAAGTCGAAGTTGACTTGCTGGAGCTGTGACAAAACTGGCTATCTCGAACAGGAGTTGCAAAGTTATTTTCGGTAATAATAACGCTAAAGGAATTAGCACAGCTACGTGTTAAACGTTTACTCAATTTCCGAGAGTTTTTTTTCCAGGTGCATAACTATATGCATAAATCTTTCCTTCCGTAGATGAAGTGTGGTTGGTTCATCCTCTCGATTGAGATATTTTCCAGAATCATGAAAGGTTTGAACGCGGATTGTAATCGTCAAGATACAAATGAAGTTTAAGATTAAATCAAGTGGCAAACTTGAAGAATTGTTTAGTTTCATATGTTATAATCAATATTTTAATTCATTTTAATTGTCCAATGTTATTAGTCCACAGTTAGTAGTCCACAATTAGTAGTTCAACAATTCATATATAGTTTAATATATAATATTCAAATTAATTAATACATGTCGTGACCCATTGTATACATGTCTCAGACTCAATCACAACTCAAAGTATATATATTATTTAGAATCAACCTCAACCCTGTATAGCTAACTCGAGCATTACTGCATATAGAGTGTCTATGGTTATTCCAAATAATATATATAGATGATGTCGATATGATATGTCAAAACATTGTATACGTGTCCCGATATTTAAAATGCGTAAAATAAATAACAGAAAATTAAATGACGATAAATAAAATTGCGAGAATTAAAATTGCTATAAATAAATTGCGATAATTAAATTGCGATAAATAAATGTAATACGGAATTAACAGTTAGCTAGGAACAGTTAGCTAGGATTTTGTTAGCGTGGATTCTTAACAAAATTTCTCATAATTAATTTGTTTGTTTCTAACAAATTTTATTTTTGTCAAATGTTTTCTTCATTATGCCACTTGTTGGATTCTGATAGGTCAAAATCTAAATATGAAATTGAATGAAAATGGTTATTCTGCGGTGTACGGATACGTATATATGTGGATGTAAGTAGGATAGTAAATGACTTGTTGAATCGGATTTGAAGAATGTACAGTATAACATGTTAATATGAAAGCTAAATATTCTTCGGGTATTACCTATCCGTTAAAATATTTTCACCATTAACAGTTTGTACAAAGAATTTCTAATTACAATTCTTATGAAAATATATATACATATATATTTTCTTCTGATGTAATCATGGATTTAATGAGTTAATATGATATTAAACTCATTTGATTTACAGTTAGAACAAGAATATATAATATCTAAAACATTAAAGATTACATAATCGCCATGTCGAACGAAGATAAATGAAGTAGAACGATTCGTAGAACGATGATTATGCTCGAGGTACATAATGAGATGTTGAGGCATGTGTTGTTGAAACTTGGGTTGTTGGTGGTACTGGTATTGATGTTGGTGGTACTATTGGTGCCGGTGATGTTGTTGAAGCTGGTACGTTTTGCACCATATTTTTCCAAGGCTACAACTCGGGCGCGAAGCTCGTTGACTTCTTCTATTATTCCGGGATGATTATCGATCAGAACGAGTGGATGAATAAGATTCAGAATTTGAGATAGTATATAATCGTGACGAGATACTCTGGAAATGAGAGAGAAAATGGTGTCTCGAACAGGTTCGCCGGTAAGTGCTTCAGGTTCTTCGCCAAGAGGGAAATGTGGTGGATAGAAGGGATCGCCTTCTTCTTGTCTCTAATGATTAAGTAGACTACGAACTCAGCCCCAATTCATCCAGAATTGATGATGGCTGATTGGTTGATCCATTCCATTTACACTGCTTTCAGAGCTCGAGTGGAAATCCATATCGGAATAGTTGTCGGAATCCGAGGAGCTTGAACTAATGACGAGTTCCATTTCGTACGATTGAATAAAGGATTTTTCGATATGAAATGATTTTCGGATGTCAAATAATATTCTAATTACGTAGAATACTTATGTATAGTACAGAAGATCCCGTAGATTACGGAGGAATTTTCGGAAGCTGTCAGGCAAAGTTTACAGTAACAGATACGCTAAGATACGAATTTATCTATACACTATCTATGCAATAGAGGCAGTAAGACGTGTCTAGACTTTAAGGATGATAATCAAATAATTTTTGACACGAAATAATAAGCAAAACTTTTGACATGCAGACACGGTCGAAGTCCAGACCCACTAATGCATCTAAACAACTATCAGTTAAACACACTAATGCAAGACCTGGTTCGCTAAGACCACCGCTCTGATACCAACTGTAGAGACCCTTCCTAATCCATCTAGACGAAGTCATCAACATTTGGTCCCATTGCGATGATCGACTCCAAGTAATGTACTTAAAATGAGCAAATGCACAACGGAAGATTTCTTTCATACCTGAGAATAAACATGCTTTAAAGTGTCAACCAAAAGGTTGGTGAGTTCATAGGTTTATTATAAGCAATAAAATTCATCATTTTGATAAACCACAAGATTTAAATGCTGCATGGTACAAATGGGCCCGAATCCTATACCCGCCTGTAATGTACATGCGAATTCTTTTAAATACAGTACACATATCTCGTGTACGAAATATTTTTTTTTCAAAATACTTCATAACCGTACACATATCTCGTGTACAAAATATCATACACATAACCTGTGTATAAAATCATTCTCTCGATACATAACATTCACTTTTCTTTCATTGCTTGGCTTGGTAACTGACCTTAACATATAATGCGCATCAATAATATCCCTAAAACAGAACATCTCGTCTGTATAAATATATAAACTTCGAAGTACTAAACACCACGCCCACTAGCTCTTCCATCTAGTGAACATTCTGGGTGGGGGTGTTAAACCGGGTAGCTATCTTTAGGATCCGCGTGAATTAGGGCCATACCCGTTTCTAATTCTTAGGTTACCAAGCAATAATAATCAGGGGAAATATTCACAACAATTAGTGGCAATTATCACGTCCAACTAATTCAATAATAATCCACAGAACTTCTCTCTGCATAATAATTCATTCGAGGAATGTTTTGCTTGTGTCTATCTCGTCAAACATTTATAAAAGTAGTTCATGTATTCTCAGTTCAAAATATATTTCAAAAGCATTTAGTAAAGCAGTTGTAAAAACAGCGCATATATTCTCAGTCCCAAAATATAAAGAGTAAAAGGGAGCAAATGAACTCACGCATATAAATATTGTAAAGCAGTTATTAAAACTTTGCATGAATTCATAGTCATAAAATGTAATGAGTAAAAAGGGAGCAAATGAACTCACGATACGATATTTTGTAGTAAAAATATGCATACGACGCAACTGAACAATGCAGGGTTGGCCTCGGATTCACGAACCTTGATTCAAAGAGTTCTACATCAACTTCTTTAAATGCAGGGATTTGACCAACAGATTACGTGCAAGTATATGAGGCTGTTTATGTTCACATTCATCATCTTCTCCAATTTCATCATCATCGTTATTATCTATAAAAAAAATGAAGTAATGAAACAGGTGGATCAAGCTGTAGCTCGATATACTTCTTCTTGGGCCCGAATTAATTCCTAAGTGAATCTCTATTGGGCCTTTCAATAATTAATGGGCTGAAACAACAAATAAAAAAAATGATAGAGAATAGAAATAGAAAAATCACGCAGCAGCCCACTAGTTTATTTATCCCACTCGATACTTGTTCAGCTTTTGCAAAGATTCATTAGGTTGATAGAAAATAGCGGGTAGGGTCTTTGGTTCCTCATTAATCATCATAATCATATTAAAATAACCGATATATTATACCTTTAATTGGGTTAACCTTTAATAACCGAAAGAATGAAACAATATTATACCTTTAATGTGATCAAGTGAGTTACTTTAATAATTGCCGGCCACTACAAGAAAATTCACGTCCAAACTTTGATTTATATCTGTTATTTTCCTCGTAACATAACCAGCTGGAAGTGGGGTAAATATGTAGGCCACAAAGAGAAAAGATGGCACTAGTTTGTGGCTTTATTGAAAAAAAATTCGGTGCAATTTGGTAAGTGGGGATGTCGGCCAACAATGAAAATATATAAAGATATCCACTATTTTTGCATGCATTTGGTTCACAGGATTTCGATATTACTTGCTACTTTTGATAATTGTTTTGAGTGGCTTTTGATTTCGTAAAATAAACAGAAAATATGGGCTGAGTGGTGGTTATTAGTTATGATTAAAACATAACAATTTATGCAGTAGGAAGAGGGTTCATGGTGTTAATTGGTGGTGGTGTTTTGGTTTTGAATGGTGACTCCAACAGGAGTAGTAAAGATCAAAATAACAACAGTAAAAATAGAGTCACAGGTGTGTGATGGTGGTTTACTATTGTAGTGGTGACGGTTTTGTGATAGGTTGGTTTTAGAGGGTGACGATGGTGATGATATTGGTTTGTTGGTGTTCTTTGGTCTTTGATTGATTCAAAGAAGTAGAAGTAGAGATTAGGGAATTAGTTATGTTTGTGGGTTTGTGCTTGTGTGTGCCTTCAATGCATTTGTGAATGTATTTATATAATATTACACAGTACCGGTTTATGAATCACACAAATTCTCAAACGTGTTTATAGCTCATGTACTATAATATTAATTTAATAATAATTAATAATAATTCTATGATAATGATTCTTCAATCACAGAAATCTAGTACAGTAAGCCATCAATGTTTTGTAAGTTTGTTACCGACAGTTTTCACGGAATGCTATATTGTACTCCGTTGTAAATCAGTAGCGGATAAAAGTTCACTGAAAAATCCCAAATTTTTACAGTAATTATCTTTAATTATTTTGGTCATTATGGTATAAAATTTGATCATTAATTTATTAAATAAAAATTACATCAACTGTCCCTCTCAATTCTGGGTAAAATATAAAAAGTTCTAAAATTTAATAAACAGCTCCTAAATACATTTTTAATAAGTCTATAATTTATAGAACTCATTTTCGGATCACCGTTTATTTTAAAATCATATAAGTTGAATTTAGTTTGCTTAATATCAATCGGAACATCAAACGAGTATTACAATCATTTAATATTTTTTTTAATATACGTTATTTATATATAGTGATATATTTTAAATAATAATTATTATAATATCCTATTTTTA
Source organism: Rutidosis leptorrhynchoides (assembly GCF_046630445.1). Lineage (NCBI taxonomy): Eukaryota > Viridiplantae > Streptophyta > Magnoliopsida > Asterales > Asteraceae > Rutidosis > Rutidosis leptorrhynchoides. The sequence goes on from NC_092334.1 coordinate 690,081,671, forward strand.
TTTTATTTATTTTTAATAACAACAACATATAATACTTCAAATTATATTTCAAATTATTATTTATATATACATACACACATATCTATTTACAATTAATTGTTCGTGAATCGTCGAGAGCAGTCGAAGGGTAAATGAATACATGAACACAATTCAAAGTTTTTGAGATTTCAATATTACAGACTTTGCTTATCATTTCGGAAACATATAAAGATTAAGTTTAAATTTGGTCGGAAATTTCCGGGTAGTCACAATTTTGACTTTAATAACTTTTATTTCACTCTTACCATCTGTAAAAATTATCTTTACTTTTTTAAGTATTTATAGAATTTAAAACCTAATTTACATATTATATATGTAAACCGAATTATAAATAAATGTGAAAAATTAATTTCTTAAACCTATAATACATAATAGTATTTATCATGTATTATTTATAATTTATAAAATTCGTTTAACATTTATTATAATTTAAAATACATATCGGCTAGAAAAATGTAACACCCCGTCAAATCCCTTTAACGGAATGTTAACTCTGGTCCCAGTGCTTGACTTGACTTCTACGTAACAGCAATATTCTACAGCGGAAGCAATTAATACCTGATAATAAAACACGCAAAATGGGTCAACAATAATGTTGAGTGAATCTACAGGTTTAAGGTAAACAATACAGTATGTTTAAGAAATAACATTTTGAAAACGTTTACTAGTGAAAGACCACCAAAGTTTAATGTTAAAGTTTTTAGACAATGTGATGACCCGGGAATTTCCGACCAAATTTAAACTTGAATCTTATATGATCTCGACACGATAAGCAAAGTCTGTAATGTTAAGTCTTGAAAACTTTGAACTGTGTTCATATATGCATTTGACCTTTAACTATTCCCGACGATTCACGAACAATTGTGTGTAAACAAATATGTATAAATATAAATATATGTATATGTAATAATTTGAAATAATAAAATTAACTTAATCAATTAAGTTCGTTATATAAAATAATTAACAAGATAAAAAGTTGTTATTAAAAATGAAGCTATACATAGATATATATATATATATATATATAAATTCTATTATTATGTAATATATATAAAATGTATAAATAATAAACATACAATAAAAGTTATCATAAAATGTATTGTATAATATTACATAATTATTAATAAATTAATAACAAATTAAAATATAGATATCATATTGATATTATTACTTTCATTATCAATAATATTAATATAAGTATTATTAATAATGTTATATATATGAAATTTGACACATTTGATTATTACTAATATTATTATTACTATTATTAATATCATTATTATTATAACTAATAGTAAAAATTATAATTATAACTAATATGAATAATATTAGTATTATTAACTAATATTAATATTTTTATCATTGAGAATTACTATTATTGATTGATTATTATTATTAATATTATTAAAATTTTCGTAATATTAGTATCATCATATTAAAAATTATTATTTATTATTACTAATTCTTTTACCAATAATATTATTATTATTAATAGTATTAATATATTATTACTTATTAAATTTACAAATTTTGCAACTTTTATAAAGATACATATATGTAGTAGATACATTATACATATATATATATATATATATATATATATATATATATATATATATATATATATATATATATATATATATATATATATATATATATATATATATATATATATATATATATATATATATCTTGTTATTATTATTATAATCATTATTATTAATATTATTAATATTAATATTATTATTTAATCATCTTATTTATTTATATCGGTTACGTATAGAATCAGATGGCCAATTGGATTCAGTTTCTTGTTGCTATCACACTGCTTAATTTTCTTGGCTACATCCATATGTCTGTACGAATCAAGACTTATTTGATACAATCCAAATTTGGTTAAATGTCACGATCCCCTTTATTTATTTTTAATATTTCTTTTTCTGCTGAATGATTCTTGCTGTCGTGGAAGGTACATAAAATTTGATTTAATTCAAGTGCTACTTAGTACAGAAACGACCTTTCATTATCAACTAACAACTTTTAATATCTTTTACAAATTTCAATTGGGGAAATTTAAACAGAAAATCGAAGAACAATGTCGACACTCTGCTTGCTTATTTTTTTTTTAAAAAACCTCGAATTTGAAACAAATCTCAAAATGTAATAATGCTATTTTGTTAGAAATCTTTCAGTCAAACAAACTGCAAAGTTTCAAATTCTAGTTTTCGATATTGAATCTCAATTCACGAGTCAAAGTTTTGATGTTAAAAGTCAAACATTCTTATTCAAATGAATTCGTGTAATCTGATATTATTCAGGTTCAATTGATAATTCAGAAACGTTTTAGAGGTGATTTGAAACTCAATTAGTGATATAAACTTTGTCTAAAAACGTCTTAATCAATAAATCAATGTTTGAGTTCAAGTATGTTCTTCGCGTTCTGTGCTGCTGTTTAAATCGTTCTTTCTGTTAAATCAATTCACCAATACAGGTTGTTTATGTTTCATTTGAAATTCCTAAACCTAAAACAAAACTTAAAGTTATAAGGATTATGGCTATGGCCGAATTAAATGTTGAAGAAGAAGTAGATGCAGGAAACGAATAATACGGTTTAAATGATTTTGGGTCGAGAGTATATTAAGAAAAACAGAAATGGTTCAGTGGCTAAGGGAGTTGACGGGGGAGCGAGAGGTCTCGGGTTCGAGTCCCGACCTGGGCGATTTTGCTATATTTTGAGCCTTTAAGGTATTAACCTATTTTATTTTATTATTATTATTATTATTATTATTATTATTATTATTATTATTATTATTATTATTATTATTATTATTATTATTATTATTATTATTATTATTATTATTATTATTATTATTATTATTATTATTATTATTAATGTTGTTAATATTGTTATTATTATGACTGTGTGTTAATTATTGTTATTACAAGTAAGTATGTTAATTATCACTAGCATTATAATTATTGTTATTATTAGTTGTTATTATTATTAATACTAGTAATATGTTTATTAGATTAATTAAAAAGTAAAATTATTATGATTGTTACTAAATATAACTATTATTATTATTATTATTATCATAATTAGGAATGTTATTGTTATTATTATCAATAGTTTGAAAATAATAAAATTTATTATTATTTTCCTTAAATATTAGTATTAGTATCATTTTATTAGTTATTAGTATTATTATTATCATCAATATTAACATAAGCATCATTAAAAAAATAACATTTATTGTTATTATTATTACCATTATTAATAAAGTTATTATTATGTGTATTGTAGTGACCCGAACTTTTCCATGTTTATATATATTAATTGAGATTGATATTTACATGATTAAATGTTTCCAACATGTTAAGCAATCAAACTTGTTAAGACTTGATTAATTGAAATATGTTTCATATAGACAATTGACCACCCAAGTTGACCGGTGATTCACGAACGTTAAAACTTGTAAAAACTATATGATGACATATATATGGATATATATATATAGTTAACATGATACTATGATAAGTAAACATATCATTAAGTATATTAACAATGAACTACATATGTAAAAACAAGACTACTAACTTAATGATTTTTAAACGAGACATATATGTAACGATTATCGTTGTAAAGACATTTAATGTATATATATCATATTAAGAGATATTCATACATGATAATATCATGATAATATAATAATTTAAAATCTCATTTGATATTATAAACATTGGGTTAACAACATTTAACAAGATCGTTAACCTAAAGGTTTCAAAACAACACTTACATGTAACGACTAACGATGACTTAACGACTCAGTTAAAATGTATATACATGTAGTGTTTTAATATGTATTTATACACTTTTGAAAGACTTCAATACACTTATCAAAATACTTCTACTTAACAAAATTGCTTACAATTACATCCTCGTTCAGTTTCATCAACAATTCTACTCGTATGCACCCGTATTCGTACTCGTACAATACACAGCTTTTAGATGTATGTACTATTGGTATATACACTCCAATGATCAGCTCTTAGCAGCCCATGTGAGTCACCTAACACATGTGGGAACCATTATTTGGTAACTAGCATGAAATATCTCATAAAATTACAAAAATATGAGTAATCATTCATGACTTATTTACATGAAAACAAAATTACATATCCTTTATATCTAATCCATACACCAACGACCAAAAACACCTACAAACACTTTCATTCTTCAATTTTCTTCATCTAATTGATCTCTCTCAAGTTCTATCTTCAAGTTCTAAGTGTTCTTCATAAATTCCAAAAGTTCTAGTTTCATAAAATCAAGAATACTTTCAAGTTTGCTAGCTCACTTCCAATCTTGTAAGGTGATCATCCAACCTCAAGAAATCTTTGTTTCTTACAGTAGGTTATCATTCTAATACAAGGTAATAATCATATTCAAACTTTGGTTCAATTTCTATAACTATAACAATCTTATTTCAAGTGATGATCTTACTTGAACTTGTTTTCGTGTCATGATTCTGCTTCAAGAACTTCGAGCCATCCAAGGATCCATTGAAGCTAGATCCATTTTTCTCTTTTCCAGTAGGTTTATCCAAGGAACTTAAGGTAGTAATGATGTTCATAACATCATTCGATTCATACATATAAAGCTATCTTATTCGAAGGTTTAAACTTGTAATCACTAGAACATAGTTTAGTTAATTCTAAACTTGTTCGCAAACAAAAGTTAATCCTTCTAACTTGACTTTTAAAATCAACTAAACACATGTTCTATATCTATATGATATGCTAACTTAATGATTTAAAACCTGGAAACACGAAAAACACCGTAAAACCGGATTTACGCCGTCGTAGTAACACCGCGGGCTGTTTTGGGTTAGTTAATTAAAAACTATGATAAACTTTGATTTTAAAGTTGTTATTCTGAGAAAATGATTTTTATTATGAACATGAAACTATATCCAAAAATTATGATTAAACTCAAAGTGGAAGTATGTTTTCTAAAATGGTCATCTAGACGTCGTTCTTTCGACTGAAATGACTACCTTTACAAAAACGACTTGTAACTTATTTTTCCGACTATAAACCTATACTTTTCTGTTTAGATTCATAAAATAGAGTTCAATATGAAACCATAGCAATTTGATTCACTCAAAACGGATTTAAAATGAAGAAGTTATGGGTAAAACAAGATTGGATAATTTTTCTCATTTTAGCTACGTGAAAATTGGTAACAAATCTATTCCAACCATAACTTAATCAACTTGTATTGTATATTATGTAATCTTGAGATACCATAGACACGTATACAATGTTTCGACCTATCATGTCGACACATCTATATATATTTCGGAACAACCATAGACACTCTATATGTGAATGTTGGAGTTAGCTATACAGGGTTGAGGTTGATTCCAAAATATATATAGTTTGAGTTGTGAGCAATACTGAGATACGTATACACTGGGTCGTGGATTGATTCAAGATAATATTTATCGATTTATTTCTGTACATCTAACTGTGGACAACTAGTTGTAGGTTACTAACGAGGACAGCTGACTTAATAAACTTAAAACATCAAAATATATTAAAAGTGTTGTAAATATATTTTGAACATACTTTGATATATATGTATATATTGTTATAGGTTCGTGAATCAACCAGTGGCCAAGTCTTACTTCCCGACGAAGTAAAAATCTGTGAAAGTGAGTTATAGTCCCACTTTTAAAATCTAATATTTTTGGGATGAGAATACATGCAGGTTTTATAAATGATTTACAAAATAGACACAAGTACGTGAAACTACATTCTATGGTTGAATTATCGAAATCGAATATGCCCCTTTTTATTAAGTCTGGTAATCTAAGAATTAGGGAACAAACACCCTAATTGACGCAAATCCTAAAGATAGATCTATTGGGCCTAACAAACCCCATCCAAAGTACCGGATGCTTTAGTACTTCGAAATTTATATCATATCCGAAGGGTGTCCCGGAATGATGGGGATATTCTTATATATGCATCTTGTTAATGTCGGTTACCAGGTGTTCACCATATGAATGATTTTTATCTCTATGTATGGGATGTGTATTGAAATATGAAATCTTGTGGTCTATTGTTACGATTTGATATATATAGGTTAAACCTATAACTCACCAACATTTTTGTTGACGTTTAAAGCATGTTTATTCTCAGGTGAATATTAAGAGCTTCCGCTGTTGCATACTAAAATAAGGACAAGATTTGGAGTCCATGTTTGTATGATATTGTGTAAAAACTGCATTCAAGAAACTGATTTCGATGTAACATATTTGTATTGTAAACCATTATGTAGTGGTCGTGTGTAAACAGGATATTTTAGATTATCATTATTTGATAATCTACGTAAAGCTTTTTAAACCTTTATTTATGAAATAAAGGTTATGGTTTGTTTTAAAAATGAATGCAGTCTTTGAAAAACGTCTCATATAGAGGTCAAAACCTCGCAACGAAATCAATTAATATGGAACGTTTTTAATCAATAAGAACGGGACATTTCAGTTGGTATCCGAGCGTTGGTCTTAGAGAACCAGAATTTTTCATTAGTGTGTCTTATCGAGTTTGTTAGGATGCATTAGTGAGTCTGGACTTCGACCGTGTTTACTTGAAAAATGATTGCTTAACAAATTTTGTTGGAAACTATATATTTTTAACATGTGAATATTATGTGATATATTAATCTCTTAACGCGTTTGATATTATGTGATAGATGTCTATCTCTAGAACAAGTTCCATTGACTCACCTAATAATAATGAAGAGTCAAATGTAAATTGGAATGATTCGTGGACTGATTCACAAGTTCCCGAAGAGGAACCGGAAGAAGAGTCGGAACCGGAAGAAGAATCGGAACCGGAAGAAGAATCGGAACCGGATGAAGAAATAGAACCGGTGGGGGAAATAATAAAACGGTTAAGTAAAAGAAAATCCTCAACCAACCGACCAAGGTTAATTATGGTCAATGGTGTTTCCGCCAAGGAAGCAAAATATTG